>NW_006408793.1:2400493-2436748 GCF_000296735.1 Chrysochloris asiatica
AGCGAACCTGTATAGGGTTTCCGAGGAGCAGCAGGTGAGCTTGGACTGCCGACCTTGCAGTTCAAACTGACTTCACAGTTCATTGCATTAACCCACAGCACCACACCAGGAGTCCGAATGATTATAATCAGAGACAATAAACAGATATTGTTAAGCACGATGGCACTTAATAACAACACTGCTGGTGGGAATGTAAAATGGTGCAGCTGCTTGGGAAAACTACCATTCCTTAAAAGTTTAAACACAGACTTGGCCATATGACTCAAAAAGTGCAAACATCCCAAAATATCCATCAACTCATGAATAAATAAACAAAATGTGGTATCCCCACACAATGGAATATTATTCAGCCATAAAAAGGAGGAAGTGTTGATACAAACTACATCATGATGAACCTCAAAAACATTATGCTTAGTGAAAGAAGCCAGTCGCAAAAAGAGTTTATATTTCATTTATGTGAAATGTCCAGAGTAAAACTAATCCACAGAGACAGGAAGCAGATGAATGGTTGTCAGAGTCTGGTGGGAGGTGGGTATGGTGGGAGGGGACTGATTATGGGTACAGGATTTTGTGTTAGAGTGATGAGTGTTTTCTGGAGTTAGCTAGTGGTGTAGTGGTGATGGTTGTCTAATTCTGTGAATATAGTCAACCCACTGAGCTGTATACTTGGAAGGGGTGGATTTTATGGTATGTGAATAATATTAAGGGACTTCAAAAATGGAATGAAAAGACCTGGGTACTCTTGGGCCCAGAGACAGTGACATAGTCACAGAGGACTAGAGTGGAGAGTGAAGCATCCAGCAGATAAGAGAGGGCATATGCACAAGAACACCCACACTTGCAGATAATACCCATTTGACCCGGCTTCAATGACTGGGTGATCAGAGCTCAACTAGAAGAAGAAAGTAGAGGAAAAAAAGAGTAATCTGATACAATTTGATAAACTTGACCTATACCTATGGATACAGTAGCTCAAAAGAGGGAACAAATCTTTACAGCGAGGATCATTCCCACCCCTTCCACACACAGAGTAGACAGGGATGGGCAACTTGGACACTGGCTACCCAAAATCGGGGGAGGGGAGCTACAGAGGCAAGAAGTGACTGGCTTACAAGCTTTCAAAAGAGAATCTAGATCCAGAGGGCCTGGAGGAAGGTAGAATCTCCACTGAGTAGTATCCAATCTGTCTGGGTGGGGCTGATTGGTCTCTCGTGATACAATAGTGAATAATTGTTATCGGGACTGATTTGTGAGAGTTGGAAATGTAAAGGTAGACGTTTTGTAGCAAAAGGAGGGGAGTGATTGACTTTGCAGTCTAGGAGTGGAGGTCCCTGGAACCATCAAGAGAGAAGAGCAGAGAGAGCGGGACCCTACCCAGAGAAGCAGTGATGCCTGAGATGGAGGCAGAGACGATGATGTGGAGAGATGGAGCAGCTGGGGACTTTAGACCCAGAGAGGGAGAGGGGCTGTGTGCTGATGACCAGGGGGCAGGCTTGCAGGGTATACCATTCAGTTGGTTGATGATGCATGGAGGGGATTGTAACCATGGCAATGAAATGATATACGATAGGATGAATGTAAGGATAATGTTCTCCCATGTAAACTATCACATAATTCACAATAAAACATTTTTTAAAAATTAATGAAAAGATAAAAGAATTTTTCCATGAACTTTTTGAAGTCCTCTCATATAGCAGTTTTTAACAAAACATCATGAGAGTAAGTGATAACCATCACCTGTTGGCCCATACTTGCATACACGGGATCAGGGAAAATGAAGAGCTCAGCTCATCTTTAAAGTAAGGCATCTTCTAGGTACCGTATTTTAGCATTTACTCAGCTTTACGAGGGGGCTTCAAAAAATGCATGAAAAAATGGAATGAAAAGATCATGAATTTTTCCATGAAATTTTTGAAGTCCCCTTGCATTTAAAAAAACACACAACAAATTGAGCTGCATTATTTCCTAACCAGACTGTGAAATCTAGACTTCTCCTAGTGCATATTGCCTCCTGTCTTCTATTCTAAAGAGCATGGAACAGTAAACTCTCACCAGGGCTGAATTCTAAACTCAGGACTGAAGCCCAGCTCTACTGCAGTCATCATGAATGACACCCCACGGCTGTGCAGCACAAACAGCACAACCAAATGCAGTAGCCCCCGTTAGCAAGCAGTAAAAGAGGAGAAAGTTCACTGTTTTTTCTATAGAAGAGATATAAACCTAAGTAAAATTGAAAAGGGAGTAAGAATTTTAAAAATCTTTTTTTTTAATTTAAAAAAATAAAAGTTATTTATTTTTTCACACCCAAAACATCCAGTCCCTCATTTAATATAACATTTCAAACCTAAGTGATATCATTCCCATCTTATAGATGAAGACATTGAGGTCTGGGTTAGTTAAACAGTTTGTCAGAGATCAGGTGACTAGAAAGTGGAAGAATTAAGGCTTGAAGTCAGGCCAGTGTAGTTCCCAAGCCCATTTATTTCCTCTACACCACACGGCTTCATCCCCAGGACCATACTGAAATGCTTACCAAAAATGACATCCTGTCTCTTGATGACATCCTTCTCCTGTCGGCTGCAAAATGAGGGGTCCACCACAAGACTCCAAGAGTCTGCTTCAAATTCCCGAGCATCACTGCTGAGGTCACTCCAGACAGAGGAGTCCACAACATCTGATACATGTTGAGAAAGAAAAAAGAAAGGGCAGTTGTGCAGAAATACACATAACACAAACAGGGCTTCACAGGTACAATGGATTCATACCAATAAATAAACCTGCTGTGGACACAGACACAACTAAGCCAACATCTTATTAATGTGGAGTTGAAACATCTGAAAACCAGACTATTGAACTGGTCCACATTAAGGCAGCTTTTCATGAAAAGAAGAATCAGATATTAAAATGTTGACTCTGTAACAGAGTCCTGGTATGGTACTGTAGGATAAGCGCTGGACTGCTATCTGCAAGATTGGCGGTTCAAAGTCACTCCTCGGAAACTCTATGTGGCGTCATTGTGAGTCAGAACATACTCAACAGCACTTAACAACACAACAACAACATATGCAAAAAAAGGGGGGATGAGAGGTACATCCATGGGAAGAAGAGTTTTTTTGTTCGATTGCTTTGTTTTGTTCTATTTTTTGTAACCTTGGAATTGACAGTGTTCTTAAAGGCTTTTGAACCCTCTGATTTCTTTTGTCAGAGGTTATTTTACACTGTGTATTCAAATCTGAATTTTGTAGTGGTCCACTTGATTTGCTTTTTATTTGGCTTACTGCTTTTCATATAAACATGCAAGTTCGTGAAAGAACTTAGAGTCACACGTGAGTACAGATATTTTCTGACAGTAAAAAAAAAAAACAGAAGCAAAACTTTTAGTAATACAAAATCTTATTTGCCCCAAGGGCACTCACTAAAGAGAGTCCAACTCCAAAGCAGTAAAGATGAAATGACAATGGAGTCACAGGGCTTAAATATAAAATAAAAGAAGCAGATTCCTAGAGCTGAGTCTTCCCCTTTCATTTGGTTTTCACTCACTGCTTGATACAGCTGATTCCAGATAAAATAACTGATTCCTCAGATTAAGTCCTACTCTACAAAACACAGTTTTAAAATGCTTCTATTCCCCCTAGAAGTAGAAGCCAAGAAATAGGGATAATTCTCTCAGACATCTATCTATACAAGTTTAGTTTTCACCAACTGAAGATATGTTTTTAACATATAACCCTATTTCAATTTATCAATAGTTTCAAAACACTTAAAACAAACAAAAAAAAAAACCAAGTACACAATGGGTTGTATGGTCTTCATTGTGTTTACACCATATCGTTTTGAAATTTAAACTATGCATCTTAGTGTTAAATTAAATTAAACTATGTATCATTGTTTCCTGGCCACCAGTTTCCTCAGGAGCTAAAATTTGATTCCTTTTAGAAGTAGAAACTAAACCAGAGACATCATAAAACAGAACTGTTGTTAAGAGAAAACAAGAGGAGGTTTCCACCTTATAATCTGAGGTCCCTTCTAGCAGGTGCTCACATAAATCCACCAAAATGCAAAAGTCTCTGCTCCTCACCTTCCATTATAAATGACTCCGTGGAGGGAGAGGAGCCCATGGACTGTGTCAGCTCATCGGAATGAGACCTGCTTCTCCAGTTGCTGCCATCACTCTCGCACTCCAAGGATGTCCCTGACCTCCTGAGGCTAGGAAGAAGGGAGAAGAGAGAAGTTAGACCCAGAAGCACCTCTAAGCCATTAAGATGTCAAAACACACTGAGCCTTACCTTTCCAGTGTGATGCCAGGAACACTTCTGGACAAAGGATGGACTGGTCCTATTGTTTCTTTCTTTCCAGTTGGCAATCCAATGGGTATGGAGGAAGAAGAGTTCAAGTAGAGACCAGACTGTGAAGTGTCTCTAAGTGAGGAATCTGGAAATAAGAATGGGAGCTTCAGGTGGTTTCCGTAAAGGGGCAGTAACTACGACAAGTACAGAAAGCTAAACACTTCACTAGCTCACTTTGAATGTGGCGCGTGCTCATCCTTGAAACCCGTCTTCCTGCCATATCCTGACACCTGCTTTGAATGTTCCTTCCATTTCACACCCTCCCGATAGCCATGCTGCTAGACTGCTTCAGCACATCCAATTGGGAGACTGTGGGGTTTGGGATTGCACAAACAAACAAGAAAATGGAATGGGGAAACACAGGGCCAGCTTTCCTATAAACCACTGTTTGTACTCCTCAGAACCAGCTTTAAATAGATGCAAGGTGTTATTAGTATCATTATTAGAATGCACCCAGTGTGTATAAACAAGCGTATGCACACACAGCGTGTCAATGGAATGGAATGATACCGGGATACTGTTCTCTGCAGCATCAGAATTTCAAATGCAACCTACAAGAAAAACTTGGCTGAACACTAAATGATGTTTCAATAACTTTCTGGTCAGTTCTAAAATATTATTGGCATAGATGCATTTATACATGATATATACTATGACTGACTCTCACAAGGGATTTCGAATCTCTTCTTTGTGGTTAGCAGCCCTACTTGTCACTCACTTTTTCTGTGGTAGCAACCCAGGTTACGAGCTGGGCTCCTAACCACAAAGTCAGCACTTCAGAATGATCAGTCTCTCCGCTCCATGGGAGAAAGATAAGAGTTTCTACTCCTATAAAGATTTTACAGCCTAAGAAACCAGCTACAGGGTTGCTATGAGTCGGAAGCGGCGCCACAGTACATATCATTCTCGTCCTCAAGCAAAAGGAAGAAAAATACTTAGATAGAACCAAGGTTTGATTTAATTTTATTCTCATGACTCCCATAAAAATAGAAAGCATGCATTGTTGTTGTCTCAACTTTAATGTGGTTTTTTTGTTGTTGTTTTTTCACATTGAACCTTTTAAAACTGAAAAGCACTTTACAACTGATGTCATACGTACTCTGTGTCAGGGCAGGTAGTAAGTCAAAGCTGATTTGTATCTTAAATGGCCTGGTGGTAGTTGTTGTTACTGTTGTTAAGTGCTGTGGACTCGGTTCCGACTCATAGCGACCCTATACCGGGTTTCCAAGGCTATAAATCTTTATGGGAGCAGAAAGCCTCATCTTTCTCCCGTGGAGCAACTGGTAGTTTCAAACTGATGACCTTGCAGTTCGCAGACCAATTCATAACCACTACGCTACCAGAGCTCCTTCTGGTGGTAATAGGTGGTAGTTATGTGCTGTGGAGTCAGTTCTGACTCATAGCAACCCAGCATAGGGTTCCTGAGGCTATAAATCTTTATGTGATCAAAAAGCCTCATCTTTCTCCCATAAAACTGGTAGTTTTAAACTGCTGACCTTGAGGTTGCCAGCCCGACTTGTAACCACTACACTACCAGAGCTCCTTTTAAATGGCCTAGCATATGTAACATCACACCAAATCCATGCTACCTTGAACTTGCATACACAATCATCCCTAACAGTAGTAGGGAGTGATTGGTTCTCCAGGATAGGAGCGGAGGCCTCTGGGACCATCAACGGAGAAGAGCCGAGAGCGGGACCCTACCCAGAAAACAGAGATGCCTGAGATAGAGACAGAGATGATGACGTGGAGTGATGAAGCGACTGGGGACTTTGGACCCAGAGAGGGAAAGGGACTGTGGGCTGAAAACTGGGGGGAGGAGGGGGAAGTGTAGGGGGCGGGTTTCTGAGATATACCCTTTGGTTGGTTGAGGATGCATGGAGGGGATTGGAACCATGTAAGTGAGATGATATACGATGGAATGAATGTAAAACTAAAGTTCTCCCATATAAACTATCATATAATTCACAATAAAATATTAAAAAAAAAAAAAAACACTCTATCACCACAGGATGGACAATAGGGACCAACCCAAACTTGGAGATTTTATTTTTTTCCTTAAACTTAATGATTCTGAAGAAACATGTGGTGTATATTTATATAAATAAATATATTCTGTATTTTGGCTAGTTAAACATAAAATTATGTACATTTAATGTACTATTTATTTTCCCAAAAGGTTATTGAATGAATAGTGCATCTTATATTATACAGCATTTTAGAACTGAGGTAATATGGTAGCATCTCCTCTTTAGATCCCTTCCTAATGTAAACGTTCCATATGGTGCACAAGTGCCAAAACCCTAAGGTTGGCATAGAAAGGTATAGCATTCTTGATATCTTTGTAGGACATAATAATATGTCCAGCACATATTATTAAATAAGCAAATCAGAGAACCAAAGGAGGAGGCATTTTATACTGGAAAAATGTGTGGTGTGTATTAAATTGAAAAAAAAAAACTTGTTGTTTTCCACATTACTTACTTCCAATGATGGTCTGCGGTTTGTTCTTGTTATATTTCTCTAGGAATTTCTGGTAGAGATAAGAAGCACATAAGTTAGATCCAGACACCATTAAACTACAAGAATGTCCAAACAGTTGCTAAGAACAGAGTTCTCATCTATAATTTTCATTGTTTTACTTATTTCCCAACCAAGAGGAATTTAGAACAAAAGGCATTACATATAACAAGAAAAAATGTTGTGACATGAGATGCTACAGTAACTTATAATGCAAGTTTGGCTCATGGACACTTGTGACTTCATTCAAAGCCTCAGGGGAACCAGAAATGACCAGTCCATGTGGCCAGATCAGGCTGCAAGAGGAATTCCAAGCAATACTGCCTTCTTCTCATTTGCTTCTCCTTCCTGCTAGCTCTCCCTCCTGACTACAAGAAACAACTACTGTAAGCAGTGGAATGTCAAATTCTAGAACAGCCCTCAACTCTGCTGATCTGGTACAATGTATGTTTCAATGAAATCAGAGGTTTGTGACTCCAAGTTTCCTTTAGAAGTATCATCAGGCTCATCCATAGGCACTTCAACATCGTTTCTAGAGCAAGGAAGAGGGACAGAATCAACTATTTCCATCTACTGAAGTCCACCCTCAAACAAAGGACATTCCTCGAGTCCAGTGGTCCTCAAAGCCTGGTCTTAGGACCAGCAATATCAGCCTTACCTGGGAGCTTGTCAATAAAGCAAACTTGCAGGCTCTAATCTAGGCCTCCTGAGTCAGTAACTCTGGCAATGGTGCTCAGCCATCTAAGTTTTAACATGTTCCCCATGTGATTCTGATGCTTGCTAATGTTTGAGAGCTACTGCCTCACACTTCATTCACATCTGATTGTGGTTGGCATGGGTAAACCTAGCACATCCTGACAGAAAGCATAACCTACCCGTACCTTAAAACACAAGCAGTCAGATTGAGCTTTTCTCAACTTCTAAAAGAGCATAGTTAAGTAAACACACTGTGGGCATGTTTATCAGTACAAACATCACTTTAGAAATAAACTTAACCAGTATTAAAAGAGATTTTACCCAAGAAGATCACATGGCACAACCAACCTCGATCTATACATGTAATACCCACATATCACGAGATTACCTTGGGACACGGAAGTGCAGCGTCTTTACAACCCTTATGTGCATATCCATTACAGTCTGAAATAAAGGGAAAAGCATATTTGAAAGCATCCAAGTTTTACTGAAGTGAATCTGAAATGAATAAGACTGCAGCATGCTTTCATGTGCTGTTACAAAAATAACACATAAACATTAAAAATATTTAGAAAACGTTAACCCTACAGGAGTTTAAATATTCAACTCACAGGTAGTCCTACCACTCAAACACACAGCTAATATTTTCATTTCCATGGAGAGATTTTTTCCCCTTCTGTGTCAAACCAAACACATTGCCATCCAGTCAATTCGGACTCGTGGCAACCAAATAGGGTAGACTGCATATTCCCCATAGGTTTTACATAGACAGACTGTCACATCCTTCTCCTATGTACTAGCTGGTGAGTTTGAACCACTGCCTTTCAGTTAGCAGCCAAGCACTGTATCACCAGGACACCTCCATTTTGTACACGGTCCTAAAATCATGAAACTTGGAATCATATGTGACGTACACTTTTGTGATACTTCTGTGCCCACCAGAAAACTCATTTACTGTGATGAGTGTATTATAAGGGATTTATGGCAATCTGGCTGGTAGCAACTCCCTGTTTCCACACAGGTAAAATGCCTATGAGGATGGGAAAAAAAGAAAAGAAACACAATAATGCTGAACAAAATCTATTGCCATGCTGTGACAGGAATTCCTACAAACTATAAGTTTAAGGATGCTGTTGTTGCGAGGTGTCATCTAGTCAATTCCGACTCATAGGGACCCTAAGCACAACAGAAAAAAACACTGGCCAGTCCTGCGTCACTCCCACAATTATTGTTAGACCACAATGGCGTTTCCAGTGTAAGACAGACTAGGAAGAAGGAAGGGTGAACCATGTTTGAATGGTTAGCCACTGAAAACCTTATGGCTAGCAGGAGAGCAAGTCTGAGGGATACAAATTCAAAGGGAAGAGTTTGCACCTTGTTCATGTTTTACTTCACAAAAATGAATGTGACATCGTTTCACTGGAAGAAAGCAAAAGTGTTCTTTCTTCCCACAGACTCAGACACTCAGCCCTTCCTCACAGAAAGTTGTACCTGTACAGGCATAACTTTCTGCAAGACTGCGCTCTTCTTGCCCTCTGTCTCTTTTTCCCTCTACTCAACACACAAACTGCATCTTAGATGAAAGAGCCAGTGGTTTATCAGAAACTTTGTTAGAATCTTTGGTGGGGGGAGGAAGGAAGTATATAGGCGATCCCATTAAATTCATCATTGACCATCAAAACCACATAGTATAAACTTCTACAACCTACTGAAAACTATACAGGAAGTCAGCTCAACAAGTATCCTCCAGCCAAAGGTCTGAAAGACATCTCCATCAACAACCTAAGGGCCAGTGATCAGAGCTAAGGCTAGCCCAGGTAGCAGCCCTGGTGCAGACATGGAAACCAGAATGTTCTCTTCTCATTTCAAGATGAGTTAACAAAAGAAGACTGAAAAAATAAAAATAAAAAAACAAATAAAACAGAAGCTATGTGATACCACAGAGCAGTTTTACTGAAAATTCTCAAGAAGAGCGTATCCTGCACATTAATAGATCCAGAAATAAAGATGGTAACTGGAATGTGTTCTGTGTAAGGGATAGAAGACCTCTGTCAATAAAATAGAACTAAAACACCATGAGGGAAGTACTAGAGCAGACAACAGGCCAACAAGATGAGATAAAAACCAGACTTTGTGATATGAGAAAGGAATCCAAGGAAAGTAAATGAATAAGAGTAGAATTTAAACTGAATTCAGAAGAATCGGTGTGACAAAACTTGAGTTGCCCTCCGGAATGCAAAGATAAAGACGGTATAATTTAAAAGTTTATAAATTGATGTTTTTAAGTGTCACTGAGTCGATTCTGACTCACAGTGACCCTGTGTAGGGTTTCGAGGTCAAACCAACCTTGCAGTCCTGTGCTTTATCCAACAGCACCACACCAGGACTCCAACTATAAATTAGAAGATGTTATATAAAGAAGATAACAGAAGTCACACTTCTCTGAGGAAATTTTTAAAAAGCAACAACAAATCAGATCAGTAGCAATAATCAAAACTACAACTGACAAAAACTGAATGAAGCTGAAAAAGAACCCAACAGAGGCTAGAGACATCAAAAGGTCTCACCCTTTTCTGGGAAACATTCATTAAATGATAACCAATTTATAGATATATTGACAATATTCTTATGATTTGAAAAATAAAGAGCTTAAGCATTTTAGCAGAAAATGTAAATTACAAAACCAATGACCAATATCACACAAGCCTCAGACTTGCCCTCTATAATATGAAATACTCAAACATAATGTACCAAGGTTGACAGAGCTTTAAGGGAAAAAAGGTTTGGGTTCAAGAATTTAATTAGTCAGGTAATTTGTTTATAAAAGATGCCAAGATACACTCTTAGTTACACAAGCTTTCAGAAAACAAATCACCCTAATGATCTTGAAAAAAATAATTTGAAATCCTATTCTAGCCTATTGAGTATTGAATCAAAATTAAAAGTTAAAAAACCGGTCAGCTGTAGCTTCAAAAACAAAGGAAAAATTAAGCTTTGAAGCCAGCTAAGCAAAAATCACATCTAGAATAATGTAAACAGAATCACAGAATTGATTATTTATGAAAGAGACATTTAAAAAACTATATTAAACATATAGTATAGAAATAATAATTTAATCATGATAATCTGGTTCCCAAAATTCAGATTATATTAACAGAGGTTTGTTGTTGTTGTTAAGTACCATTGAGTCAGTTCTGACTCATAGCCACGCTGTGACCCTATATGTTTCCAAGGAGCAGCTGATTCTGGGAGGGTGGGGGGAAGTAAATATCAGGAATGAAAAGTCAATATTAAATTATTAGTCTTACACAGTCTTAACACTATCCTTAGTGGTAGGTATTTCTATCCTTTACAGAGAACACATTAAAAGGTCATATTCTTTCTAAATCCCTAGTAAAAATAAAAGCAAGCAACATATGATCTAAATAGCTAATCCAAGTATCAGGGAAACAGGAAACATTCCCGCCCCCTCCACACACAGAGTGGACGGAGATAGGCAACTTGGACATTGGATACTCAAATGGGGACGGGGGGACTACAAAGGCAAGAAGTGACGGCTTCCAAGCTTCCAAGAGGGAACCTAGTGCTAGGGGGCATGGAGGAAGGCAGAACCTCCAGTAGGTACTATTCAATCTGTCTGGGCGGAGCTGATGAAAGGAAATACAGATGGGTAACTCGTGAAACTGTAGTGAATAATGCTTATCAGGACAGATTATGAGGGTTGGAAATGCAAAGGAAGGGAGTGATTAATTCTCCAGTCTAGGAGCGGAGGCCTCTGCAACCATCAACAAGGAAGAACCGAGAGCAGGACCCTACCCAGAGGAACAGAGATGCCTGAGATAGAGACAGAGATGATGACATGGAGTGATGAAGCAGCTGGGGACCTTGGATCCAGAGAGGAAAAGGGACTGTGGGCTGAAAACTGGTGGGGGTTGGGTTGGGGTAAGTGTACGGGGTGGGTATCTAGGATATACCCTTTGGTTGGCTCATGATGCATGGAGGGGATTGGAACCATGGCAATGAAATGATATACGTTGGAATGAATGTAAAACTAAAGTTCTCTCATATAAACTATCATATAAAACATTAAAAAAAAATAGTTAAATGACCAAGAAAAATGATCAGTGTAAAAAAAAAAATCTTTCAGTTACATTATAGATTATCAATGGCTAAAACACACACACATCCAGATAGTTAAAGGAAATATAAACAAAAAAGAATATTAATTTTAGATAACTTATAAGTCGGAAAAGACTCCACGGCACATAACCACCGTAATTCAATACAAAACCCATGATATTAAAGAGTTAGTCTATGTTGATGAATTATAATGTGCAATGAAGGCATGATTCTTGAATTTAGGTGCACCAAAACTGTAACATCAAAAAAAAAAAAAGCAAAATCTATTTATAAATTAGAAAAATTTCAAACAAATACAATTTTTGTGGAAAATCAGCAACTAGGCCTTTAACATAGAAAACACAAAGAAAAAAGATACCAGAAAATGTGAACATTTGTAGTATATTATGTTTTACATCATCTAATGTTTATAAGATCAAAACTATTTAAACAATAAAAATACAAAGAAACCAATGAAATAGTACTATTTAACCAACACTGAAGAAACAGAGTATGCCATATCCTCTTAAATAAAGTAAAAAGCACAAAGTTAATTGTTGTTAAGTGTCGTCGAGTCAGTTCTGACTCATAGCAACCCAACAGAGAATTTCCAAAGAGCAGCTGGTGGGTTTGAACTGCCAACCTTGTGGTTCACAGTCCCGTGCTTATCCTACAGTGTCACACTAATTTTAAACCATCGACATCTTTCCCACTCCTTACCCTAAAAAATCTTGCAAATCTTGAAACTTCTTTAAAAAAAACTGTGAACTAAAGAGGAAATCAAAAGTATACTTTGGTCTACTCACAACAGTAGCAGGGGTGAGAAGTGTCTGGATTTTATATAATGTTGGAGATGGAGCCAAAAGGATTGCTGAAGGTGTGAAAGCAAGAGAGGTACAAAGACTTCAAGATTCGAATGTGCATCTTGCTAGAAGGATGGAGAGGCTTGGGTTTTAGGTAGGCACAGGATGAGATGCCATTAAGTAGGCAGTGCGGTATACAAATCTGGGTTCCAGGAAGGCTAACACTTGTGGAAACCAAGCACTGACTCAAGCCTTTATCAGTCATTGATAGTAAGTTGTTAAATCAGATGGAGAGAACTATAAAGGCTTCTGTAAATGAGTTTAGAAATGGATCCTATTCTAAGGGAGTTTGGTGTCTGGAGAGATAAAACACAAAAAGAGCACACACTAGAACCAAGAACTTACTGGAACACTGGAATGACTCCTTTCCCACGAGGGTTCTATCACAAACCAAACACTGCAGAACCCCGGAGAATGTTCCAGGGACAAAGTGATGTCGAACCAGTTTCTCTTTATCTTTGGCATCCTTGCTCTTCGTCTTCAGATACAGCAGGAAAGTAGGGGGAGGGAGGAATGAGAAAGAGAAATGGTGTTGTGAACTAATCTTCTTACAGAAGTCATCCAAGCAAAGTCTACATTTATTATTATAAAGGCTGCAAAAAACTGTACAATTACATCAAATCTAATACTCCCCAGGATGTATTTGTCTTAATATTTCTAGTGATTGGGACAACAGTTCATAAGACAGACAGCGGTTTTCAGATATATGTGTGTAAACTCTAAGATATGTGATATTATAGGGAAAGTGGAAACTATGAATTGCTGAGAAACAGAACCATCTCTGTTATATAGAAAATCAGTGCGGAACCCTAATTACCTTAGATTTATTCCGAGGGCTAGTCATTCTGTTCATGAGAAAACTGAAAGTTCGGCTCACTTTGTATTTTTCAGACTCTGATTTGGCAGGCATAATGTATTTGTTCCATTCTTCTTCCTGAATCCTACAGGGAAAGAATCTGTTATCATGACTTGGATGACTGGAAAAAAAAAAAAAGTACAAAGAACAACAAACATATTTCTTTCAGGCATTAACGACCAAAAAAGAAACTTAAAAATCTATCTTACAGATAGATGGATAGATGAATGTGATAAAGCAAATATCATACAATGTTACCAACTGTAGACGCTAGAGAGAGGAAAATAGAAATTCTGTATATAATCCTTGAAACTCTTCTATGTATTTGAATTTTCATAAAAAAAAATATTAGGGAAAGACAGCAAGTCTTAAATGTATAAATTCACTATAAAAATATTCATTTCCATGTTTACTGTGTTAATAGAAACTTCTTAGGGCACAGAGAAGTCAAACAACCAATAGGAAACTAGTTTTGTTTATTTTTGGAACATAGAGATAATACTCAGCAGACATACATTTCCTTTGTAGATATAGCTTCAAAACCACAGACTGTCTGCTTCTTGGGTCAGTCCTTCCCCTTCAGCCAAGTTACCAGTAATCCCAGACTCTCTAAATTGTAAGGGAGAAAAGGATACCAACACTCTCCAAACTAAGAGGCAAGCTAGAGATACCCAATCTATGAATATTCTGAACATTATTTCTTTTTTCTTCTAACCGATTCTGTAGAAACAAAATAAATCCCAGCAATAAAAAGGTACATTTCCCTTAGAACTTCCTCTGATAGTTCTATATTTCCAAAATTATACAGAGAGAGGAAAAAGTAAGGGCAGAGAAAGTATATATTAGTGGGAATTCTCAGTCTTCCTCTATTTGTATCATTGGATAGTTCCTATCCTGGGCTCAATAAAATAGGAATGAATAAAAGGAAGCTTTTTCTTACTGATACTTTTATTTCAAGATTTAAACAAAACAGTTTCTATTCAACTATATGTTTAAAGCTTTCATATGTTTCAAGCTTGTCATAGAATTGTGTCCTCTACAATATGTGTGAACTTGGTTGGGTCATGATTGTCAAAGGTTCAGCAGTTATGCAATGATATGCTATGGAAGTTTTGTGATAATGTGATACACCAGTTAGAAAGATGAAGGGTGGGCTGCAATAACCCGAATCCCATCACAATCCTCATCTGATGTAAGGGAGTTTCCAAGGGGTATGACCTGCAACATCTTTTCTCTTACAAAGATAATAGGAGAGAGAGAAGTGAGCAAAGGAGAGGGACCATAAATTACCACCAAGAAAGAAGAGACAGCAGTGAAGTGTATCCTTTGAATCTGGGGTCCCTGCCCTGATGCACCTAGATTCAAGGGAAGATTGATGCCAAGACACATGGAGATCTCTAAGGAATGCTGGGACTATAGATGCTAAAGAGAGACAAGAACCTTTCAAAGAGCCAACAAAGAGCCTTCCCCTAGAGCTGACATTCTGAATTTGGACTTTCAGCCTCCTAAACTCTGAGAAAATAAATTTCTGTGTGTTAAAGCTACCTAGTTGTGGTATGGAGTCCTGGTGTGGCGCTGTGGGTTAATGCGATTGGACTGCAAAGTCAGTTTGAACTGCAAGGTCAGCGGTTCAAGCTCACCAGCCACTCCTTGGAAATCCTATACAGGGTTACTATGAGTCAGAACCGACACGACAGCACTTAACAACAACAGCTGTGGTATGCCTGTTACAGTAGCACTAGATAACTGAGACACAGCATTTTATCTCTGATGTCACCAAAATTAAAAGTCATTTTCTTCTTTTTCATATTGCTTCTTAGAGTCTAACATTTATACCATTTAGGATGCGGTTTTGCACAGGCTTTGGTGGCCCAGGACTATTTCACAACTGACTCATGCGCAGTTAGTTATTCAAGACCAACAGAACTCAACAATCAAGCTTGCCCAATAATCCACTTCCCAAATTTTGCTCTAGGAACAACTTTCTTAACTTCTAAGAAAAAATAGAAGCTTCAGCTTGAAGCTTTCAGGGCTGCCTCTCAACCAAAAACCTGGTATTGCTTAAACTACTTTCTACATGGTTTATTTTTTGTTTGAAAATTTGCTACTGCTAAGCAATATCCATAAATGTTCAGGCACGTTCTATAGGGGCCTGTTACTAGCATACGCTGTCTTATCACAGCAGAAAGACCTACAGAGAAGCTGTTGTCTTTCAAAAGCAGGTGTTTCTCACACTATTGTCCCTTGGTCTTATAAACCTGAAGGTGTTTAAAAAAAAAATGTCTCAAAACAGAACATCCCTGACCCTAGTCCTAAAACCTGCAAGCCTAGGAACTGAAAAACACTGGGCTAGCTAATCCCGAGGGATATGCCAGAGGATCTCCGGGATCCCAGGAAGGCTCAGTACACAGAAATAGCTCTTTAACTAGTGATCAGGCACCAAAACCTGATGTGTACATATTCAGATGTTTCAATTTGCACGTGTAATATACAAATGACCAAGCAGTAACTCAGAAAATGTGTTAACAGTGAAAATACCTTTTTTCTCCTGGTGGCTCTGGTAAACTGTAAACTCGTTGCTCTACAAGACACAAAACAAAACAATGAAAACCCAGGCACACAAACTAACAGTCATGGGTCAGTCTGAAATGCACAATCACACTTTATCATTATAAATGCAACCAGTTACAAAATGAGAAAGTAAGAATTTTATATAAACAGGGCATTGTCCTGGGTGTCTTTATCACTTTCCATAGTTTGAAGCTGGAAGGAAGGAGGTCAAACCATGGCAACACTTCATGACTTCATGAACTAATTGAGCATCAGCAAGGGACAATAAACATTTTCAGAGGTGTAGGAAATTAGTTCTGCATTTGTGGGAAGTTCTCACCAGAACGTCAGTCTTTGTTCATTGCACCTGTATATAGACAAAGAGGAGTCCTGGTGTGGTACCACAGGATAAGCACTGGGCTGCTAACCAAAAGGTGAGTGGTTCAAACCCACCAGACAATCCTATACAAGATGGCTATGAGTTGGAACTGACTCAATGGCACTTAACAACAACAACAACAAAATAGGCCAAGAGGTAATCATTTGAACAGAGCAAGGAGATAATGAATAGTTTAAAATCAGGAAAGGTGTGCATCAGAGTTGAATCCTTTCACCATACTTATGCAATTTATACGGCCAGCAAATAGTTTCAGAATCTGGACTGTATGAAGAAGAGCACAGCATCTGGATGGAGGAGAGTCATTAACAATCTGTGATATGCAGATGACACACCCTTGCTAGTTGAAAGGGAAGAGGACTTGAAACAGCTACCAATGACATTAAGACAGCACCACTTTCAGTATGTATTACACCTCAATAAAATGAAATAAAAACTCCTCAATAGACAATATCAAAATTAATGGAGAAAATATTGAAACTGTCAAGAATTTGGGTTTACTTTTTTCCATAATGACTGCCCACAGAAGCAGCAGTCAAGACATTAAATGATGTATTGCATTGGACAATTCTGCACAGTATCTTTTTTAAGCGTTAGAATGCAAAGATGTCACCTTGAGGTCTAACCCAAGCCACGGCACTTTCAAATTGTCTCATATGCATGCAAAGTTGAACAATGAATAAGAAAGATCAGAGAACTGACCTACACAAATTACAGCGCTGGGGAAGAATAATGAATCTGCCATGGACAATCAAATGAAAAAACAAGTCTGGCTTAGAAGAAGTACAGCTAGAACACTCTTTAAAAGTGAGATGGCAAGACTTTGCCTCACATACTTGGGACATGTTATCAGGAGGGGCCAGTTTCAGGAGAAAGGCATTGTGCTTGAGAAAGTAGAGGATGAATGAAAAAGAAGACTCTGAGTGAGAGGGTTTGACACAGTAGTTGCAATAATAGACTCAAACATAGGAATGATTCTGAGACTAGCATAGGACTGAGCAGTGTTTGGTTCTGTTGTACTTGGGGTCAGTATGAGTTGCTCTCATTCAACATCACATAACAATAACAACAACAAATGGCATCAGTCCTGACATTTGTAATCAGATAGATCGAGCCAGTGTAATATGGGTGATTCTGGACATTTATTTGGTAGCCTCAACCTAAACTGTTGTTTTTGTGAATAGCTGTCAAGTTGGTTCTGACTCACAGTGACCCTGCAAAGGGTTTCCAAGGAGCGGTTGATGGGTTTGAACCACCAACCTTGAAGTGAGCAGTCCAGTGCTTATCCTGAAGTGCCACACTGGAACTTTTAGCCCTGTCTTTAAAAATACTGTATAAAGATAAAGTTTTATTCACAGAAAAACAATTCTAAAACAAAGATTTAGGGATTTTATATAAGGCAGAGATACCTATCGTTACTCATTAAAGAATACCTAAGTCAGGGTTCTTTTTTCCTTATAAGCCATAAATTTCCTCTTAGTCATCTGGTCAATAGTTCCAAATTCCAATTTTACAGATCAGGGGCATCACAGATAAAGAGCTAAGGCTCCTATTTTACACAGTGTGCAAAAGAATGCTAAGTGCTTTCCAATGATTACAATGAAAAATTAACAATGTTGCTCAGTGAAAGGGTGGCAAGCTGCCATGCAAAGGAATTCCAGTCTAAACTAGGCATAGGGAGACCTGAGCGCCCTAGAAACATCTATGGTATAAAAAAGAAAATCTTCTTTTTCTTGACCTCTCAAGGTATTTTTATCCTTTATTTTCTCTTGGTCTTTTCTCCATTCCAAAAACAAAATGCATGTATTTTCTCTCAGTCTTGCTTTCTCTTCATCTTATATCACTTGTCAGAAAGAAGGAGGGGGGAGGACTTATACTTGGTGACTCTTGTTTTGTATTTATCTATCATATTCATTCAAGAAATATTATTGAACATTGACCATAGATAGGAGCCCTGGTAGGATGCTCCAAGGTAATGCACTGGACTACAAGGTCAGTGTGAATGGCATGGTCAGTGACCCAAACCCACAAGCCACTCTGGAAACCCTACTCAGGGTCACTATGAGTAGGAACCTAACTCAACAGCACTTGACAACAACAAACCATATGCAAGTCATTGCTTTAGTATGGTAATTTCAAGCACAAAGAATATAGTCTCAATATTTTGATTAAAAATGGGAAAATAATAATAAGAGCAAGGTAATGGTGGTGGTCATGTGATGTGGAGTCAGTTCCAACTCAAAGTGACCTTGTAGGGTTTCCGAGGCTGTGAATCTTTATGGGAACAGAAAGCCTCATCTTTCTTCCGCAGAACTACTGATAGTTTTAAACTGCTGAACTCTCATGACCACTACACTACCGAAGCAGCTAATAATAAGGAAAAGAGGGAAAAGGAGTAAAACACAACTATTCATATTGGGAAATAAACTGAAATATTTTATATTGGGAAACTAAGAATACCTAAGCACATTTCTTGCTCTTGTAGTCCTTTAAGACTCTTATGGAGTCCTGGTGTGGCACTGTAGGATAAGCACTAGACCGCAAGGTGGATTTGAAGTTATGGTGGCAGTTCAAACCCACCAACCATTCCTCAATTCCTCAGAATTGACTTGATGGCATTTCACAACAACAAGACTCTTATGGCTAAAAGTCAAGAAATACTATTTAATATTTTAAGAGGAAATCTTATGACAATGCTATTAATAAGGGCTGCAATGAATATATTTAAACATACATGTAAATGCTATTCTTATATAAGGTATATTATATAATGGCATTATTTACAGAAAGAATAAAACAGCTATGTTGCAAAATAAAGCTGGAAACAGGGGTAGTCCTTGAGAAGGCATACAAGGCAAACTTCTGGGTTGCTCTTAATTGTTCTATTTCTGTATCTGAACTCATTTTGGAAAATTCACCAAACTGTACAATGATAATCTGTGTTTATATGTTACAGTTCAATGGAAAGTTTACAGTATCAAAGTTATCCTTCTGATGTTTTGCATTGACACACAAAATGCAAAGATATGTTTACTTGTGTTTCAAATATCATTTGAATGTTTCCTATTGTTTCATGTTTCTGTTATTCCAACTTTCCAAAGTCACTTGCTTAAAAAAGAAAGGCAGGAAGGAAGAAAACCAATGCCTTGTCTCTAAGGAGTTACATTCTTTCAGCATTGTTGATATAAGGTAGAAGTGATTTTTTTTTTTAATAATCTACTTAAATAAAATTCTCTAAAGACCTCACAATAATATAACTAGAACCAATTTTAGTGTACACTCTCCTCGAGTAAAACATTTTTTTTCAAAGAACAAAGCAATAGAGAGATGAGGGCATATTTATAATTTCATCAAAAGCAAATCAATAACTTCAGTGATACCTTACGACACAAGGATTTTGCTAAGCTTAGAAAAATCAATTGTGAAAACTGATTTGGAAATTCTGACCTACCGCTCTTGCACAATTTTTTCTTTCTTTCTTTTTTTTTTTTTTAACTAACTGAAAATCTGCTCTGGAATAGAATGCTTTCAAAGCCAAATGGTAAATAATGCCTACCTTCATTTGAATTGCATACTGTTAAATCACGCACCAACCGAGATTTTCCGAGAGAAATTTTGGGTGATGAGCAGGAATAAGAACGTGAGCGGACTCCAGAAAGCAATGATTCCTGAAAGAAATCATAATGAGATTCAAAACAGAACAAGACAAATAATTCTACAAGTGACTTGAAAGTGTGCGTTTACCTTGAATGTTACTAAATCAGTACCTTTGGGCAAAGATTCAACCTGAACATTCCTGATAAAACCTTAGTAAACATTTGTCTTCTTTTGTTTCTCACAACTTTTAAAATTGCATTGTTTTCTTAATGCTTTAACAAACTTGAACTTTTGAGAACAGTTCTTATATATACTTTACGATGCAACTGTAACATTCCAGCCAAGTTTTTTAAAGTGAAATGACATTTTGCTGTACATTCAACAATGCATTTGACTTGTGTTTTAAATTGAGTTATCAGCTATTTTGGTGCTGTTAGTAATGTATTTCACTAATGAAATAACAGTCAAACAAAATTCTGGGTTGTTAATTAAAATCCGTTGTTGTTGTTAAGTGCCACCGAGTCAGTTCCATCTCTGTATAGGGTTTCCGAGGAGTTGCTGGTGACTTTGAACCACTGACCTTGCAGTTCAAACCAAACTTGAGGTTGAGTGCTTATCCTACAGCACCACACCAGGACTCCATAAGATCTCTATACTTACAAGTAATTAGAATGCAGAAGACTAGGCATTCATAATTATCAGAATTTTTTAAATCTCCAAACAACTATTTAAATATATACTGCCAGTTGCAGACTCTGAGGGAGGGCACCTTTGGTCAATATGCAAATCCTGCTAGTCTGTGCTCGTTTCTCAATAGACCTTTCATTCAGTCGTTTCTGGGATGATATTTGAATATCACTGATTTGGTTTTAATATTATTCCTTTTAAATGACTTCCCATTTTCCTACTTACAGTTTATTTACATTATTATATTGGCAACAGTATATAAAAATGTTAGATTACTAAACAAAGAAGGACTAGAGTGTTTTTAATTTGTTCTTCAACATTTACATGAATTTGCAATGATGATGGTGGTGGTTATGGGCCGTGCCGTCAGTTCCAATCCATAGTGACTCTGTATAGTGTTTCTGAGGCTGTAATCTTTACGGGAGCAGAAAGCTTCATCTTTCTCCTATGGAATCACTGGTAGTTTCAAACTGCTGACCGTGAGATTAGCAGCTCGATTTGTAACCACAATGCTACCAGAGCTCCTTATGAATATGCAATCGAATTCCCCAAAAGCTGTTCAGGGTACCCAACTGCCCTTCCTAAGATGCCTAGTGGCTATAGGATTGATACTATTCATTCATTAATCATTTTTTTTATTGTGATTTGAGTGAAAGCTTACAGAGTAAATTGGTTTTCCATTCAACAACTCATACACATTTATGTGTGTGAAATTGATTACAATCGCCACAATAGAACTCCCTTCTTCTCACTTCCTCCTTGTGTTAGCCATTTCCCATCATCCTCCTTTCCTATTTCTTCCTGCCTTCTGAGCTTTATCCCTGGACAAATGCTGCCCATTTGAGTTCCCGTGGTGGACTGCTCTAATGAGCACACACCTCCCTGGAGTTCTGTTGTTTGGATGAAAGTTGGGCTACAATGAGTTCAGTTCCAAGCCTGAAGGGTGTCTATGGGCCACAGTCTTGGAGGTTAATGTCTATCAGACGAGTAAGCCTGGTCTTTTTTATGATTTTGAGTTTTGTTCCACATATTCTTCCCACTCTATCCAAGACTTCCTCATCTGTTCATTTTTAAGGTACCACTTAAGGTTAGGGCACAAAGAAAATAATTTTAAAATGTTACTAAAATTAAGACATCAGGGACTAGCTTTCACAAATGCTGGCCTCTTCTGTTTTCCCTAAGTGTGTTAAAGAGTATGGAGCAGAAAACTGATCCCGTTGCAAAGAATTCTGGGCAGTGGCCCCCTACTGTCTTGTCATTTCCCCAAGCTCCACCCTCACCTCATCCCCAGGATTTTGAACCCATGCCAGAAAGCCAGCTTGATTTGGCCTATGTCCCCAACCTGGCCACAAAGGGTCTTAGCCAAATACTACCCCCTACATTTAAGCTCTGCTACTGCTCTGTGGGCTAATGCACTGCACTGCAAAGTCAGTTTGAACCACAAGATCAGCATTTCAAGCTCACCATCCGCTCCTCAGAAACCCTATACAGGGTCTATATGGGTCTGGATAGATACGTTTAATGGCCCTTAACAGCAACATGTAAGTTGAAACTTGAAAATTGCCCAGAATCCATAATCAAAAAAGTACACTAGGTTATTATAGAGACAAAGCAAGAAAAACTTTATATCAGAAAGATGTCTACCTGTGAGTTATTGACTACACAAAGGCTTTCGATTGTATGGATCATGACAAGCTATGGATAACATTGCAATGTATGAGTATTCCTGAGCACTTAATTGTGCTCATGAGGAATCTGTACATGGACCAAGAAGCAGTTGTTCAAACAGAACATGGGAACACTGAATGGTTTAAAATTAAGAAAGGTGTGCGACAGGGTTGTATTCTTTCACCATACTTATTCATACTGTATGCTGAGCAAATAATCCGAGAAGCTGGGTTATATGAAGAAAAACGTGGCATCAGGATTGGAGGAAGACTCATTAACAACCTGCGATATGCAGATGATACAACCTTGCTTGCTAAAAGTGAAGAAGACTTAAAATATTTACTGATGAAGATCAAAGACCATACCCCTCGGTATGGTTTACATCTCAATGTAAAGAAAACAAAAATCCTCACCACTGGACCAGTAAACAACATTCTTATCAAGAGAGAAAAGATTGAAGTTGTCAAGGACTTCATTCTTCTTGGATCAACTATCAATACTCATGGAAGCAGCAGTCAAGAAATCAAATGATGTATTGCATTAGGCAAATCTGCTACACCAGACCTTTTTAAAGTGTTGAAGAGCAAAGATGTCAGCTTGAGGACTAAGGTGTGCCTGACCCAAGCTGTGATATTTTCAATAACTTCATATGGATGCGAAAGCTGGACAGTGAATAAGAAAGACCGTAGAAGAATTGATGCTTTTGAGTTATGGTTTTGGAGGAGAATATTGAAAGTGCCATGGGCTGCGAAACAGATCTGTGTTGGAAGAAGTGCAGCCAGAGCGCTCATTGGCGACCGCGATGGCCAAACTTTGTCTCTCATACTTCGGACATACTGTCAGGAGGGATAAGTCACTAGAGAAGGATATCATGTTTGGTAGTGTGGAGGGTTAGAGAAAAAGAGGAAGACCCCCAGCAAGATGGATTGGCAAAGTGGCAGCATCAATGGGCTCAAGCGTGGCAATGATAGTGAGGTTGGCCCAGTATTGGGCAGTGTTTCATTCTGCTGTGCATAAGGTCGCTATGAGTCAGTGCCGACTCAATAGCACCTAACAACAACAATTCTCCTTAAGGAGACCTGGTGTCATGCTGGTTAAAGCACATGATAGCAAACCAAAAGATTTGAATCCACCAGCTGCTTTGTGGGAGAAAGATGTGGCAATTCCATTCTATGCTATAGGGTTACTGTGAGTCAGAACTGATTCAATGACAGTGGGTGGGTGGGAGGGAATTCATAAAAGTGAACACCATGAAACTGTTTTACAAAGAGTGACTATTATCCACACCAAGTAATGATGAGTTTTTCAAAATTCCATTCAAATGCAAAACTATGAAGTACCTACATTAGGGAACATGCCATTTCCTTCTCTGAGATTATCATGTGGTGCTGTAGAATAAGCACTGGACTACTAACCTTAGATCAGTGGTTCAAACTCACCAGCTGCTCCTTGGAAACCCTGTACAGGGTTGCTATGAGTCAGAACTCACTCAACGACATTTAACCATAGCATTTAACAAGACTATCACATGACGTTGAGGCTTGAAAGATGATGACAATTCTATAAGTTTCTGGGCTGAGAAAGGGACCCAGGACCTAGACTCAAGTTCTGACCCTATTACTAAGCCTGAGCAACTTGGATGCAGAATCTTACATTTGGACCTCATATGCTCAAGGTAAAATAAAACAAAATTATGTAAAAGCATTATGTAGATGAGCTATGAGAAAATGACATATTATGTACATAATTAGAACATGTTTTATATATTGTAGGACATGCTCCAAAAATAAGGCATTATTATAATAGCCATATGTTCATAGTAAGAGAAATATGTGCACAGCATACATTGTTTTATAGTAGTAAACTCATGTTACAAGAAAACAAGTGGATGATCATAAAATCAAATAGAAAGAAAATGTATTTTCAAAAACAAAAGATCTTTCGCCGCAAGATTAGACAGGTGAGTTTATTATTTCTAAGAAACAACCACAACGAAGTAAAATTCCAATGTGAATGTCCAACAAGAGAAAATCTGACTTTTATGGAAAAGTTGACCTAGTTTATGATGTTCCAGGTTAAGTCACACAACCAGGGATGGTCAACAAACATTGCCTCTGTCATAGTAACAGAATTTACCTTCTAAGCACTGGACTGTGAACCACAAGGTCAGCAATCTGAGCCCACCAGCTGGTCTTTGGGAGACACATTTAAAGCCTCAGAAGCCCTATACAAGGCCGCTATAAGTCGGAACTGATTCCAGGGCAACAACAAACACAATCTGGGTCAAATAAAGATGCATGTGAGCAAAGTAAATTTGAAAACGAAATGTCATTTAATCCTACCAGTTTTTCTCCCTGGGAGTTATACAGAAGAGTTTATACAGAAACAATTACATTAAATAGCAAAAGTTTTCCAAGTATTTGACAGATAATAACAATTTATGATGAATTAACTACCATATAAATCGGACTTTATGTGCATGATCTATATAAAATAAAACAATGTGAGAGATTTTAAAAGACTTTAAAAGAAAGACTGAGAAGACTGGAGAGGGCAGGCTTGCAGGGTGTACCCTTTGGTTGGTTGACGATGCATGGAGGGGATTGTAACCATGGCAATGATATGATATACGATAGAATGAATGTAAAACTAATGTTCTCCCATGTAAACTATCATATAATTCACAATAAAACACTAAAAAAAAAAGAAAGACTCAACCAGACCTACCATGGCTCTCCAAAAATTATAGTTCACACAAGTGAATAAAGCATAATTTGTCTTTTAGATAAATATAGATCTATTTAGACAGCATAGTTCACACTTAAATAAACAGAATTAATATCCATATGAGTACCTTTGGCTGCAAATTACTTGAAAAAGATACAGATTCAGCCCTGGAGATATTAAAATCCGGTTCATTGTTGGTCTCAAAAGAGTCTAATTCATCGCCACTAGGAATCCCAGTTCTTGAGGAACTCTGGGACACTGGATTGTAGCAAATGTGGGCCTGCTCAGAGGGCCCATCCCCTTCACTGTCGGCATCCAAGGCATCAAGGCTAGAACTAAAGCACAGGGTAAGACAACCAGTAAATAATTATATGGATGGATTGGGGGGATGGGGGACTGCAGTGGGGGGGTAAGGGAAGAAGGAAGGAAGAGTAGACAGATATTTGAATGAATCATTCATTTCTGTGGTTCTGAATTTAAATCTTCTCACTAGTGTGAGATATAAACAGTAGTCCACTATTTCCAAAGAAATTACATTTCTGTCATTTAAAATTTTTGTCTCTCTCCAAATCTCCTCTTAAAATGTTAAATATCTTTCAACAAAACGTTCTTCCTAGAAGAAACAATTTCAAGTACTCTAAGAAACAAAAGTCCTGATGTGGCCCTGTGGGTTAATGCATTGGACTGCAAGGCTGGTTTGAACCTCAAGATTGATAGTTCAAGCTCACCAGCTGCTCCTCAGAAACCTTACACAGGGTTGCTATGAGTCAGAACTCACTTGATGGCACTTAACAACAACAGCAAGAAACAACAACTGGTTCGAGTTAGTACTATCCTCGTGATTTCTATTTTGTAAAATCATTATTACAAGTCCCAAATTGCCACCCTTCAAATATTTAAATACAGATGAACTAGAACCATGGCTGTTTGGATGTACAGCTCCCCTCAGGGAGAATTTACACATGGAAATATGCACTGTACCATTCTCTCCTTTGTCCCTCAAAGAGAACACCCTGTAGGGGAGGAGCAAATCAAAGGTGAGTCTTCCGAAGGTTACGCCTCAGAGTTGTTATTAAGACACAGATGGAAATGAGAGGAACATGAACTTCCAAATATGCCACATTGGATTATCTTTAGAGAATTTAAATAAAAAACTATTCTTGTAAGAAATCCACCTCAGACACAGGGAGAGATTCTGTTCAACTATGGCCTTTCTTTCCTCATTTAAATTTCATAACCATAAAACTAAAAGGAAAGAATTTGACCTTTCACATTCCAGGTTCATTCCATACCGTCTACACATTTCCTAGGCATGTTAAATACACCATGGGATATTAAATGTACTTTTCTTTGTTTGTTACCATTCTGAAATAAAAAAATTAATCACAACACAATGAAACTATCTTGATTCAAAAGATAAAGAACCAGAAAATAATACTTTGAAATTATCTCCTTGAGTTATCGTTCGTAAAGAATTAAAATGTACTCAGTGGCAACAGAACACCAGTTTAATAAGTTATATGGCAGCTTCTTGGAAACCCTATAGAGGGTGGCTATGAGTTGGAACCAACTAAAGGGGACTTGACAACAACAAAATGGCATTTTCAACAGAACTCATAGTATACATGCCTCTGGGGCAAACACCTAAATCAATATCTAATCTTCAAATCACAGACACTCCTGAACACCAGCAAATGGGGCAATAAATAAAGGTCACATCTGGTACCTTCGCAGATGTCCAAGTGAGATTTTCTCCCTCAAGGACTCAGAATAGGCACTGAGGAGGAAAGGCAAAAGGGAGGTACATTTCACACTTTATCTGAATTCAAGAGCCAAATATTTGGTAGCCTTTCAAACTACTTCTCATAAAAGATTGATTTAGAAAACCTTTCTGATAAAGGTTGGTGCTTTGACTTTTATGTTGTTGTTGTTGTCAGGTGCCATCAAGTCGGAACCGACTCATAGCGACTCCATGCACAGCAGAACGAAACAATGCTGGATCCTGGGTCAACCTCACCACCGCTGCCACCCCCGAGTCCATCAATGATGCCACCTGGCCGATCCATCTCATTGGGGGTCTTCCTCTTTTTCTCTGACCCTCCACCCTACCCAGAATGACATCCTTCTCCAACGATTGTTTCCTCCGGACTACATGTCCAAAGTAGGAAAGACAAAGCTTAGCCATCCTGGCCTCCAAGGAGCACTCTGGCTGCACTTCTTCCAAAACTGATCTATTGGTTCTCTTGGCAGTCCATGGCACCCTCAGTATTCTCCTCCAACACCACAACTCAAAGGCATCAATTCTTCTACGATCCTCCTTATTCACTGTCCAGCTTTCGCATCCATATGAGGCTATTGAAAACACAATGGCCTGGGTCAGGCGCACCCTAGTCCTCAAGCTGACATCTCTGCTCTTCAATACTTTAAAAAGTTCCTGTGCAGCAGATTTGCCCAGTGCAATACGTCGTCTGATCTCTTGACTGCTACTTCCGCGAGTGTTGATAGTTGATCCAAGAAGAATGAAGTCCTTGACAACTTCAATCTTTTCTCCATTGATAAGAATGTTGTTTATTGGTCCAGTGGTGAGGATTTTTGTTTTCTTGACATTGAGACGTAATCCATATCGAAGGCTGTGCTCTTATAGTAATACAAATATGTTCCGATACTTTGTTGTTATTGTGAAGTGCTGTCGAGTCAGTTCTGACTCATAGCAACCCTATATAGGTTTCCAAGGAGCAGCTGGCTGGTGAGCTTCACCTCCGACCTTGAGCTTCACCTCAACCTTGCAGTCCACCACATTAACCCACAATGCCACACCAGGACTCTTTGGGTACTTTGGCGGTGGCGGTGGTGATTATGTGCCATGGAGTCGGTTCTGACTCCTAGTGACCCTGTCCAGGGTTTCTGAGGCTTTACAAGAGCAGAAACCTTCATCTTTCTCCCGCAGAACAGCTGGTAGTTTCAAACTGCTGACCATGAGGTTAGCAGCCTGATTCGTAACCACTATGCTACCAGAACTCAGGTCCTTCAGAGGTTCCTAAATCAACAATAATCCTGAAGGTGGATCAAGACAGTGAGGGGCCTCAAAGGCTTTATGATGTCTCTTGTTGCTGTACTTGTCTTTCAACTAGTGATCACAGTACTACTGAAAATTAGTTCATTAAATGCTTGTGTGCTGGCCACAAGATCCTATTCTAACACAAATGTTTCCACTTATATGAAGCATTTCTCTAGTCATAAGAATGGTTTACTGTTAGGTGCCATACAATTGGCTCCAACTCTTATTGATCTGATGCCCTCTGGCATGCTTGAATCCACTGGTGCAGCCACTGTGTCAATCCATCTTGTTGAGGGCATCTTTTCCACTGGCCCTCAACTTTCCCAAGCATGATATCCTTCTCCACATTCTGGTCCCTCCTAAAAACATGTCTGAAGTCATTATGAAGTCTTACCATCATCCTTACTTCAAAGGAGCCTTCTGGCTCTGTAATTCTAACACTTGTTTGTTCATTTTTCTAGCAGTCCACATTATACACAAAATCCTTTGCCAAAACTATAATTCAAATGCATCAATTTTTCTTCCTTATTCATTGTCCAGCTTCCTTACACATGCATATGAGGTGAATGAAAATATCATGGTTTGGGTCAGGCACATCTTATTCCTCCAAGTGACATCTTCGCTTTTTTAATATTTTAAAGAGATCTTTGACAGCTGATTCATGTCTTGCAATGTGTCGTTTGGTTTCCTGATTGTGGATCAAGTAAAATGAAATCCTTGACAGTTTCAACCTTTTCTCTCTTTATCATAATGTTGCCTATTGGTCTAGTGGTGAGGATTTATGTTTTCCATATGTTTAAGTGTAATTCATACTGAACACTGTAGTCTTTGATCTTCATCAGCAAGTGTTAACAAGTCCTCTTCCCTTTCAACAAGGAAGGATTGTCATCTGCATAGTGAAGGTTGCTAACAAGTCTTCCCCCAATCCTAATACAGTGTGCTTCTTCATGTAGTCCAGCTACACTGATTATTTGCTCAGCATACAGGTTGAATAAGTATGCTGAAAGATATAACCCTGATTTTAAACCATGCAGTATCTCTTTGCTCTGCTCAGATGACTGTCTATATACAGGTTCTACATGAGCACAATTAAGAATTCTGGAATTCCCATTCTTCGCAATGTTATCCATAAGTTGTTACAATCCATACAGTCAAATGCCTTTACACAGTCAATAAAACACTGGTAAACACATATCTGATAGTTTCTGCTTTCAGGCAAGAACTACCTGATATCAGCAATTCTATTCCTTTTAACCTTCTCTGAATCTGGCTTGAATGTCTGGTAGTTCCCTGTTGATGTTCAGCTGCAACCATTTTTAAATTATCTTCAGTAAAACTTCACTTGTGTGTGATATTAGTGATTTGTTGTTGTTAAGTGCCATTTGTTTTTGTTAACTTATTTCTGATGCATAGTGATCCTGTATAGGATTTTGAGGAATGGCTAGTGGGTTTGGAACACTGACCTTGCAGTTAGCAGTCCAGTGCTTTATCCTAAAGCACCACACGAGGACTCCATGATATTGTTTCATAATTTCCACATTCTGTTAGATCACCTTTTTTTTGGAATGGAATGAATATGGATCTTCCATTAGGTTGGTCAAGTAGCTGTCTTCCAAATTTCTTGGCATAGATGAGTGAGCACTTCCAGCATTGCATCTGCTTGCTGAAACATCTTAACTGGTGGCCCATCAATTCCGAGAGCCTTGTATTTTGTCAGTGCTTTCAATACAGCTTGGACTTCTTCCTTCAATACCATCAGTTCTTGATCATATGCTACTTCCTAAAATAGTTGAACTTTACCAATTATTTTTGATCATATGCAAATTCAAAATGGAGCTGAAGAAAATTACAATAAGTCCACAAGAGTCCAAATATGACCTTGAGTGTTGCTGTTGTTGTTGTTAAGTGTCGTCAAGTTGGTTCTGACTCACAGAGACGCTGCATAGGGTTTCCAAGGAGCAGCTGGAGAGTTTGAACTGCTGACCTTGTGTTCAACCTGACATTATGGTCAAGTGCTTATCCTAAATCCCATCTGGATTTAGAGACCAACTCTAAAACAAATTTCATCAATTGAACAATAATGAGCAAACACTATACATAGCATTAAGGGCATAATACATGAAAAAAGTCAAAGGTCACTAAAAAGGAAAGAAAGAAAATACCAAAATGGAGATGAGAGGAGATGCTGAAGCTTTCTCTTGAATACAGAGTAGCTTAAGCAAACAGGGAGAAAGATGAAGTACGAATTGAACAGAAGATTTCAAAGGGCAGCTGGAGAAGACAAAGTAAAGCTTTATAATGAAAATGTGCAAAGACCTGGAGTTGAAAACAAAAATAGAAGAACATGGTCAGTATTTCACAAGCTCAAAGAACTGAAGTAAAAAAGCAAGCCTTGAGCTGAAATACTGAAGGATTCTATGGACAAGATATTGAACGCTGCAGGTTCATCAAGGGGGGATGGAAAGAATACACAGAGTCATTATGAATATAGTCTGGAAATAGTAAGGGAGCATTGTTTTATTTTGCATTCTGCAAAACACTTTTTTAGTTAACAAATTAATCAAATGCTTGGTTAAGCTATTAAACTTAGATACTTGGCATAACAGACAATATTCTTCAGGGTTTCTCATAATTTTATTAATAAAATATGAAATAAATTTAATAGATTTTGACCAGAATTATCTTTTAAAGTAATGCAGACTAGCCAAGAACAGAATACATTCTACATTCTATTTCACAAAACTTTGATAAACTACATCTCTGAGGAATATGCCTTCATTTATGTGCATATTTATGTGCAGATATGTAGTTACATGTACAGCTCTATGTAAGCTCTGGTAGCATAGTGGTTATGAGTCAGGCTGCTAATCTCACAGCAGTTTAAAACTATCAGCAGTTCCGTGGGAGAAAGACGAGGCCTTCTACTCCCATATAGATTTACAGCCTCAGAAACCCTATCCAGGGTCACTATGAGTCGGAACCAACTCCACGACACATAAACACCACTACCGTATATTATATGTGTATTCTACTTACTTTTTGATTCATGGTTGTATGTGTTAACATGAGCATATTTCCCTAGAGCTAGGATCTGAGGTAGAAATGGACAACAAAGAAATGGACAACACAACAAAATGAAATGAGTGAAAATTAGGCTATTCCCTGAGGAAAATAATATAGGCAATCGGCTGGATGAATAGTCAGATACATATAAATATATACAATATGTACATTAAAACCATGTTTTTAATAACCTTTTTGTATGCAAAGGAAAACATATGTAGTAAAAGTGTAAGTTAAAGCACATAAAAATAAACACCTGTGAGCTCACCCAACTTCAAATCTGAACACTGTTCAAAGCATTCAAACTCTCTTTATGTGCCTTTCTATTACCATGTCCCTACATCACTAGTAGCCATAACAATTTTCTTGAATTTGCATTTTTTTCCATTTATCTTCTTGTTTTTCTTTATAACTTAAGCACCTATGTATGAACTCTACAGTAGTGAATTGTTCAATTTTTATTGATTTTATTGTTGTGGTTGTTAGATGCCATTGAATCAGTACCAACTCATAGCACCCTATCTATGCACAACAGAACAAAACACTGCCTGGTCTTGGGCCAACCTCACAACTGATGCTATGTTTGAGAGCATCACTGCTGCCACTGTGCCAATCCATCCTGTTGGGGGTCTCTCTCTTTCCCTCTGACCCTCCACTTTACCAAACTTGATATCCTTCTCCAGTGACTGGTCCCTCATGACAATATTTCCAAACTATTAGAGATGAAGTTTGCCCTTCCTGGCTTCCAAGAAGCATTCTGGCTATACTTCTTCCAACACAGATCTGTTTGTTCTTTTGACAGTCCATGGTACCTTTAATATTCTCCTCCAACACCATAACTCAAATACATCAATTCTTCTACAGTCTTCCTTATTCACTGTCCAAGCTTCACATGCATATGAGGCTACTGAAAATACTATGGCTTGGGTCAGGCACACCTTAGTCTTCAAACTGACATCTTTGCTCTTCAACACGTTAAAGAGGTCTTGTCAGCAGATTTGCCTAATGCAATACATCATTTGATTTCTTGCCTACTGCTTCCATGAAGGTTGATGGTTGATCTGAGCAAAATGAAGTCTTTGAAAATTTCAATCTTTTTTTCCTTTTATATGGATGCTGTTTATTGGTCCAGTGGTGAGACTTTTCATTTTCTATACATTGAAGTGCAATCCATTCTGAAGACTATAGTTTTTTACCTCGATCATATTTCATTTTATAAAAATGAAATCTACATAAAGCATTTTAATGGTTCACATTTTTTTTTCAACATTATGTGTCTGAGATGCATGTGTAGATGTAGTTCATTCATTGTCACTGCTGTATAGTATACCATTGTGTAAGTATGCCATCATTTATATGTAGTTGCTGTTATTACATGCCGTCAAGTTGGTTACAACCCATAACAACCCTGTACAGGGTTTTCGAGGAGCTTCTGGTGAGCTTGAATTGTCTACATTGTGGTTTAAACCAACTTTACAGTCCAGTACATTAACCCACAGCACCATACTAGGACTTCATCTATATTTTTATTACCATTTTGAGTTATTTCCTGCCTCTGTAAGTAGTCATAGATAGGTGTCCTGGTATATAGGAATGGGATAACTGGACCATAGGGTACATGCATGCTGAACTTTACACACACACACACATACATGAAAACCACTGCTGCTGAGCCAATTCCAACTAATCATACCCTACAGGACAGAGGAGAACTGTCCCATGGGATCTCCAAAGCTGTCATTTTTACAGGAGCAGATTGCTAAATCATTCTCCTATAAAGTGGCTGGTAGGTTCGAACTGCTAACCTTTCAGTTAACAGCCAGACACTTAACCACTGCACTACCAGGGTTCCTTTCACAAAATAATGTCCTATCATTGCCCCGAGTCACTGTATCACTTTTTACTCCTAGCAATAACATACAGGTGTTTCCACTCTATACATTTTGACCAAAGCATGATATTATTAGATTTTTTTTTTTAATTTTGCTAATCTAGTAAGTATAAAAAGGAGCTCTGGTAGCATAGTGCTTACGAATCGGGCTGCGAACCGAAAGGTCAGCAGAAACTACCAGCTGTTCCATGGGAAAAAGATGAGGCTTTCTGCTCCCATAAAGATTTACAGGCTCAGAAACCCTGTACAGGGTCGCTATGAGTCAGAACCGACTCCACAGCACATAACAACAACAACAGATAAGTATAAAAGGGCTTCTCATTATGACTGTACTTTAGTAATTTCATTTTCTTTTCAACACATCAAACATAGCAACATAAAAGAGAAGAGCATTTTCTTTAGGAATAAAAGTAAATGAGGTGTTATAAAAAAGAAAACAGAATTTCCATGTCCAACTACAAGGTTCTTTGATGTTCTACGCTGTTCCTCTAAAATAAGAGTATCTTACCTTCTTTTCTTCAAATGACTTTGTTCCTTTTCAAATCCATGCAGCCCAAGAGAAAGATGCAAACTGGAAGCATGTGAACTGGATGGTGACACAAAATGTTGTTGGGCTTCGATATCTGATGTCACTTCACCGCTCTGACCTAATGGGTACAGAGCAGGGCTGACTTCACTAGGAAGGATGTTCTTGCAGTGCTGAGACCCAAGAGCAGAACCCATGGATTCAGTGTTGGTGTTGGCAGTAATTCCTTCTATATTAATATAGTCAATATCCATATCACCAACCTGTTATTTGAAAGAAAAATATTTGCTGAGCAAAACCAGAAAAGACTGACTTAGCTAAAAATTAATATAAATTTTCCAATTTGAAAACCTTTCATACTGCCTATTATTTTTACATTGCTTGTTTTTGTTTTTATTTTATGTAAGCAAAAATTCAATTCTTTCATGGTATGTTCTGGTTCAGGTAGCTTGCTGTTAGTGTCATTGAGTCAACTTAATAATTCACAAAATGGAAAAAACACCAATTGAGTATTTCATAGTGCTTACAAACTGATTATATTTTTAATATTTTATGAATCGCTGACTTGAAATGATGGTAAAATGCTTAAATACCTAAGAGTACCACTGAAGATTGTTGTTGTTGTTGTTAAGTGCCCGTCGCGTTGGTTCCAACCCAAAGTGACCCTGTGTAGGGTTTCCAAGGAGCAGCTCGTGAGTTTGAACCACCAACCTTGAGATTTGAACTGACTTTCCAGCCCAGCGCATTAACCCACAGCCCCACACCAGGACTCCCCACTAAAGATTAGTTAGCTTTATTAAAAAGAATGAATAGGTAACTAAGGTAACTTGTTGTTGTTGTTATGTGCCGTGGAGTCAGTTCCTACTCATAGCAACACTACGTAGCGTTTCCAAGACTATAAATCTTTATAGGAACAGAAAGCCTCATCTTTCTCCTACAGAACTAAGGTAACTGGGACTGTATAAATCGTAGTCTCCCAAGACACTGCCAAATACAAACAACAGATAAAATGCATGTACTTAGAACAACTAGAAGCAAGAAAATTTCCCAAACTTTAAAGTGCCTTTAAATAAGAAAATAAACATAAAATTCCAGCAAGCAATCTCTCATGCTCCTACCACAAGTATTCATGGAAAAGGCCAGTTTAAAAAAATCTGCGTGCCAACAATGAGTGCGCTAGCAGGAAAACTAAGACTGATCTAGAAGTCTCCACTGGAAGAGGAAGACATCTGTATACATGTGAAAAACAGTCCTGACAGATCAAATTACTTGTTTTAACAAAGGGACTGAAAGAGCTCATTATTTGAAGTAGCATCAGAGAGCAGTGCTTCTGTGGGAGAAGACAGTCAAAAAAGAAATGAGCAACATCCTTTAGAGATTGGGTTGTAAAGGGAAAATGTAGTAAGAGGAAAATCACATACAGCTTCTCCTACCACCAAAGGAAAATGTCATCCTTAGAGAAAATGTTCTTTCCTTTATTGTCAAAAGAGGGCACTCTTAAACCACAAATCTTGAAAACCATTTCAAATCCATTAAAATACCTAGGGAAACGTAATAAAATCTATACAGAGCAATCATAGGAAAACAGGAAATGGGAATGCCTCCTGTAATCAGTTGCTATCAAGTCAATTCTAACTCATAATGACCTATGGGGGAAGAGGGACTATGTCAGCTGACAAAAATCCACTCTGTGTCCCCTCTAAAACAAAGCCTTGAAGTCCAACAGTAAAAAACAGAAATGCAGAAAGACAGGCAGAAATTAAGAGCTGATTTGAATAAGAAAAAATAAAATCACCTATGAAATAAAGATGAAATTTTGCAAGGCACTAAAAGCAGTAAGATCAAATGAAAATGTAATCAGAGCAACAAAGTAATACATGAAGAATAATAATTTTTTAAAAAAAGATGTAAAGGAAATAATAAACAAGGGTCAAAGAGAAAGTTAATGAAATGGAAGACAAGCAAAGAAGAAACAACTTACATGTATTTGGAGTCCTTGAGAGAGAAAAACAAAACAATGAAATGAAACTATTATTTAAAACAAAAATCCAATAAAACTTTAATAATTAAGAGACAATTTTAATCAAAAAATTGAAAAGGTCCACTAAGTACTTCACTTGGGGTAACCAAAGGGATGAACTCTAAGACATAGTCTCATAAAACTATTAAACTTTAAAAGTAAAGAAAAAATAATACATGATTCAAACAAAAAGACTAACTAACTTGTAAGGGTGAGATAATTAGAATGGAATCAGACTTCATAGATAAAATATACAAAGCAAACAACAATGGAAGACTTTTATAAACTTAAGGAAATAAAGTATGAATCAATGTTTCATATCATGCCTCACTAAACTTGAATTATTAAGGGTACAGAAAAATAGCTGTAAACATGCAAGAATGTGGGGAATTTGGAACTCATAAATTATTCTTAAGGAGCCTACTAAATGAATGACTTTCTTTAACCAAAAATGACTAGGGAAATTTCAGTTAAAGGACTGAGAATGAACATTTAATATATTTAATTTTATACCTAAAGGGAGAAAAAGAGGTGGGGATGAAGGTGGGAAAAGATATCATCTGTTATATGTTATTATTCTGAATAAGTAGAATAATGTAACTTAAAAACAAAAGAGGAAACCACGTGACCTGGACCAGATGACTGGATGATCAGAGCTTAACCAGGAGAAG
>NW_006408793.1:2437233-2446103 GCF_000296735.1 Chrysochloris asiatica
CCTACCCAGAGAAGCAGGGATGCCTGAGATGGAGACAGGGACGATGACATGGAGGGATGGAGCGGCTGGGGACTTTGGATCCAGAGAGGGAGAGGAACTGTGGGCCGAAGACTTTGGGGGGGAGGGGGAGCCAAGTGCAGAGGACGGGCTTCCAGGATATGCCCTTTGGTCGGGAGATGAGGCATGGAGGGGATTGGAACCATGGCAATGTAAGGATATGCAATGGAATGAATGTAAAACTAGAGTTCTCTCATGTAAACTCTCATATAATTCACAATAAAACATTGAAAAAAACAAAGGAGGAAAGTGTGAAAAAACAAAGTTGAGCAAGGTCATTATTTTTTTATAGAGACAATAAAGAAGATTCAAAGAATACCATGAAAAACTGACAAAGCAAACAGAAACAGTTAAGTAAGAAAATTAGAACTAAACACATTAAAAAGATATAACCACAATAGCAACCAAAGGAATTACAAAAAGAAAGAAAGAATAAAAAAAAACATCATGATGGGACAGAACAACAGCAAATATAATATAATACACATAATCAAAACACAAACCATGACAGAGGTCAGACCAAAGAAATAAAGCTTAGCAGTAAATGTTAACAGTTACAATCCAACTATTAAAAGAAAAGACTTTTCAGTTTAGCCCACAAAGTAAGTCTCATCTACATATAATCTGCAAGAGATACTCTTAAATCTACGATCTATAAAGAAATTCAAAATGGTTAAAATTTAAGAGATGAATAAAAGTATAACAGACAATGGAAACAATAAGAAATGCTGATACCAGACAAAGTGGAATTCAAGCCCACATAGCATTAAAATTACCAAAAGAAGGCACTTTTTAACGTTAAAAGCAACCGTTCATAATTAAGTATGTTGTTGTTAAGTGCCTTTGGTTGGGTTATTTAGCACTCATAGCAACCCTGTATAGGGCTTCTGAGGAGCAGCTCGTGAGTCTGAACCACCAACCAGTGGTTCAAACCAACGTTGTGGTCAAGTGCTAATCCTACAGCGCCACACCAGGACTCCCAATTAATTATAAGAGGAATGAATATCTATGAAACAAACAACACAGCAAACAAACATATAAAACAAAAGATGTAGAAGACACTGAAACATTCAAGTAATTGTTAGGTTCTGTCAAGTTGGCTCCAATTAGTGGCAACGCCATACACAAGAAAACAAGACACTGCACAGTTCTGTACTGTCCTCCTAATTACTGTTGGATTTGAGCCTAATGTTGCAGTCACTGTGTCAATCCATCTCACTGGAGGTCTTCCTCTTTTTCACTGGCTCTTTAGCAAACATGATATTCTTTTCTAGGGACTGTTCCCTATTGATAACATGTCCAAAATAGGTGAGATGAATGAAGCCTTGCCATCCTTGCTTGAAAGGAGCATTCTCGATATACTTTTTCCAAGACATGGTAGTCCATGTTGTTGTTTTTGTTGTTAGATGCTGCTGAGTTGGCTCTGACCCATAGCAACCCTACACACAACAGAAGATAGCTGCTTGGTCCTAAGCTATCTTCACAATTGTTAATATGTTTACGTCAAGTCCATACTGAAATAATAGGAGACCTTAATACACAACTCTCTGAGGAAGACAGATCAAGAGCACCAAATACAAGTAAGAAGATAGGAAACCTAAACAAAATAATCAAGGTAGATATTATGGGGATATGTTGTTGTTGTTAGGTGCCGTCCAGTCAGTTCCAACTCAGAGATCCAATGCACAATAGAATGAAACACTCCCTGGTCCTGTGTCATTAACACAATTGTTATGTTTGACTTCACTGTTACTGTCACTTTGTCTATCCATCTTTAGGGGTACTTCCTTTTTTGCATTGACCTTCCATTTTACCAAGCATGATGTCTTTCACCAGGGATTGATCCCTCCTGACACATGTACAAAGTACTCGAGACAAAGTCTTACCATTCTTTCTACTAAGGAGCATTCTGGCTGTATTTCTTTCAAGACAGATTTGTTTTTCTTCTTACAGTCTATAGCACTTTCGATATTCTTCTTCAACACCCTAATTCAAATCTATCCATTTTTCTACAGTCTTCGTTATTCACTGTCCAACTTTCACATGCATATGAGGTGATTGAAAATATCATGACTTGGGTCAGGCACACCTTAGTCCTCAAAATGACATCTTTGCTTTTGACCACTTTAAACAGGACATGTGCAGTAGATTTGCCTAATGCAGTACACCATTTAATTTCTTGATCACTGTCTCCATGATTGTTGATTGTGGATCCAAGCAAATGAAGTCTTAGACAACTTCTTTTTTCCATTTATCATAATGTTATGTATTGGTATAGTTATGAAGATGTTTGCTTTCCTTACACTGAGGCTCAATCAATACTGTTCATCAGTAAATATTTCAAGCCCTCGTCACTTCTAGCAAGGAAGGTTGTATCATCTGCCTATCACAAGTTGTCAATGAGTATTTCTCTAATCCTAACATCACATTTTTCTTTAAATAGTCCATTTTTTTTGGATTATTTGTTCAGCATACAGTTTAAATAAAAATGGTCAAAGAATACAGCCTGGGCACATACCTTTCCTAATATTAAACATTCATTCAGTACTCCTTGTTCTTTACAAATGACTGTCTCTTGGTCACTGTACAGGATCGTCAGGAATGCAACTAAGTGTTCTGTAATGCTCATTATTCACAATAGTATCCATAGGTTGTCATGATCCATACAGTCAAAAGCCTTTACATTGTCAGTAGAGCACAGGTAAACATCTTTGGGTTATTCTCTGCTTTCAGCCAAGATTCATCTGATGTCAGCAATGATATCCCTCATTCCCTGTCTATGTAATGCTGCAATAACTCTTCAGCAACATTTTACTTACATGTGATATTAATGATACTCTTCTATGATCCCCACATTCCACAGGTCACCTTTTATTTATTTTTTTTAAAAAAAAGGGCACAAATATGGGTCTTTCCCAATCAGTTGGCCTGATAGCTGTCTTTCAAAGTTCTTGGTAGACAAGTGAGGGTCTCCAGTGCTGCATCAATTTGTTGAAAGATTTCAATTTGTATCCTGTCGATTGCTGTATTCTTGTTTTTTGCCAATGCCTTCAGTGCAGTCTGTATTTCTTCTTTCAGTATTACTGGTTCTTGATCATATGCTCCAACTTGAATGGTTGTGCATCCTCCAATGCTTTTTGGTACAATGATTTTGTGTATTCCTTTCATCTTCTTTAGAAGTTTTCTGTATCACTTAATATTTTTACCTTAGAATCCTTCAATATTTCAACCCAACCCTTTTTTCTTTCGTTCTTTAGGGTTGAGAAATGTTGAGTGTTTTTTCCCTTTTGATTTTCTAACTCCAGGGCTTTGCATATCTCATTATAATATTTGACTTGGTCATCTCCAGCAGCCTTTTGAAACTTTCTATTCAGCTTCTAACCTCCTCATTTCTTGAATTTGCTTTAGCTTCTCTATGCTCAAGAACAAGTTTTAAAAATCTCTGCTCACATCCATTTTGGTCTTTTTCTTCTTTCTGTCTTTTTAATGGCCTTTTGTTTTCTTTATGCATGATGTTCTTGACGTCATTCTACAACTCTTCTTGTTTGTGGGCATTAGTATTTAACATATCAAATCTTTTCTTGAGATGGTCTCTTAATTCAGGTGGGATATATCCAAGGTCATAATTTGGCTCTCAAAGACTTGTTTTCATATTCTTCAGCTTCACCCTGAACCTGCATATGAGTAAGTGACGGTCTGTTCCGTAGTCGGTCCCTGCCTTATTTTGGTTAGTGTTATTACTTTCTCCATGGTCTCTTCCCACAGATGTCATCAATTTCATTCCTAAGAATTCCATCTGGTAAGATCCACATGGATAACTTTAACAACAACAACAAAAATTTTGTTCATAGTTTGTTGTTCCTGCTGTTACGTGCCATTGAGTTGGTTCCAACTCATAGTGACCCTATATAGGGCTTCCAAGGCTGTGAACTTTTGCGGGAGCAGAAAACCTCATCTATCTCCCATGGAGCAGCTGGTGGGATCAAGCCATCAACCTTATGGTTTGCAGTTCTGTGCTTTACCCAACAGATCCACTGCTTCTCTCATAGTTTAGGAGGCTAGAAGCCCAAATTCAGAGTGCCTGGAGAAAGGTCCTTGTCTCCTTTCCTCATCTGTAGACCCAGCATTCCTTGGAGATTTCCATGTCTTGGTATCAATCTTTCCCTGGATCTTGGAGCCTCAAGTGCAGGGGATTCAAGTCCAAAGGACACACTGGACTCCTGGCTCTTCTTTCTTGATGGTGGTAGGTCCCTTTCTCTCTGTTCACCTCTTTCTCCTAATTCATTTTATGATCCAAGTATGCGACTGGGATATTTAAGTCCATGAACACAGTGTAAAAATTACAGAATATCATTTATGAACATTAATACAAAAAAGTTCTAATTATTAGCAAGCCAAATCCAATATCACCTTAAGAAAAGAACATACTATGAACTCAAGGCTAATTAGATATCCATTAGTGTAATCAGCACTCATGGAAGCAGCAGTCATGAAATCAAACAACATATTGCATTGGGCAAATCTGCTGCACAAGACCTTTTTAAAGTGTTGAAGAGCAAAGACGTCAGCTTGAGGACTAAGGTGCGCCTGAACCAAGCCATGGTATTTTCAATAACCTCATATGCATACAAAAGCTTGACAGTGAATAAGAAGACTGTAGAAGAATTGATGCTTTTGAGTTATGGTGTTGGAAGAGAATATTGAAAGTGCCATAGACTGCCAAAAGAATAGATCTGTGTTGGAAAAAGTGCAGCCAGAGTGCTCCTTAGAGGCCAGGATAGCCAGACTTCGTCTCTCATAGTTGGGACATATTTTCAGGAGGAACCAGTCGCTGGAGAAGGATATCACGTTTGGCAAGGTGAAGGGTCATGGAAAAAGAGGAAGACCTCCAGCGAGATGGATTGGCCAAGTGGGAGCTTCAATGGGCTCAAGCATGGCAACAATTGTGAGATTGGCTCAGAACTGGGCAGTGTCTTGTTCTGTTGTCCATAGGGTCACTAAGAGTCGGCACCAACTCAACGGCATCTAACAACAACAACAACAACAGTGTGCCATATTAATAGCTCTAGGCAAAAAATCAGAGTCCTGCTGGCTTACAAGCTTTCAAGAGGGAACTTAGATCCAGAGGGCCTGGAGGAAGGTAGAATCTCCAGTGTGTAGTATTCAATCTGACTAGCTGGGGCTGATGCAATGAAATGCAGACGGGTCTCTTGTGATACAATAGTGAATAATTGTTATCAGGACTGATTGTGAGGGTTGGAAATGTAAAGGTAGAAATTTTATAGCAAGGAGGGGAGTGATTAACTTTTCAGTCTAGAAGCGGAGGTCCCTAGGACCATCAAGGGAGAAGAGCAGAGAGCAGGACCCTACCCAGAGAAGCAGTGATGCCTGAAATGGAGCCAGAGATGATGACGTGGAGCGATGGAGCAGCTGGAGACTTTAGATCCCGAGAGGGAGAGCGACTATGTGCTGAACACCTGGGGGGGCACGGGGAAAGGACTGCATGGAGGGGATTGTAACCATGGCAATGAGATGATAGAATGAATGTGAAACCAATGTTCTCCCATATAAACTATCACATAATTCACAATAAAACATTAAAAAGAAAAAAAAAAATCAGAGTCCTGGTGTGGCACTATAGGATAAGCACTGAAGTGCTAACATCAAGCTTGTGGTTCAAACCTACCAGCCGTTCCTTGGAAATCCCACATAGGGTTGTTGCCTATGAGTCAACACTAACTTGACAGCGCTTAACAACTTAACAAAGGGAAAACCACTTAATCAACCCCAAGATGCTAAAAACCCTTTGAAAAATTCATAACTTTTTCCTTACATTAAAAAAAAAAACTCAAGAAAATAGTAACTGATGTATATTTTCCATCACGTAAAACATACACACACACACACACACACACGTTTATCTGTGTGTGTATGCATGTGCGTGTGTACGCATGCACATAACTTAGTCATAAAATGATGCTTTTATTTAATAAAGAAACATTTCTACTGGGAACCCTAGTAGTGCAGTGATTAAGCACTCAGCTAACAACTAAATGGTTGGCCATTTAAACCTACCAGCCACTTCACAGGAGAAAGATTCAGCAAGTATAACTTACAGGGATATTTTTATTTAAAAAATAACAGATTTTTACTGACATTCTGCCCAAAAGTTTTAACAGTCATTTTTCATCAAGCTCTCTGACAGCATCACTTTGTTTCGTCCTTACCCTCCGCACTAGTAGGCAACACTTTTGAGGCAGTGACACCAAAATGACAGTTTATAAAACTTTCGTGCAGTGTTATTTATAGATCCAGGTCTGTGAGTTATGCCACCCCACTCCTCTCCATCTGTCGTACTGTGGTGACTTGTGTGTTCTGTGATGCTGGCAGCTACGTCACTGATATTTTGAATATCAGCAGGGTCATCCATGATTGACAGCTTCAGCAGAACTTCCAAACCAAGAAGGTTATGCAGATGGAATAAGACATCCACTTCTAAGGATTAGCCACTGAAAACATTATGAAGAGCAGTGAAACACTGTCTGATATAGTGCTAGAAGATGAGTCCCTGAAGTTGGAAGGCACTCAAAATACCACTGAGGAAGAGGTGTCCTCTTCAGAGTAGAGTCAATCTTAATGGATGGAGCAAAGATTTCGAGATCTTCATTTGCACATCTTTGAGTTGGGGCACAACTCAAAATAGAAGAAACAGCTGCAAACATCCATTAGTGCTTGGAACTTGGAATGCATGCAGTATGAATTTAAGAAAACTGGAAATCATCAAAAATGAAATGAAACACATAAAATTTCAATATCTCAGGCATTAATGGACAGGTAATGGCCATACTGAATCAGACAATCACATGGTTTACTATGCTGGGAATGAAAATTTCAAGAGGAACAGTGTTGTCTTTATCATCAAAAGAACATTTTAAGATCTATCTTGAAGTACAATGCTGTCTGTGTTAGGATAATCTCTATTACCTTATAAGGAAGACCAGTTAATACCACTATTATTCAAATTGACACACCAACCACTAAAGCCAATGATGAAGAAATTAAAGAATTCTACCAAATTCTTCAGTCTGAAACTGATCAAACATGCTGGTGATTGGAATACAGAGGTTAGAAATAAAAAGGAAAGATCAGTATTGGAAAATATGGCCTCAGTGATAGAAACAAACCTGGAGATAGCATGAATGAATTTTGCAAGACCAATGACATTCATTGCAAATACCTATTTTTCAAAGCAATGGACCAACCACAAAGTTGATTTAAACGTCAAGGTCGGAAGTTCAAACTCACCAGCCACTTCTTGGAAACCCTATTCATGGTTGTTATGAGTTGGAACCAACTCAACAACACTTAACAACAAATGGCTACTATATATATATATATATATATATACCTTGCCCCCTCGGAAACCCTGTACAGGGTCGCTATGGGTCGGAACCGACTCGACGGCACTTAACAACAACAACAACCTTGCCACATGGAATACACAGGAATCAAGCTGACATCTGTGGGAAGAGATGGTGAAAAAGCTCAAATCAGTGAATACAAGGCGAGGGGTCAACTGTGAACAGAACACCAATTGCTCATATGTAAGTTCAGGTTGAAACTGAAGGAAATTAAAACAACTCCTTGTGAGCCAAAATACCAACTTGATTATGTTGTTGTTGTTGTTAAGTGTCATCTAGTTGGTTCTGACTCATAACAACCCTGTATGAGGTTTCCGAGGAGCAGCTGGTGAACTTGAATGGCTGACCTTGCAGTTCAAACTGACCTTGCAGTCCAACATGTTAACCCACAACACCATATCAGGACTCCACCTTCAGTATATCCCACCTGAATTTAGAGATCATTTCATAAACACATATGATGCATTGGACACTAATGACCAAAGACTTGTACAAGAACATCATACATGAAGAAATTAAAAGGTCATTAAAAAGAGAGGAAAAAAAGAAAAGAACAAAGTCGATATTGGAAGAAGCTTTACAACTTGTTCTTTAATGTAGAGCAACTAAAGTGATTGGAACAAAATAATAAAGCAAAAGAGTTGAATGGAAAATTTACAAGCTTGAAAAGACAAAGTAAAATATTATAATGAAATGTGTGAAGATCTGGAGTTGGGAAGCCAAAAGGTCAGAATATGCTCAGCATTTCTCAAGTTAAAATAACTGAAGAAAAAAATTCAAACCTTAACTTTCAATACTGAAGGAGTCTATGGGCAATAACAGGGTGCTGTAGGATTAGCACTAGACTGCTAACTAAAAGGTATGTAGTTCAAACCCACCAGCTCTCTTTGGAAACCTTATACAGGGTCACCACGAGTTGGAATCAACTCAATGACACTTAGCAACAACAACACCAACATGGGCAAAATAAAAGCATGGTGGCTCTGTAGGATAAAGCACTAGACTCCAACCCACAAGGTTGTCAGTCTGAGTCAGTAGCTGCTACATGGGAAAAAGATGAGACTTTCTGCTCCCACAAAGATTTATAGCCTCAAAAAACCTATACATGGTCACTATGAACTGGAACCGACTCTGATATTTAATAACAAGGGTAAAATATTGAGAGATTCAGGACACATTAAAAGAAGTTGGAAGGAATGCACATAGTCACACTACCTAAAAGAGTTGGTCAACATTGATCTCTTTCAAGGGGCAGCATTTAATCAAGAACCCATAGTATTGGGGAACAAATAAGACGGCGGATCAGGTGGACGTATAACAGAGAGCTCCGCCAACAACAACACAGAATACCTGACCAAACAGGTTCAGGGGATGGTCCCAGAACTCTGAACC
>NW_006408793.1:2449023-2492587 GCF_000296735.1 Chrysochloris asiatica
TTATAATCAATGTAATGAAACAAGCTATATGAATTGTTGAATGTGAAACTGATGATGTGCCCTGTAAACTTTCACTCAATCCACAATAAAAACCTTACATTAAAAAAAAAAAAAAAAAAGAACCGATAGTATCGAAAGGCAAACTGCACTGAAGGAATTAGCTAAAAACAAAGTTCCAGCAATGACGGAATACAAAAGGAAATGTTTCAACAACTTGATGCAACACTGGAGGCACTCATTCATCTATGTCAAGAAATTTGGAAGACAGCTATCTGGCCAACTGACTAAAATAATATGTGTGCCCATTCCAAAGAAAAATGACAAAAATGGAATGTGAAATTACCTAACAATATCATTAATATCACACCCAAGTAAAAGTTTGCTGAGTAACTCAAAAATGGGTGGAGCAGCCCATCAAAAGGGAGCTGCCAAAAATTCAAGCTGGCTTCAGAACAGGATGTGGAACAAGGGATATCATTGCTGACGTCAGATGGATCTTATCTGAAAAGCAGAGAATACCAGAAAGATATTTACTTGTGTTTTATTGACTATGCAAAGGCATTTGACTGTGTGGATCACAACAAACTATGGATAACATTGTGAAGAATGGGAATTCCAGAACACTTAATTGTGCTCAGGCAGAACCTGTACATAGAGCAAGAAGCAGTCATTCGAACAGAACAAGGGGATACTGTATGGTTTAAAATCAGAAAAGGTGTGTGTTAGGGCTATATCCTTTCACCATACTTATTCGATCTGTATGCTGAGCAAATAATCTGAAAAACTGGACTATATAAAGAAATGATACACCTTGCTTGCTTAAAGCTAAAGGACTTGAAGCACTGGCTGAAGAAAAGCATACAAAAGTCTCAGTATGAATTACAACTCATTGTAAAGAAAACAAAAGTCTTCACACTGGACCACTAAACAACGGCATGATAAACAGAGAAAATACTGAAGTTGTCAAGGGTTGCATTTTACTTGGATCCACAATCAACACTCATGGAAGCAGTAGTTGGGAAATCAAACGACTTCTTGCATTAGATAAATCAGTTCAAAGACCTCCTTAAAGATGTTAAAGAGTAAAGTCACTTTGAGAACTAAGCCATTGTATTTTCAATTGCCTCATTCATATGCACAAGAATGCTGGGCTATGACTAAAGACTAAAGAGGAGTTGATGCATTTGAAATAAGGTACTGCAGAAGAATATTGAAAGTACCATGGACTGGACACCCTAGCAAACATGAAGCAGAGACACCTATTTTCTGGGCCTGCCAACTGTTTTCTCCTTCTGGACCCAAACCCTCTTCCACTAATATGTTCTGTCAGATCCTCAGCCAGGCCAAGAAATACCCGAGCTTGATCTCTCTCTCCATATTTATTGTAGCTAGAAGTACTATAGTCCAGCACTCTATATCTTCCGTCTGGCATTGTTTGTTTAATTCAGATGTTAGTTGGGACTGAGAGAATAACCCAGAACCATGGAACAAACTGGGTCCCAATGATCAATACAAGTTCTACTCAGTGAACGTGGATTACAGCAAATTGAAGAAAGAAGGCCCTGACTCCTAAATGAAATGTTTTCCCTTAAAGCTGCTTAGAGGAGCTCTGGTAGCGTAGTGGTTACGAATCGGGCTGCAAACCTTAAGGTCAGTGGTTCGAAACTACCAGCTGCTCCGCGGGAGAAAGATGAGGCTTTCTACTCCCGTAAGAATTTACACCCTCGGAAACCCTGTACAGGGTCGCTATGGGTCGTAACCGACTCGAAGGCACTTAACAACAACAACAACAAAAGCTGCTTAGAATGAAAGTCTTCCAGAAGCCATCCACACAATTTCCCACTTAACCAGGAGATCTTTTCCCCAGATGCATGAAATCATGCTGATGCATCATGTTGAGATTACAATGGATAATAAATATCTGAAATGTGAAAAAAATTATATAAAGAAAGTAAGTATCATGGACTATCAAAACAAACAAACAAATCTGTCTTGAAAGAAGTACAGCCAAAATGCTCCCTGGAATTAAGGATGGCAAGACTTTGTCTCAGATACTTTGGACATGTTTTCTGGAGGAACCAGTTCCTCAGATAGTAGAGGGTCTGTTAACAAGAGGAAGACCCTCAAGGAGATGGATTGACACAGTGGCTACAACAATGGTCTATAACATACCAACAATTGTGAGGATGGTGGAGGACGAGGCAGTGTTTCCTTCTGTTGTGCATGGGGTTGATATGAGTCAGGACTGATTCACCAGCACCTAACAACAACAACAATGGTAGCCAGAAGAATATAACATTACTTCTGTGGTGGAGCTGTTGTTGCTGTTAAGTGCTATCGAGTTTAGTTAGGTTCTAACTCATAACAACCCTGCATAAGGTTTCCAAGGAGCAGCTGGTGGGTTTGAACTGCCGACCTTCCCTTAAGCAGTCTGATACTTCTCATACAGCACCACACCAGTATGCTTCTGTGGTACATCTACTAAAGAATGTGTATAACCTGTATCTAATCATGAGGCAAAACCAGAAAAAAAAAATTGAGGACATTCTAGCAAAAAAAAATTATTGAAAACTTTCTTCTTAAAAAATATCAAAACGTGAAATTTTGACATATTCTCCATCTAGGTCTATACAGTTCTGAAGGAAATGTTTCCATCGCTCTAATCCTTCCCTAAAGGAGCCCTGGGATAAGTACATGATTACTAAATGCAAGGCCAGTAGTTCAAACCCACTAGCTAATCCATTGGAGAAAGAGGCTATCTGTTCCCATAGAGAATTAAAGTCTTAGGAATACTTTCCAGGGTTGCTCTGACTTGAAATTGACTTGACTCGAGGACAGCGTATTTAATTTTGGAACCCTTTCCAAAAAAAATTCTCTACTCTTCAATTTACACCACATCAAAACAGCAGTTTTGGCATCCTCAAGGGACTCGAATTGTGTTTCTTTTCAATATTATTTGAATTGGGGAAATAAAGTCTGATCAAGGCTGGGGTAAAGTTCCCCAAAGAAATTCTCATGTTGTTGTTGTTGTTGAGTACCATTGAGTTAATTCTGACCCATAGCGACCCTGTATAGGGTTTCCAAGGAGCAGCTGGTGAGCTTGAACCACCGGCCTTGCAATTCAAACAACTTTGCAGTCTGATGCATTAGCCCACAGCGCCACACCAGGACTCCAATGAAATTCTTATGGCTTGAGGAATGAGAAGATGCACTGTTCTGATGGAAAACATCAGTTGGCACAAATTCCCTGGACTTTTTTTATCACCAGTGCAGTTCTCCATTTTCCTAAAACTTCTTCCCAACAAGCTCCTGTGATGGTCCTATGTCCTTTGAAAAGATCTAAAAAATGTATTCCTTTGGAATTCCAAAAAATAGTCAGCATAGCATTCTGACTGACCTCTGTATCTTGAGTTTAACAGGCCCAGTAGAACCCCTTGAAAGCCACTGTTTTAATTGGACTTTTTTTTTTTTTTAATTATTACTGAAGGCACTCTAACAAGACTAAGACATTGTCTACAGCTGTCCACCTAATCACAGAGACATATTTTATTTAGAATAAATCCATGCATATATGAACTGGAACTGAGTCACAATACCTTTTGATTTACCCTAGCTGTATAGTCAGTTCCGACTCATAGCAACCCTGTGTAAGTTTTCTGAAGCTGTAAATCTTTACAGGAACAGAAAGTCTTATCTTTCTCCTGCAGAACAGCTGGTAGTTTTAAACTGCTAACCTTGAGGTTAGCAACCCAACACTACCAGAGCTCCCTAATATGCATACTAATACTAAAATAATTTATTATCCAATGAGGATTATATGCAATTAGGTTTAAAAATCATTGGCTAAGCCAAAAAAAATATGTTGTCAAAATTGCCCTTGGAATCACCTTATGTCTCCACTGAACTAAGGCATACAGAGATTTTTCAGATTTAAAACTATTTTTTATAAATATCAAAGTTTGAGGATCACCAAGCCAAAAAAAAGGGGGGAAAGAGATGTCAATACATGGATTTCTACACATTCAAACCATTCTCCCTTTATGAGATTAAACTCACAAATCTGTCAGGAAATGGGTGGAGAATTCTAAAATGTTCCAGCTTTCCTGTTATATGACACCATTCTGTTTTAATATTACAGTTCTATTCTCTTAATACATGTTAACAGATGTATGAGGATTAAATACACAATTAAATACACTAAGCACTTACTCATACGGCTTCCTGCATTTGAATATAGATCTTGCTGCATCGGGTAACGTAGACACTGCTTTATGAAAAGTTATAGAGAAGAAATGGATTTCCCACTTGTCATTTCCTCTGGCAACCCAGTGAATTGCTCTCCTAGTCTTCTCACCTGGAGATGTCTCAAGATCACTCCCTTGCAGTGTTTCTTGCTGGGTTAAGATGGATTGTGTTCTGAAGTAAAGGAATCGACCCTAACCAGCTGCCAAGGGGATTCTACCTCATGGCAACGTCAGGTGTGCAGCATAGAACTGCTCCATAGGGTTTTCAATGGTGATGATTTTTCAAAAGATCACCAGGGCTTTCTTCTAACAAAGGTGCCTCTGGGTGAGCTTGAACCCTCAACCTTTTTCTTTGTAGTCAAGCACTTAAGTGTTGGTACCACTGGACTCTGCTCACCTGAAGAGACTCCAGAGCCCTAGTACCTGGACTGCTCTTATGCTAAAACTTCCAGAAAAATAACCAATGACGCTGACTCGATTTCTCACATAGTTGGGTTTTTGAAAGAGAAATAGATCCACCCTAGTAGTGTCTGCCCGGGCTTTACCTGATCTATCACCATACAGTTAGCGTAGACCTCATCGCCGCCATTCAGCATGGCAGAAAGCCGGTCTGCTGCGAGAAACGTTGGGGGGTGTTTGGATTTTTTGAGCACATCAAAGGAGCGGTCTGCAAAAAGAACAAAAATCACACAAATAAAGCAGAAATCATGTATTTTACAGTCAAGCATTACTTTCATCAAGCCATGAGGAAAAAGTTAAGATTGCATTTCTTAAGATTGCAGGCATGTTTTCACATTATAAGTTCTTCAAGCAAACATTTTCTCTCCCACATCTAACCCTTCTCAACTACCCAGAACATTCAAAGTCGACCTCAAACGACTGAGAAGCAATTAGAATGAATAGTTCACATAGATAAATATCTGCCCACTTCAAGTACTTTTTCCCATCACTAGATGATTTTGTAAAATAAATCAGATTTGGCCTTCAATTTCTAATAGCTTAAACTTCCTTTTACTTTACCAATAATTTGGAGGCAGTGGTGACTTTCTCGAGATCCTTGGGTCCCACAGAAGTGTTTCAGACTCAGTGAGCCAGTCTTTACTAAAGGTCCCAAGTCAATGCAGACTTGAGTGGCTGTAACACTGCACTGGCTGCTCAAGTATAAAGATGATTGTGAGGCTGGCGCATGACTGAGCAGCGCTTCATTCTGTTGTGCATACAGCCGCTATGAGCTGAAACCAACTCAAAGGTTCCTAACAACAACAACTGGCTGATAAATATGCATGATATATAAACACGCCGAGATACATAGAGTTTGGCTTCTATTTTAATTGCAGAAATAGTTTTGCCTGTTACCAGGTTATCAGCTAGGTTCCAAGCAGCTAATATTGCTCAGAGCTTAGTCTCAGATAGTGGAGACATGACTGTATTTGTAATGGAACATAAAGTTGAAGGTAATGAAATATGGAGCCAGAATGTCTCATTTCTTGTGACTTTAAGTAAATTACTTGATCCCCATATACCTTCACAGAGTTTGCTCATCCGTAAAATGTGACTATTATTATACTTTCCTCATAGTGTGGTTATGAGGATTAAATGAGTTCTGACATGTAAAGCATTAAATACATGCCCGGCACTCTGTGAGTGGTTCATAAATATTTGTTATTATTATTATTATTATATTTGCTATTACTATTATTTCTTAACCATGTTCAGTGTAAAGTACAAGGGCTTTTATGTTAACACTAATCATAATGTGCTATCTGTGTAATTCTGTTATTGTATGTTGGGCAGGCAGTTTCGATTTCATAACAACCCTGTATAAGGTTTCTGAGGCTGTACATCTTCACAAGAGCAGAAAGTCTCATCTTTCTCCCATGGAGCAGGCGGTGTAGTCAAACTGCTAACCTTGTAATTAGCAACCCATTGTGTAACCCACTACGTCACCAGAGTTTAATACTAATAGTAGCCTGCTAGTGATACTAGTAATCTATACTGTTGTTGTTAAGTGCTGCTGAGTTGGTTCCAACTCATAGTGACCTGTGTAGGGTGCCCAAGGGGTGACTGGTTATTTGAACCACTGACCTTGTGGTTAGTAGTCCAGTGCTTATCCTATAGTGCCACACTAGGACTATAGCAATCTATACTAGTAATGGATTATCAATATCTGTAAATGATTTTAATAGGATAAATTCAAAATTATACCTATAATATAGGTTATCTTGAGTACAAAAGTAGTATTGCTTCTATTTCAATAGAAATGGCATATAACCCACAATCTCTCTATACCATGGGATAAATCTAGGTAAACCCATTGGAGTGACTCAGTAGATGAAAAATGATTAAGAAATGTTGAGCTGATATAACAGAAGCAAAAGATTCTATTCTCTTTATAGAAAGTCCTAGATAATTACAAAAGTCACAAAGATGTAAGAAGTTTACTAGTCAAATGGTGTTGATTCAGGTTCTGTATCTATAACTATGGGTTTCACAAGAGCACTGAAGTGAGATATTATTAAGCTTCTTAAGAAAAGATACAGTATAAAAGAAAGCACTATTTTTTTTTTTACATCCCAAAGTAATCTTTTGCTAACTTATTTAAATAACTAGTATTACAACATGCAAAACACAAATACTTCACAAGTATAATCCTTATGATCAATTACTATACATTTTCATTCTAATTACAAAAAAGAAAAATATGTGCCAGAGGCTATAAATCAAGATCCTGACAGAACATTTTCAGTGTATCCTGAAGTAAAAAAACAAAACAAAAAAACACTTGCTCATTTGTCATTTTACAGAATGCTCTTTTAAAACAATCATAAATAACTCAACATGGTCCGGCACTGTGGTAATTAATCAGCTTAACTGTTCCACAGTGTCATAAGTTCACAGACTATAAAACACCTGGCATTTTTGCCATCACACTTGGAAGGCAGTTCATGTTCCTTTTTAACCACTTTCCCATTGCTGCCAAATTAAGACTTCATTGATAACTAGACTGATCTAAGAACTAGGAAGATGTTCGTAACAATAGCCAACAACTGATGGATTTCATTTTTCTTTTTACAAGGCAATATTTTACTTGTCTTGAATAAACACTAGTTTGTCAAATACAAGATAAATATTTAAAAACCACTTACAGTACAGATTTATGGCATTTGCTAATTTATTTGGTGTAAGTACTCCCAGCTTGGTTGATTTCAAGAGACCTACAAGAAGTCACTGAACATTGAAATGAGAAGAACTGTGTTAAACGGGTCTTCATAAATGAAACAAGCAGATCTAGTACATGCTTGCAATAAGGATTATTTTAGTGGAACTGAAAACCCATTCTAATTGTTATGATTTACATATACTATTTTTACTATGTCATCAATGATGTAACATTGATCCTGTGTGTTGTATCTAGATATCTATCTAAATGACTAAAATATTATCAGAATAATTAATTGATGGGTAGAATGGTTTTTTAAGAACTGATCATTTTTTCCTTCAATATTTTGGATTAAAGGAAAATACTGGAATGGTCAGATTTTTTGCTTCACTAGATAAAACTTTACCTAGCCTCCATTTACATATATATACACACACATATGTCCTGGTGTGGCACTGTGGGTTAATGTGCTAGACTGCACAGTTGGTTTGAATGGCAAGGTTGGTGGTTCAAGCTCACCAGCTGCTCCTTGGAAATCCTCTAGAGGGTCACTGTGGGTCAGAACTGACTCAACAGCACTTAACAACAAATATATATATATATTTATTATTGTGAATTGAGTGATAGTTTACATGGGAGAACATTGGTTTTACACTCACTGTTTCATTCACCTCCGTGCATCATCATTCAACAGTATTTGCTTCTAATCCCTCTGGGGTTTTTGTTTTTTTGTGTGTGTGTTTTATTTTATTTTATTTTATTTTTTGGAAGGGGGGGGTCATTTTAAAAACCAAAGTGTGTGAACACATTGTCCAGCACCTGACTGTCATGTTGTGAATGACTGAAAGAGTCTATGCTCAAAACACCAACCACTCACTTCAAGGATGAGCAGAAACAGCAACTATTTCTGCTTTCATTTACGCAGTTAAAAAGTTCAAATCACTGAAATTCAACCTTTCTTCCACAAACAAAACCTACCTGACCTTATGTGTCACTGCTGGTAGGTGTTGTTGAGTCAATTCTGACTCAGAGTGACCACAGAATGAAATGCTGCCCTATCCTGAACAATCCTTGCCGTTTGAGCCCACTGCTGCAGTTACTGTATCAGACCACCTCATTCAGGGTCTTCCTCTTTTTTGCTGACCCTCTACTTTACCAAGTATTTTTTTCCAGGGATTGGTCCCTCCTGATAATATGTTCCAAGTACATGAGACAAAGTCTTGCCATCCATGCTCCTGGGGAGCAATCTGGCTGTCTTTCTTCCAAGACAGATTTGTTCATTTTCTGCACGTCCATAGTATATTCTATATTCTTCACTAACACCATAATTCATTTATTCTGTGGTGATCCTTATTCATTGTCCGCCTTTCCCATACTAAGAGACAAATGCAAACAGAAAGACTGGGGTCAGGCACATCTTTGTCCTCAAAATGACATATTTGCTTTTTAACACTTAAAAGAGGTCTTTTGCTGAAGATTTGCCCATTGCAATATGTCATTTCATGTATTGACTGCTGCTTCCATGAGTACTGATTGTAAATACAAGTAAGATTAATTCCTTGACAACTTCAGTCTTTATCTGTTTATCATGATGTGGCTGACTTTTCCAATTCTTATAACTGGACTCAAACTCTTAAATACCGTAAGGCAATCATGGCCATGATAGAAACTTAAAAATGGTCAAGTCTGGTTACTTTGACTTAGTTGAGGTCATGTTTTCTGAATGATTAATTCGATCAGTGTTTCAGAAAATCATTTTATTTCCAAAGATTGGCCCACAGTCTCTTATTTGCAATTCTTACATTTAGAAAACTCTGAAAATAAAACCTTTCTTCTATAAGTTTGGTTCATAACACATTTGGTGGTGGTGATGGTGGTGGTAGTGGTGGTGGTAGTAGTTAGGCACCGCCAAGTCAGTTCTGATTCGTAGTAGACCTGTATAGGGTTTCCAAGGCTTTAAAATCTTTGCAGAAGCATAAAACCTCATCGTTCTCCTGAGGAATGGCTGGTGGGCTCGAACCGCCGACCTTGTGATTTGTAATCCAGTGCTTAGTCTACGGAGCCACAGCACTTCCTATTATTTAGTGGTTAGTGTTGTTAAGTGCCATTCAGTTGGTCTACACTCATAGTGACCCTGTACAGGGTTTCCGAGGAGCGGCTGGTGTGTTTGAACTTCAGCTTTGCAGTTCAAACTGACCTTGCAGTCCAGTGCTTACCCTAAAGCGCAACACCAGAATGTGGATAGCCGTGATGATTATACAACAGTGAGAATCTGGTTAATATCATTGGGACTGTACAGGTAAAAATGGTCAAAATAACAAATCTTTTACCATGAATATGAAAGGGCTTCAAAAAGTCTGTTGTTGTTTTTTCATTATCTTCCAGTTCATTTTCCCATAGATTTTTTTTTAAAGGACCCTCTTATTTCATCACAATGTGAAGTTTTTTAAAATGCACATCTGGTGGGAAAACCTGACCTGAATTCTAATGATAGCATGCATGCGCATACATCTACCTACAGAAATATCAACATGCTTGGTGATACTACTATGGGTATCAAAGAATGTATGGTGCACGCACCAGGCCAAAAAGATTGGAAATTCTGAATTCCAAAGAAATCAAGGTGTGGCACCATAGGATAAGCACTCAAACAGAAGGTCAGTTTGAACTGTAAGGTGGGCAGTTCAAACTCACCAGCCGCTCCTCAGACACCCTATACAGGATCATTACGAGTCTGAACCAACTCTGTGTCACTTAACAGCAACAACAAAGAGTTCCAATGACTAGATTGTGGATTTCTACAAAAGTAACCATCAGATATTCGAACAGTATTTCCAGAGTTTTTGTCATTTATTTGACAAAATCACAACTTTGCATAGCTACATGGTCACTCATATTATTTTATCCTCTAGCACTTGTCTAAGAACAACTCACCTTTTTAAGTAAAATATCTTTAAATAAATACCTCACCTCTAGTGTAAATGAAAAGCCAGTATTGGATGGTTTATACACAGTTTGTTGGTGTTGTTGTTAAGTACCGTTGAGTCAGTTCTGACTTGCAGCAACCCTATATACTAAAACAATGCAAACAAAACAATGGAATTCAATTTGGACTAAATACAGTTGCCTATCAAATAGCACAGCCTTCAATATGGATTACATCTCAATGTCAAGTAAACAAAAATCTTCACCACTGGACCAATAAACAATATTCTTATCAATGGAGAAAAAACTGAAGTTGTCAAGGACTTCATTCTTCTTGGGTCAACTATCAACACTCATGGGAGCAGCAGTCAAGAGATCAGATGATGTATTGCATTAGGCAAATCTGCTGCACAGGAACTTTTTAAAGTGCTGAAGAGCAAAGATGTCAGCTTGAGGACTAAGGTGCACCTGACCCAAGCCATGGTATCTTCAATAACCTTACTTGGATGTGAAAGCTGGACAGTGAATAAGGAAGATCGTAGAAGAATCAATGCCTTTGAATTATGGGGTTGGAGAAGAATACTAAAAGTGCCATGGGCTGCCAAAAGAACCAATAGATCTGTTTTGGAAGAAGTGCAGCCATGTCTCATACTTTGGACATATTATCGGGAGGGAACAGTCGCTGGAGAAGGATATCATGCTTGGTAAGATGGAGGGTCAGAGAAAAAGAGGAAGACCCCCAATGAGATGGATTGGCCAGGTGGCAGCACTGATGGACTCAAATGTGGCAACAGTAGTGAGGTTGGCCCAGTATCGGACATTGTTTCGTTCTGCTGTGCATAGGGTCGCTATGAGTCGGTTCCGACTCGATGGCACCTGACAACAACAACAATTAAAGCTGAGGGGAGAAAGCCCTGGTGATCCACTGCTGGAAAAGCAGTCATTGAAAACCCTTTGCAGCACATTTCTACACTGACAAGTATGAGATCATCATGAGTTGGAATCAACTTGATGCAATAGGTTTTTCCAAAACTGAGAACTTAAGAGTCCTTCTATCTTTGTTTAAAAGGGAGATTCTGAAGGATGCCAAACCAAATTCACTACCACTCAGTCATTTATGACTCAAAATTACCATATAGAACAGAGTAGAACTGCCTCATAGTGTTTTCAAAGCAATAATCCTTACAGAGGTAAACTGCCACATCTTTCTCCCATGGAGAAACTGGTGAATTCAAACTGCCAACCTTTCTATCAGCAACCCAAAGCACTTTACCAACTGTATCACCAAGGGTTCTTTTATTTATTTATTTATTTTTGGAAGGATTAGAGTGGTGTTACAGGTACACTAGTACTAAACTGAGCCTTTCCCCTTGAGTCAGCAGATAAATCAAAGGAAAATGTAAAAGAAAATACCTGTCTTACTATGCAATCCAATGTAACCTAGTGTTATGCTGGCATTCCATCTCTATCTCCAGAGGTTTGTATCCTACATGTTGGAAAACTGGGTTAGACCCTGTCATAATTTTCACTCTGGTACTGATCCTTCTGAGACAGTAACTCATGTTGGGGGAGAGACACTTACATGAGGAAGTAAATTTCTTTGTCTCCCCTCCAGCTCTTTCATTCAGAACTTGTCAAGAAGATGTTATTGGATCACTCACCGCAACAATCGATTTACAAACTTGGCACAAAAGTTTTTTTGAGAGCAAACCTCTGGAGCAGAATATTCTTTTCTTTCTAGATCTCTTTCTAGAGATCTAGAAACCTCCACTTTCCCAAAGACACTTGGATCTAAAAGTGAGCACAGACCAACAAACCAGAAGATAGCTCTGAGTAACAGGATTTCCATTCCTTTACTCACTTCAATGCTAGTTACTGTACAGAATGGCCTTCAAATCCAACCAAAGAAGATTTATAAGGAAAGAAAATAAGTTGGTCTTCAAAACAGTTTCAGTTACACATATTAAATCAGCTAATTGTTCTACTATGTTTCAGGCAATTCAAACAAAAGGCTACAATAGTTTCATAAAAGGAGACTAATGTTTCCAAGATTTTTAAGAAATACAGTTTTATTACTTCCATACGTACCTACTTTCATATCAAATTAAATGAATAAATTATTGCCCCCCCAAACCCCCCAAAAAAGTCCTTCAGGTCACTTTCAATATGTGTATAGAAATAAAATATGCCATAAGACCAGTTCTTTGTCTTAAATTCATGTTGTTTTGCTTTTCTTAGCAAAGTTAATATTGGTTAATATTCGGTAAACCTACATTCACGAGACAATACAAAAGTAATTCTCATTCAAAAGTCTGCAAAATTTTAATTTGTGAAGAGTAATGTACTATAATGGTCAAAAACATTGGTCCAGGAGCTAGATTACCTGGGCTCAAGTTCCTACTTCACAGCCTAGCATCTGTGCGACCTTGGGCAAGTTACTTAGCCTCTCTGTTCCTCTGTTGTTGTTTTGCTTTTCATTTTAAAAATCCAAAGTCATTGGATTGCTTGTAGGAATTAAATGAGCTAATATTTGAAGGGATTAGAACAGAATCTTACATGTAGCACACACTTTGAAAATGCTTGTGATCATAAATCAATAAGGTTGTATAATCTTGATAATTTGTATAACTTAGATTTTTTAAAAATGATTTCAACATTGGCTATAACTTTAGATGTTTAGAACCAACCCAAGGTAACTAGAATGCACAAAACATCCCACTTGCTACATACACAAAGAAGTAGTGCAACAATCTTTTATTTAAGACTGAGCTCCTGTTAAGTCATTTTTTTAAATAAGTCCATCCTGAACATGGTAACAAATCATATAAAATGTGAAGAAGAAAGAAAAACTGTCAAACTGCCCATAAGACTTACCTCCAACAACTCAAGGATGAAAGCTTGTGAAATGGGAGGGATTATAACTACAGGATGAACAAAGAATAAAGTCAGGCGAACAGAGACAGCATTTCCCCAGAACAAACAAAGGGAGGATTTCAGAAAATAAGATGTTCTAACATGATGAAGTGGACTCTGGCCAATTTCTCAGTGCGCAGAGTGCCTAGAGGATAAACAGTAACTTTGAGGGGATCCCCAGCTCTCCTCTCTCCCATTATTCTCCTGACTTTGTAACATGATCTACGTAAATCGACAAGGGCTCCCAGAGCACTTCACTTGCCAGTCTAGATGTTCTAGTTCAGGACAACAGCAGAGGGAGTAAACGCAGTTAGTTCATAAAAGGAGGAGAACTGGTAGAAAGTAAGGGGGAGAAGGAAGGCAGCTGTGGATGTCTCCCTTTTCTCTGACATTTATCAATACCCCAAATCTGGCAAGAAATGCCTAGTAGCACAGGCCTGCTTAGGGCCTCAGCCACCTGATTTCTAATGAAAATGCAACTCTACCTGGAGAAGTGAAGGGCCTGGTGGCTGGAAGAAAACATGGCCGACTTGACTCATTATATAAGAGACCCACACCCAAACATAAACAGACGCTACTAAGGCAGTCCTCTGTAAGCCTATTGCTGACCTGGTTTGGCTCACCCTGGGTGCCAAACTCTTGCCTGCAAAACTTAGGTGAGAGCCTTTCAGTCCAGATATCTCTCTCACACAAAGCCTGGATGGGTTTTATTCACTCATTCACCCATTCATTTACTATATTTTGTTTTAAACCAAGAAAATTATGAACACAGAGGTTTTATTAAACATGACTTCTTGTTGTTTAGTGCCATGGAGTCCTCATTGTTGCTGTTAGGTGCCCTCAAGTGACTCTACGCACAAAAGAACGAAATACTACCCAATACTGGGTCAACCTCACAATTGTTGCCACGCTTGAGCCCATTGATGCTGCCACTTGGCCAATCCATCTCACTGGGGTCTTCCTCTTTTTCTCTGACCCTTCCCCCATATCAAACATGTTATCTTTTTCCAGCGACTGGTCCTTCCTGACAATATGTCCAAAATATGAGAGACGAAGTTTGGCCATCCTGGCCTCCAAAGAGCACTCTGGCTGTACTTCTTCCAACACAGATCTGTTGGTTCTTTTGGCATAGCAACCCTGTATAAGGTTTCCAGGGAGGGGCTGGTGGGTTTGAACCACCAACCCTGCGATTTGCAATCCAGTGCTTATCCTACAGTGCCACACCACTAACCAACACAAAATGTGTAATATTTATATTAGAATTCAACTCCCAGCACTCCACTGAAACAGGACCCATCCCAGGGACCAACGGCCTTCCTATGATAGAATTTCTTGTTCATTTCTCAGGTCTGACCTTACATGGATTACAGTAGCTTTTGCTACAGTTGATTCTTCCCTTCTTCCCCTTGGACTCCAGGACACTGCTCTCTGCTGGCTTTCCTTCCATCTCACCAGTCTTTCCTTCTCAATCCTGGTGAATGGTTCTTCCTCATGTCCTAGGATTTCTATAGGGCACAGTACCTGAGGGTCAAGTTCCTCTTCTCTCTCTCCACTCATTCCCTCTGTCACCTAATACAATGATGTCATGTAGGATGATGACTTGCAAATGCTCATCTACAGTCCAGACCCTTCCCTTGAACTTCATAACTCCCTCCTCGATAGCTTCACTTACTTGTCCAGTAGCCACCTCAGACAGAACCCTTGATTTCACCTCGTAAACCTGCCCTCCCAGTAAACAGGAACGTTATTTTTCCTTGCAATTGTCCCTGACTTCTATCTTTCTTTACTTTCAAGTAGACCCAGATCTGACATTTCTCATCATCTCTACTGCCCCAGGCCAAGCCAGCACAATCTTCTATCGAGATTACTGCAAGTCTCCTAACTATTCCTCTGCTTCCATTATTTCTTCTCAACTATTTCTCATGACATAGCCAAATCAGGTTGTGTCACATATTTGACAAGGGCCCAATGTCTAAAATTTATAGAAAACTTCAGCACCTCAACAAAAGCCAACTCTAAAATGGGCAAAGAATATGAGCAAACACTTCACCCAAGATGGCATCCAGGCAGCCAACAAATACCTGAAGAGAAGCTTGTGGTCACTAGCCAGGGGAGAAACAGAAATTTAAACAATGAGATATCACCTCAACCTGGCAATAAGAGCAATGATCCAAAAACAGAATACAACAAATGCCAGCAGGTGTGTGGGGAGATTCAAACTCTCATACGCTGTTGGTGGGACTATAAAATAGTACAACCACTGCAGAGAGCAGGATGGAGCTTCCTTTAAAAGTTAGAAATAGAGAAAGCATATAATCTGGCAGTCCCACTCTTACGTATATATCCTAGAGAAATAAGAGCCATGACACAGACAGGCATATGTGTATCTATGTTCACTACAACATTATTTACAATAGCAAAAAGATGGAGACAACCTAAGTGCCCATCAATAGGTGAATAGCTAAACTGAACTGTGGTACATACACAAAATGGAATGCTATGAAACATGAAATAATAATGAATTCATGAAATGTTTCAAAACAATGGATGAACTTGGAGGGCCTCATGTCCATTAATTCAGTACTTTGTCCAGTGTCATCTGCCAACCTCCACTGAGAACGGGTTTAATTTTGCTCTCCTGGTAGGACAAGCAACTTCTTGATCGGGTTCTGAGCAACATGGACAACACAGATGCCATGGCACGTCCTGTGTGGTGCCGTCAAACATGCCCTAACCCCTTTATTCAATGATCAGGCTGATGAGTCTTCTACTTAAAAGATTAATGGAAGATGAGACTAACTTGCAAAGTAGAGGTACTGAGAAAAAGCAAATGATCAGGAAAAAAAAAATTAAGGAGGGAGAAAAGCAAAACAATGGGTCCTACAAAAGCCACCACCTATTAATGTTTGCTAATTATACTGGTAGTACTTGTACTTCTACTATCGCTAACATGCATATTATGGTTGCTGTTAAGTGCCGTTGAGTCAGTTCTGACTCATAGCGAGCCTGCATAGGGTTTCCAAGGAGCAGCTGGTGAGTCTGAACAGCCAACCTTGTGGTTAGCAGTCAACTGCTGACCCTGAAGCATAAGCCAGGCACTCTCCTACATGATTTATATATGGAAATATTAACTCATTGGTCCCCAAATTAACACTCGGAAGTTGTTGTTGTTGTTGTCATTGAGACAACAGCTGACTCATGGTGATCCCACGTGTGCAGAGTCGGACTGTTCCTGAGATCACCAGGGCTATCTTCTCAGATGCCTCTGGGTGGGTTTGAACCTACAATCTCCTGACTAGTAGCCAAGAGCTTAATCATTTGAGCCACAGACAAGGAAACTGAGGTGCTATTTAAGTAACTGCCCAAGACCACACAACTAATAAATATAAGCACTAGACTGGCACTGTAGTAGGTAGCTCCAGCTACTCTCGTTAAGAGTTGGGGTTCCTACCATCCTATTCTGAACCAAAGAAATTGGTATTTGAACAATGTCTGGTATTTTCCCATTAAGAAGTTTCATTAATGTGTGACAGTGTGACCCGTGCCCAGGTGTGTTTGCCCACCTCCTGGGCCTGTGATAATCCATCTGCAGATCTGCTGCTAGGATGTGGCAGTGTGAGGCTTGCTTAATAAACTCAGTCATAAAGCAGCAAATATATTATTACACTCTGTTTAAAACAAACAACATACTCAGAGAAAAAATGAAGAGAGTAGAATGATAAACTGAGACGCTAACTGAAGTGTTAGCAGTTTATCTTTGGTAGCAGAGTTACAGACTTTTTATTTTCAGCTACGCAGACTGGGCCACCCGCAGTGGGCTCAGTGGGAAGACTTGGATGGCTATCAACACCCACAGAGAGTGTGACCAGTACCACTGGACAGCTCCTTCAACCCCTCAGGAACCCTGGTGGTATTACACATAAGGAATAGGTGGAAGTTCAAACCCACCAGCCACCCAACAGAATCAAGATGAGGCTTTCTTCTCCGAATGCAGATCCACAGCCTTGGAAACCCTATGCAGGGTCTTCGTAAGTCAGAACCGACTCAACAGCACCTAACCACAACAATTTTATATCATTTCAAGATTTCTTACAATGACTGTTTTTACCATCTAAAGTTAAAAGAAAAAAGCATGTCATATTTCAGAAATGCACCTCCTACTTAAATAAAAGAACAACTGTGTTACTGCATACAAAGCAGCAGGTTATCAATAAATCATCTACACTAAAGCATTCACTGGAAAACTTTTACCCAATACCACACAGTATTTTTTTTTTTCAACCATCTGCCACCTCGACTCATAATAATCACATGTGAAATTATCATTCTGTTCATTAGATAAGAAAGCTGATTACGTCCTGCCCAGATCACCAGTGATGAACCCAAGATGCAAACAGTACTGGGAGAGACCAAAACACACCCATTTTCATAGCAGCATACTAATTCTCAAATTTCCCTACAAAGGGAACCTTACCAAGTTCTGAAATTTGTCGAAGACCTTTTTGCCACTGGTCTCAGTGAGACAGAAAAAAGAGAAAACCCACCCTCACAAATGGACATGGACACTTTCAGGGCTAAATTACCATCTGTCTCCTTGCCGTTCCTCCACTAAAGTTCCCTTAGGATTTTCCAGATATTAGTCTTGGCCTAGAAAATCCCTTGGCTTCACTCTTCTGAATTGGACTTGAGGTTACAAAGAGGAATCATCCAAATTCCAAAATTATCCTCAGCCCAGGCATTTCCTGTGGTCACAAGAGAGCAAAAGTTCCTCTGTAGATTTCAGTCTGCACCAGGATGTGTCTAAGAGAACCCAGGGCATCTTTGTCCACAAAAGCTAGAGAGTCTCTGATACGCTTCCAAATGCCCAATTTGCCCTCAGAATTTAACTCAGTTTCCTGGAGTCCTATGAAAATAAAAGTAAGGCCTGGGATGAGATTAGAGGCCCCAGACCATCCCTGCTAGAAACAATAACAGCTGGAAACACAAGAGAATGGATTCCAGAGGTGTTGGGAATGAGAATGGCTTCCCCCTGCCCTCCCTTGTAGTGGTACAATTTAAAACCCCTTCTAAGCAACAAGGTACAACTCGGTTCTGTAAAATCAGATCTTAATTAATTAATAAATAAATAATCGTACTGTTTTGAAGGAGTCCTGATGTGGTGCTGTGGGTTAATGCGCCAGACTGCAAAGCCATTTGAACTGCAAGGTTGGCAGTTCAAGCTCACCAGCCACTCCTTGGAAACCCTATCCAGGGTTGCTATGTTAAGTGCTGACTCAATGACACTTAACAACAACAATTGTTTTCAAAGACCTAATTATTAAAATTATTTAAGACAAACCAGCATTTTCTCTCATAACTAGAAGCCCTTGGAGACCTGTTGTAGTTTTAAGTGTCATCAAGTCAGTTCTGACTCCTATGGACCCTGTACAGGGTTCCTGGGGAGAAGCTGGTGGATTTGAACCACTGATCTTGTGGTTCAAAACAATCATGTTGTCCACTATTTTATCCTACTATGCCACAAACAGAGATAAAAACTGAGAAAAAATAATCTCTTGATAACAACAACAATTTTTCCCCAAACCTTCCCAACTTCTCATTTTTATTTACAGTAGCATTAAGTAGTTTCCCAAAGTACTCATGCCTATGTTTCAACAATAAAGACTCTCAAATATGTAAATAAATACCTTTTCCTGCCCTTGCTGCCCCCAAGCTACAAAGCAGATATTCAGTCATGTGTGGTGTGTGGACTTTGGTGTGATTAGATTTAACCAGCAATTTCTTTCTTTTTTGATGTAATTCTCCAAGGCCTAAAGCAAGTTAGTCTACATTAAAGAAAAACATGCAAACCAAAAGATAGGGGGGAGAGGGGGTAGTAAAAAACAAAACAAAACAAAAAAACTAACATGTTATTCAAACACCAGGATAGAAGTGAAAAACCTCAAATAAAGTGACAGGACTTTGAAGAGAACACTTCCTGTGATTCTAGATAAAAACAGAGACAACCTATTGAGGAAGATGCCCCTATGGGTTAATATCACCAAGAACACTATGAATAACTCCACGGCAGCATAGCCTTATGGAAAGATACTGATACACAAAAAGGATTTGTCCACTTCAAAGTTCTGATGAGTTCCAATTCTCCAAGGCCCTCTCTAAAACCAGATGTAGTTTTACCTTTTAATACCCTAAAAATAATTGAGTTCCACTATAGACAAGGAGTCCTGATGTGGCACTACAGGATACGTGCAGGCTGTTAACTGAAAGACTAGCAGTTCAAACCCACCAGCAGCACCTTGGAAACGCTATACAGTCAAAACTATGAGTCAGAACCGACTCAATGGCACTTAACAATAACAACAACATAGACAAAGAATTATGCTGGTAAAACAGAAAACGCTCCACTAAAACTTAAATCCCTTCACTTATTTTTGTGTGTGCATCCATAAGAATAGTTTAAATTAATGAATAAATGATAAAAAAAAAAAAAAAACAAGTTCTACCTGTTATTCCTTCCAATTTTCCGGAATTCTTCTGGTTAGGGAACCTACTTAATTCCTGAATCCTATTTCATTATTCTGAACACCCCTGGAGTACTTTTGGGTAAGTGGGCATCAATAAGGCATAGATATGAGATTTACTAAATTCACATCTGCTTGTTATTGTTAAGTGCCATCCAGTCGGTTTTGACTCCCAGAGACTCCATATAGGGTTTTCAATGAGCGGCTAGTGAGTTTGAAGTGCCCAACCTTGCAGTTCAAACCAACCTTTCAGTCTAGTGCTTTATCCCACAACGCCACACCATAAAATTCATAACCAGGACTCCTTATTGTCAGGGACCTGGGATCAGGAGTCCCAAGATAGTGAGAGAGCTCCAGGCATCTATTCCTGATCTAATGAAAAGGCACTTGGCTTCTACATGACCTCTACAGGAAGAACAAATCACTAGTTTCCTCTGCATCCCATACTCACAAGCACTACATCAGTCCAACTACATATAATGTATGTTGGACTTATCGTCAGAGTGCAGGGATCTTGTGAAAGCAAATGATACTTTCAGGTACAGTGTGCTCAGGTAGCATGTTTACTAAAATTACATTCTCCTAAATCCTTCCATCTCACTGGGGGTCTTCCTCTTTTTCTCTCACCCTCCACCTTTACTTCAGACATATTGTCAGGAGTGACCAGTCACTGGAGAAGGATATCATGTTTGGTAAGGTAGAGGGTCAGTGAAAAAGATGCAGTTCCCTCTTCATCTCTCTTTCTTAGCACTAGTACACAAAGCAAAGCATTTGGCGTTCACTGAAAGGCAATGAGTAGCATGCAATTTAAACGTCCAGATTCTAGTCTGACTAAAATCTGCTGCTGCATCAAGTAAACTGGTGTTTCTTCTCCTAAAACTACAAATTCAAAATATATAGTTTACTTTTTTAGTGTGGTTGGGGGCCAAAAAAAAAAACAAAAAACTTTATATCTCTTCTCTCTCCAAAAAAGAATTACCCAAAACATGAAATAATGTTTCAAGCACCATTAAGGTAATAAAAAGAAGTTATGAACTTCATACTTGTGGTGTGAATTACATCTATGTGTTCAGAGAGAGGGAATGGTGTTCTCTAAATTCCTTAATTCTTATTTACCACATCAAGACCTAGGTCTAGAGGAAGAGCCCATAGAGAGACTCAGGGTGCAAGGAAGAAGAGAGACCATGACCTTTCCATCCCATAAAAATTGTAGGAAAATAAACGAAAAAAAAATGGGCACTGATAGGATGAGCTCAGTCAGTTCCCTGCTTGTGAGGAATGGTGCTACCTAGACCACGACTACTCCCCTGTGGGGTAGACTTTTCCTACTTTCCTCTAGGGTTCTGAAGGACAGAACCCCTGCAGGTTACCAACATCACCAGGAGGGCAGTCACTCAAAGCACATTTGGTGGCAGAGAGAGGTAGAAAGCAGAGAGTCAGGTCCAGCTTTCTCGGTGTAAGGAATCCCTAAGTTCCCACAAGCCTCTCTGAGCGGAGCGGCAGGAAGTGGCTCAGTTGAGCACCACAGCCTGCCACAGGGCCCTCCATGGTGTGGAAGAGGGACCCTATGGTAGATGAAGTGTTGGGTCAGAGGACAGGTCAGAGAAGGAGAAAGTCCAGATCCTGACCAACACCAGGGAGAGGTCAGAGCAGAGATCAGCAGGGTGCAGAAGGCACTGCTACACTAATGGATCTTCCTCCGCAGGCTCACCAGGCAATCGCCATCTTGGCACTGAAGAAGGAAAAGGAGAAGGAAGAAATCCAGAAGACTGACTATCTTACTTAAAGCAACAAAGCAATGTTTATATTACTGAATCAGACCAAGTTTTCTATGTTGTTGTTGTTAAAGGCCGTCGAGCCGATTCCAACCCATATCGATCCTGTATAGGGTTTCCAAGGAGCAGCTGGTGAGCTTGAACCACTGACCTTACAGTTCAAAGCGACTATGCAGTCCAGTGCATTAACCCACAGCACCATACCAAGATGCTAAGTTTTTTATATTAGACTAAAATATACCCTTTCCCTCTTCTCTGCCCCATAAGACAAGGACTGAGTACAGTATGAGTCAACTTATACCACAATTCACTTTCAGTTTTGACTGTTTGCTTTCTGTGATCCAGGTCTTGGAGATATGAAAATAGCTCAGCCAGTGGCATCCTTCAAGAAATTCAGTGTCTTAAGGTGATAGATAGATGGTGTGATGCTACAGGATAATGCACTGGAACACACGGTCAGTTTGAACTACAAGATCGGCAGTTCAAACCCACCAGCTGCTCCTAGGAAACCCTATATAGGGTCACTATGAGTCAGAATTGACCAGACAGCACTTAACAACAGAAACAGCAAAGGTGATAGATGGCCAATAATAGCTGCAATTCATGAGTGGGGATATCTCTAAAACACACACAAACAAGGTATGTGTGGCACAGAGAATGAAACAATGAACTCTGAGGAGATGCAGGGAAGGTTTCCCAGAATTCCCTGAGAGTGGGTCCTGGAACCTACATCTTTCAGGGTAAGTTAGAGTTTTCTGGGTGGAAGTGGGAGATATACACCCAAAGTCACTCAAACACAAATAAAGGTGGGTGCAAGGGGATTTACTGAAGACACGCGAGGACAACTAACAGAACTGAAAGAGTTTAAATTCAAGTATTGAGAGGGAAGGGCAACAGAGCAGGACCCTCTGACTTGACCGTGCTTTTCTTGACATGATTAGAAATTTTCTTCCTACCGAAGACGGGCTTCTTCAAGATAATGCCTTCCCTCACAGCACTGCCACCAAAACAAATTTGTTGTTGTTGCTGTAAGTGCCATCAAGTCAGATCCAACTCTTAGTGGCCCTGTATAGGGTTTCTGAGGAATAGCTGGTGAGCTTGAACTGCCAACCTTGTGGTTCAAATTAACTTTGCAATCCAGCACATTAACCCACAGCACCACACCAGGACTCCAAAAAAGAAGATAGCTCCCTTTTATTCTAGTTTGAACAATCCCAAGCAAAGAATCTGATTGATCAAGTTTGGACCATGTGCCCATCCTGGACCAATCACTATGAACAGGCAGGAGAGTGCTATGATTGGCCCAGTCAGGGTGAGATGCCCACCCTAGTGTGCCCATGGAAGTGAGGTCATATGAGACGGGCCGCATCATTTGGACCCTCCCTATAACAGGTGAGTGCTGTGCAGAGGAAGGAAGAAGGATGTTAAGCAGACAAACTAATTTGTCCAGGTCAACACATAGCTCCTAATGACCAATCGACATATCCATATCCCTATGAACCAACAGGAGTCCTGGTGTAGCACTGTGGGTTAATGTGCCAGACTGCAAAGTTGTTTGAACTGCAAGGTTGGCAGTTCAAGTTCACCAGCAGCTCCTCAGAAACCCTATACAGGGTCGCTATGAGTTGGAACCGATTCGACAGCACTTCACAACAACAATGAACCAACAGGAGCCCTGGTGTGGCACTGTGGGTTAATGCACTGGACTACAAGGTTAATTTGAACTGCAAAGTTGGTGGTTTGAGCTCACCAGCCGCTCCTCAGAAACTCTATACAAAGTTGCTATGTTGGAACTGACTCGATGGCACTTAACAACCACAAATGAACCAATAATCCATGAGGTTGAGTTAGTTTCCAGTACTTTGATAACACTGGGTATATGTCTAAGTCTGCATATTTTCACAGAGGGACAATCTTACCTGTTAAAACTTCACACATTCCTTACAGGCAATTGCAATGACATCTTTTTCATGATACTTCCAGATGGACATAATCTCTTTGCCTTAAACTTCCATGGTAATTTTGTCCTGATCTCTCCCATGGAATTTACCCCTTTCTACCATATGTAATTAAGGAGCTCTGGTAGCGTAGTGGTTACGAATCGGGCTGCGAACCTTAAGGTCAGCAGTTCGAAACTACCAGCTGCTCCGCGGGAGAAAGATCAGGCTTTCTACTCCTGTAAAGATTTACACCCTCGGAAACCCTGTACAGGGTCGCTATGGGTCGGAACCAACTCGACGGCACTTAACAACAACAACAACCATATGTAATTAACATAACTGAATAAACAACCATTAGGCCTTCCCTCAAACAGAAGTAGGAAGATGGGCAGAGGGGAGACATACAGGAGAGGACTCTAAACAGGAGGATAATAAATTTCAATACTGTCTTCATTGTACCTACAGAGATTAATGGAGAAACACACCTTGCCCAAGAGTTTGGTTGGCTGGTTGGTTATGTGCCGTGAAGTCGGTTCTGACTCATAGCGACCCTATACAGGGTTTCTGAGGCTGTAAATCTTTATGGGAGAAAAGGCCTCATCTTTCTCCTGCGGAATAGCTGGTAGTTTTGAACTGCTGACCTTGTAGTTCGCAGCCCGATTAGTAACCACTACGCTACCAGAGCTCCAAGAATTTGAGCTACCCCAAAATAAAGAGGAAAAAAAAATCCATTTCAAAAATTTGGCATGGTATTTGTTTAACTACAGGAAGCCATGCAGAATACGTAGCCCTGCTGCTTGGCAAAGTGCTTGTACTGCGCCTCCTCTACTCTGTACAGAAAGGTAGGCCTCAAGGCAAAGTCTACAATTGAAACTGCTCTGCATGAGATTAAACACTATCTTTATTGTGAGTCAAAGAAATCTTAGCAGGTTATGTCACCTTTAGGAAAATGTTTCTCTTCCTTAATAAGGATTTCTGTAGTGACTCACTCCTTCTATGGTAATCAGGCAACTTTGGGGGAATTTGGGTACTGAATGCACACATGCACACACACGACATAGGTGTATAAATGTGTGTATTCAAGGAAACAAAGAAGGGAAAAAGGAAAAGAGTAAGTAAAACCATGAGACAAAAGTAACCAGACTTTAGAAATGACCATTGAATCTGAAATGTCTTCATAACTCTCTGTTCAAATTAGGTACTGATCCTCAAAACAGTGGTCTTATGATTCTTATCCCATTCTCAGCCTTCTCACTCTCTCTTAGTTTCCATCTTTCTGTTGAGATATATGTTATCTTTCCAGGACATACTGGTAGCTTTCCTGTCTCAACCTTTCCTCAATGTGTCCCAGCCCCACCTCTCCAGTGAATGTCCATCTGTCCCTAGTCCAAAACCTATGATGTGTGTACATGGGTGTACCAAGACAGAAGACACCCCTTCCATCCCTATCACCGCCACCAGTTTTTCCTGACATCTCTATTCCTATTCAAAGATTCACAGAGGAAAGGAAAAAGCTAAGATGGTGAGGCACATGGCACCTTCTGAACGCAAGGCAATGACACTTTGGCGTTCAGAAACTTTTACTTCAACTAGGAGGTAATGAAACATACTGAGAAAAACCTCCCAAGTTAAGTGCCTTGGTTATAGACTCTCGCTCTGCTATTTATTACCTATCTCTTATCTTGGGCAACTCATTTCTCCATCCAAACCTTAGGGTCCCCAAGGAAACAGTGAAGATGATGATTACATTTAACTTACGAGATAACACACATGAAACATGCTTTATATACTATGCCATTCACTTCTTTCCCTTGTATATTCAACATGATTACGCTTCCCTGTATTTCCTAGTATGGCCTTAGAAATAACTTTAAAACTCTGTAAGCTCTTTTGATAATCAGATTTTACATATGTATAGCACCCACTATAGTTTAGTACATGGTAGTTATTACTATTGATGAAGTCCCACATAAGTAGTTATTTTAATTATGATGGATTCTCATTATGAAAATCTGTTCCTGTCTCAGCACTCCAAAGTTGTTGACCTTTCTGGTGTCCACTGTCTTTGGCAAATACATATCTGTTTTGCACACTTTCTATCATTAGAGTGGCTCTGATGAGAGCTGGTAGAGAATACAAGGCAAAAGGTTGCAAATGTGGATGAAAGGCACACACACACACAAATAATAACTGAATATTTCCTGAGTCCTGTTGATTTATAATAAAGTATACATGTTATCATTGTGGTTGTTAAGTGCTGTCAAGCTGATTACAACTCATTGCGATCCTATGTAGGGTTTCCAAGGAGCAGCTCATGGGTTTGAACTGCTGACCTTGTGGTTCGCAGTCTAGTGCTGATCCTACAGTGCCACACCAGGAATCCAGTATACATATTAAAGAATGAAAAATAATTATGGAAAGTTTAGGCAAGGTCCAATCCTTGTATTTTTCTTATCTTTGCTTAATAAACAATAAATTTCTTGGTTGAATCTACTGAAACCAACAAAACAAAAATCCAGGCATTCCTGGAGCTCTTGAAGCAGAACGGTCGTGGATTCTGGCCCATTCCAATCATTAACCACTAGGCTCCCAGTACAGCGCGTCCTGGGGCTGCCCATGAAATGAAATAGTAACTTGAAGAACACCAGGAATACATTTTGGACCACTTGGTTTACAGTTTTACTTACATCACATTCCCCTCTATACTATGATTCCAAAGGCTTAACTCAGTTTTTCTTCCTTCTGATGGCATGAAATTAAGAAAGGGCTAAATACAGGGTTTTTGTTTTTTTTAACTTGAAATATGGAATTGGATTTCTACTAGTCTAGTTTTCCTCTTGCGACCAGTTTTTGTCTTATTACAAAGCCCTCTCTTTTTATTTTCACACTGTTCTCTAAATAAGGAGTGTGGTGGCTCTTTAGGGTAAGCACTGGACTGCTAACCACAAGGATGGTAGTTTCAACCCACAAGCCACTTCATGACAGAAAGATGAGGCTTTCTGCTCCTGTAAAGATTTACAGCCTTGGAAACCTATACATGGTTGCTATGAGTTGGAATCAACTCAACGGCGCTTAACAACAACAACCCTCAATAAACCAGTAGTGTGTATATGTGTGTTGCTATCAAAGAATAGTGGTAGCATGGAGTTGCTTGAGTATTAAAAAGAAAAGGGTACTAACAAGGGATGTTTAGGCCAGGAGAGAATAGCAAAGAATCAAAGACTATTTCTGACTGAATACAGGTGAGATTAGTAATAAGCAAGAAATTCCAAGCCCTCAAAATCTCCATAATTTCCTAGGTGGTTGGAATCTATCTTCTCAGAATGATGTTGGATGATGGCAATGGTGGTGGTGATTTGAAGGAAGGAAAGAATAAAGAATAAATTCAAGTTATTTTAGTTTAAATTCAAAACTGATTAAAATACTTATAATCACCTTCTAAGAAACCAAAGATCATACTTCTTTACAAATGGGTCACTAGGCTTAAAAATAAGGTGTCTTAGGGCTTCTAATGCTATGTGGAGTTAGTATGGCTAAGTTCTGGGAGAAATGATGTTCATTCCCAATGCTACAATCCCTGTAAGCAAGGACTACATCTGTCTAGTTCACTACTTGGCCCCTCCTCTACAACAGTGCTTGACACTCAGAAATGTTTGTTAAATGCATGAATAATTCCCCATCTCATCATCTCTCTAGGTTCCATATATAAAAAGATATTTGGACCAAGTCAGGTATAAAGTACTTTAAGCTTGGAAAGCTTATAGTTCTGAAACTCCATCAGCTGACAGTATTGAGTGACCAAACCTACTCTTCACAAATATATCAGTACCATTTATACTGTATGACACTCCTCAGACCTCTGCTGCCAACCTTATTTTCACTTGCCTTTTATTTATTAAGAGTTCTGGTGTAATGCTGCAGGATAAGCACTGGACTGCTAACCACAATGTTGGTGGTTTCAACCCATCAACCACTCCTTGAAAACCCTATACCAGGTCACTCTGAGTCGTAATAGACTAGACAGTACTTAACAGCAATACTATGTTTATTAGCAACAAATAGTGCATATCCCAGATGATGGCTTTCACTTGAATTGAGTTTAATTTACATATAGTGATGCTATGACTTTCTGCTGTAGCTCAAACTAGCCATGCTCCAACTTTGGATTTAAAACAAGAACTTAATTAATGCAATCTCTACCACTCCATTGGACTCGGGGCCTCCATTGGCTTCCTAAGCATTAATCCCATGTCTCTCAAGGTCATTAGGCTGTTCAGGTCCCTAATAGCATAAATATGTAGTCATAATACAAACACAAAACTAAACATGTCCAATTCTTCCTAGACACAACTGGATTAGAATTAGCACAAAGATTTCATGGTTTTAGAGAACTGGTACCTGACTTGCTCAAGAAGTTCTCAATGTACTAGAACCAATAAGACTTAGTGACTTAGCATAGCTCCTCTCTCAGGAGTAATTTAAATGTTTTGTTTTTTTTTTTTAAACCTTTTATTTGGAAACATTTTCAAACTTACAATAATTAAGAGTAAGAATAGTACAGAGAACACGTATATTCCCGTTCCGTATTGTTAGCATTCTGCTCCTTTTTCTGTTCACACACTAGCGAACTTTCATAGACACATGCTTGTATTCATGTCTATATGGTTCTTTCTGATCCACTTAAAGCTAAGTTGCACATACGATGGTCATCTATTCCTAGATAGGAAGTATTTACTTTTAAAAACAGAACAGCATGTCAAATATAAAAGTTTGTCAATGCCCAAGATAGTATTTCAAGGATAGCAGCTGAACAGTATGAGAAATCTGGTCAGGCTGAGTTTCTATCACTCCTACATGGTCAACTCTTTTTATTCATGAGGTTGGCCTTGATCCCAGCCCAAGAATAAACAAAAACACACATCTATTTTATTTTAGAAGGAGAAAAAAAGATGATTAGAAGTTACTACCAAAGTAGACAACAGCTAGAGTCCATTTTCTTCTGAGAAAACCACAGACTGATGTGAAGGTTGGAAATTTGGCTGTAAGAGGGAATTTCAAACAGCTCATGGAAAAATTCCATGATCTTCTAATTCCATTTTTCCACAAACTTTTTGAAGCCTCCTCATATGCAAAAGGAATTCTCCCAGAGGGCTGTGCTGCAGACACAAGCTACTTTCAAAGACACATCTTCTGCTTGTAAGCTTATTAGAACGTTCCTGTTTTCCCTGCACTTAAAACATACTATCACAGAAGTCCTAAAACAAGATGGAAAGGACTACTCACTATCTTTCTTGTTGTTAAAACCTCAGAATGCAACAGTCGCCACCTGCTAAAACTTGCTGAGGATGGCACGGTGGTATTACTCAGGGTACCTCAGCTATGCCCAGAAGACCAACTGGCTCATTGCTTCCCAAGTCCAACACTGACAACAAGAGTGAAGCGTACATGGATTGTGTGTGGGGGGGGGTGGGGTGGGGTGGGAACACAAACAAACGATGCAATGCACTCCATTATTAATCACTCTACAGCTAAGTGGTTCTTCATTCTTTAGCAGTAAAGGATTTTGGTTACATGTTAATTACAGTTAATAAACTTTTCTAACATATAATTGTATGCCCTGGAGATATACAACCTTTCTTGTTGAAAGAATTTTATATATAAAAAAATAGTTTCTTATGATATCTATAAGATCAGTAAAACAGTATAAAGTAAAAAGAACAATTTTCTTAGATGTAACACATTAGAAACAATCCAACCGTATTTGGAAATGAAAACACAGAAATGCAAAAGCTGGGTGTTGAATGTATGTGTGGAGCCCTGCAAATCCCACAAGCATTGGCAATGTTTAAATCAACAAGACTCTTTATTGTCAAGGTAACTCCAAGGTAACTATGAATAATTGGTTCCAAAACATTTACCTTGTACTAAACTGCCTTTTTTCTTTTCTTTTTTTTTTTTTAATGAGAATTGCACATCCATAATACAAACCAAAGTAAGACTCAAAGCGAAAGGAAAACAAGGTGAAGTACATTTACCTCAGAAGCCTATATGTGAAGTATTTATGTAGAGAGCTTTAGAAAGAAAGACTCGTATAAGCACGTACTTCATCAGAAAGCAGGCTGGCAAAGTAACAAGGAAACGAAAGGTAAGAATATGAAGATGCCTGGCTTGTCTCCTCTGGAGTGAAATAAAAGCCACAATGTTCTACCTTGTTTCGACGCCCTTCGCCGAATCTTCATTTTGGGAAAGGAAGGCCACGAGTAGTTAAAAGGTGAGTCTGAATCAGAATCCATCTTTGTGTTTGGGTGAAATCAGCAGATTAACCAGCAGCGAGTCAGGAAGAACTCTGGGCGTCCCAGCCAGGAGGCAAGTCTCCCCGTGTGATGTAAAAGGAAGGAATGAGGCTGGATGAAACAGCTTGCTGGTGAACACCGGAGAGGGAGAGGGAGAGGCAATAAATGTTTTGCTTCCTTCAGGCGTTCAGGCATGTAGACAGAGAAGGAGGCTGTAAATATTAAAGCCAAACTAGGGAAGTAGAAGAGGGAGAGAGAGGGAGCTAAGCATCAGGCTGATACACTGCAGTCCAGTTATTCAAAAGGTCATTGGGAGCAAATGAATCATTAACTCCCCTTTCCATGTTGCTGGAAATGGAAATGAAGAAGGAAGGTAACTGGGAATTGAAAGAAAGCCGCCTGTGATTTGAGAAAAGCCTTCAAATGCAGGCGCTTGTTTTGCTCTGGGATTTGGAGTATGGCTTCTCAGAAAAGCCCCCCATGTGCAGTGTTAAATAAAGGTTGATGTTTATGTGTGTAGACAGCCAGAAAGTGTGAAACACAGGCAAAGAAAGGACATCATGCCCAGGGCAGGCCTCTTTCCACAGCAATCTATTCGTTCATACCATTGGCAGTTGGGGCAGCTTTTCGGATCCAGGAGCCCAAACACTCTGATACTTATTTAACAATCCATTCTCCTCATCTTTTTAACCCTTGAGCTGTGAAAGTTATAAACTTTTCTACAAAATTACAGTCATCACATGAGATGCATACAATATCCACTGCTATCTAGCATTTTTCTTAATATCTCACCAAGTTTGGCTGACAATCATCAAGACTTTACATCACCATTACAGCTCTGATCTAAGCTTTCTGCCCATTTCAACAGAGCTAGTGACTAATTTACCACAACCATCAGTTTTTACCCAGTCTCCCTGAACAACTCTCTGGTAATTAGCATTCAGGGGAATAGCCCATTACTGCTTCCCCACAAACTGTGATCAAACGAACTTCCCTGCTCCCTACAGGCACACACAGACACGTGCCCCCAAATAAGCTTCAACACAGCAGCCAATATCTGTGGGAGAAAAGGTATATCCCACATCTCATAAAGAGTATCTTTTTGGCCTTTCTTTTCAGAGTAATGATACAGAAAGGAATATTGTACTTCCTGAGGTCACCTACCCCCCAAGTCAAAAAAAGACAAGTGGAACTAGGTGGGTCCATTAATCTGCGCAGATTTGGAACATGATGATTTGTATCTAATTAACACTCACCTGTCTATTTAAATCGTTTATCAAATTGGTGGCACTGTTATGCCATGCTGTGTAACGGAACAGCCACCGACCCCACTCTATGTATGACTGGACAGGGCTGGGATGAAAGGAGCAGACAGAAGTGGAGAAAGTAGGAAGCCCACTTCATTACAAATGCAAAATGAAATCAGAAGAGCATAACTCACTACTGTCTTTTTTTATGGTTTGCTAAACAAACAGGATATACAACTAGAATGAAATACAGTTAGAATATAGTTGTAAGCATCACATTCAAGTGAAAACAAATATCAATATGTTTTCTACTTTGAGAAATAATTATATATTTTTTAAAATCATCTGGGTGTAAATGCAAGAATGAATTACTCCCAATCCTTACAAGTAGGAGAGTTTTAGTCCATGCTTTTTAACAGGAAAATGCACAAAGCTCATGTGGATATGTGTTTTAATTAATTCTCAGTTTTAGGGCCTAGAACAGTGCCATCATACACATCTGTTGAATAAACGATTAAATGAATTATAGTATTAGATCTCAACCCATACATGAAGAACCTTTCCTTGATTTGCTGCTGCTTTGGAGCCAGTTCCAATTGATAGCAACCTTATGCACAACAAAACAAAATACTGCTTGGTCCTGCATCAACCTCACAGTCATGATTATGCTTGAGCCTACTGTTGCTGCCACTGTGTCAGTGAAGCTCACTGAGGGTCTCCCTCTTTTTTGATGATCCTCCACTTTACTAACTATAATGTCATTCTCCAGGGACTGGTCCCTCCTAATTACATGTACAAAGTGTGAGAGATAAAGTCTGGCTATCTTGGCTTCCAAGGATCATTCTGGCTGTACTTCTTCCAACACAAATGTATTTGCTTTTCTGGCAGTCCATGGTACTTTTAATATTCTTCTTCAACCCAGTAACTCAAATGCAACAATTCTTCTGTGCCTTTCTTATTAATTGGTGACTTTCCATGCACATAAGGCTACTGAAAATACCATGGCTTGGGTCAGGTGTGCCTTAGACATCAAACAGAAATCTTTGCTCTTCAACACTTTAAAGTGGTCTTTGTGCAGCAGATCTGCTTAGTAGAATACATCATATGATTTCTTGACTGTTTCCATGAGTCAGGGTGATTGGTCCAAGCAAAATGAAGTCTTTGATAACTTCAATCTTTTCGCCATTTATCTTGATGTTATTTATTCCAGTGGTGAATACTTTTGTTTTCTTTACATTGAGATGAAACCCATACTGAAGACTGTGGTCTTTGATCTTCATTAGTAAGTACTGTAGATCCTCTCTGCTTTCAGCAAGCAAGGTTGTTAATGAGTCTTCCTCTAATCCTGATGCTACATTCTTCTTCATATAATCCAACTTCTTGGATTCTTTCCTCAGCATGCAGACTGAATAAGTATAGTGAAAGAACACAATCCTGGCATACATCTTTCCTGGTTTTAAACCATTTGATGTCTCCTTGTTATGTCTGAAGGACTGCCTCTTGATCTATATACAGGTTCTTCATGAGAACAATTAAGTGTTTTGGAATAATCATTCTCTGCAATATTGTTCATAGCTTGTCATGATCCAAACAGTCAAAGCCTTTGCATTGTCAATAAAGCACAGGTAAACATCTTTCTGGTATTCTCTGCGTTCAGTCAAGATCCCTTTGAAATCAAATGCAAATCAAATTACAAGATCCCTTTGTAATGATATCCCTCATTCAACGTTCTCATTTGAATCTGGATTGAACCTCTGGCAGTTCCCTACAATGGATTGCTGCAGCCATTTTTTAAATTCTCTTTAGCAAAATTTTACTTGCATGTGATATTATACTGTCCAATGATTTCCACATTCCACTGGGTAACTTCTTTTTGGAACTGGCATAATTGATAGCTTTAGTATTCTTAGTATCTGTGGTTAAAAATTTTTATCCTGACAAATATGCTGCAAAGAAAGATCCTTGCAATATAATTAAATATATTTGCATTTCATTAGTCACAAGTCTCTACGTACCTTTGAAACCAGTGGATTCCAACTCATAGCAACCCTGTATGACAGAGTATAACTGTTCCTTAGGGCTTCTGAGGCTGAAAATCTTTACAGGAGCAGACAGCCTCAGCTTTCTCTCCAAGGAGCTAATGGATTTGGACTGCCAGCCTTGTGGTTACCAGCAGAATGATTAACCCACGACACCACAAGGGCTAAGTAAGTAGTTATGTTCCAAGAAAACGCCACTGCTCCCTGAGACTACAGGCAATGTTTGGGATGTTCACAGATCCACCTCCAAATTATCTGTCAGTAAAAGAAGGGACTTCTACCAATGTGGACAGTGACTAAACAGAAATCACAGTGTTGGGTCAAGAGATATCATCTTTCTTAAAGCTGTACCCCTAAAGGATCCTTTATTTGCAAAGTTTCCAAATAGATTAGAAATATTGAAGTCCTCATCTAAACTGGTGATGATTTTTATAGTTCCTTGCTTTACTAAAGGTGTAGAGCCACGATACTTATGTTTTCCTAACACTATGGGAAGAATAAGGAGCTTTGGTGGTACTAGAGGTTAAGTGTTGAGCTGCTAACTATAAGGTGGATGGTTCAAACTCCCCAGCTGCTCCATGGGAGGAAGATGAGGCAGTCTGCTCTCATAAATATTTACACTCTTGGAAACCCTATAGAGCAGTTCTACTCTGTCCTATAGTATTGCTATTAGTCAGAATTGACAGGATATCTGTGGGGGTTTCTTTGGGTATGGGAAAGATGTGGACACAGTTTTGTTTTGTTTTGTTTTGTTTTAATTGTGACAAATATTACAGATAAGATCACCAGTTTTACAATCAACATCTCAATGATTGCGATCCTCTCCCTGCAACAAGTTATCTCCCTGCCTCCCTGAAGTGGCCCATGTACAAAATCCTCTTTCAAACTCTTTCATATGTGTGAGATATATAAAGAAATCTATATACCACTCTTCCTCCCATACCCATTCAGCCTATGTCTATATCCATGTACCTACACACTGTTGTTCCAAGGTTGTACATATATATATCACTATAATTCACCTCTATCAACTATCAACACTCATGGAAGCAGCAGTCAAGAAATCAAACGACGTATTGCATTAGGCAAATCTGCTGCACAAGACCTTTTTAAAGTGTTGAAGAGCAAAAATGTCAGCTTTAGGACTAAGATGCACCTGACACAAGCCATGGTATTTTCAGTAACCTCATATGCATGTAAGAGCTGGACAGTGAATAAGGATAACCATAGAAGAATTGATGCTTTTGAGTTATGGTGTTGAAGGAGAATATTGAAAGTGCCATGGGCTGCCAAAAGAACCAACAGATCTGTGTTGGAAGAAGTGCAGCCAGAATGCTCCTTGGAGGCCAGGATGGCCAAACTTCATCTCTTATACTTGGGACATATTTTCAGGAGGAACCCTTTGCTGGAGAAGGATATCATGGGTGGAGGGTCAGAGACAAAGAGGAAGACCCCCAGTGAGATGGATTGGCAAAGTGGCAGCATCAATGGGCTCACGTGTGGCAACAATTGTGAAGTTAGCCCAGGCCCAGGCAGTGTTTCGTTCTGTTGTGCACAGGGTCACTATGAGTCGGTACCAACTCGAAGGCACCTAACAACAACAACAATCCCCTTTAACCCTTTCATACCTTCCTGTGTCTTCACTTATCTTCATCATTCTACCAACTTTTCTTTTCTTGTATATTGTCCTTCCTATCACCCGAGTTAACAAATGTACCCTCTAACCCGTGAATTACTCTACCTTCCCTTCCATCCTTGGTAACCTTGGTAACTATCAAAGAATGGTTTTCTTGTGTTTTTACAGTAATGGTCTCATATAATATTTGTTCTTTTGTGATTGACTTATTTCACTCAGCATAATGTTTTCCAAGCTCATCCATGTTAGGAAGTGTTTTTCAGATTCATCATTATCCTTCAATATTGCATAGTATTCCTTTGTGTGCATGTACCAAAGTTTGTTTATCCACTCTTCCATTGATGGGCAGTTAAGTGGTCTCCATCTTTTTGATATTATGAATAGTGCTGTGATGAACATCAGTGTGACAAGTTTTTTTAGTATATTACAAACAAAAGAAAAGTAATGCAGAGGCTTCCTAACATGTTTGCCTCATTCATCAGAATATAATATAGTATCAAAGAGGCTGCACTGTAGACAGAACAGAGTTTAGGGCAGAACTTCTCAGAGACCCTCAGAATGAGGAGAAGGGAAAGTGACTTGTTAATTTAAAATGCAGATGATGAAATTCAGACTCCACACCAGTAAAATACGAATCTCTAAGGGTGGCCCAGGAATCTGCAGTGACAACAAGAAACTTCCCAGCCCAGGACAATTTTCATGTACAGTGAAGTTTCAGAGCCACTTAGTGAGTTCACACGATAAGTTCCTGGAGCCGTGATGCATGAGTGACAGATATAAAGAACCATCCCTGAAAGGTTAAAAGCTCTTGAAGACCATACAGACAAAGAGACATCAAAGACCTTTGTACAAAATATCTTCAGAGGTATGATGCCACGTAAATATGACTTTAAGTTTTCCCCAAAGCTTAGTCTTTGTGGACCAATTACATACCAATTGACTACTGTTGTGGAAATTATTCTGATTATAAAAAATATTGCAGATATCAAGGAACTTTATGATGTCTTCATTTGCTTTACTATTTATCAATATTTTTTAAAGAATAAAATGACTTCCACTGAACAGCCACAAGTATTCAGTTGCTAACTGCAAGGCTGGCAGTTCAAACCCATTAGCTTCTCGGAGAGTGAAAGCTCAGACTGTCTGCTCCTGTAGAGATCTGTAGCCTCAGAAACCCTAAGGAGCAACTCTCTGTTCTGTACGGTCACTATGAGTTGGAATCCACTGGATGTCACGAATTTTCTTTCTAATATTTACAGAGACTGTCATGAGAGTAAAAACACTATAGGTATCATTTGTGCCAATTGCAAAAAGAGAATTTTATGCGAAACTTATCAGACAATATAATATCACATGCAAATAGAATTTTGCTAAGATAATTTATAAACAGCTGCAGTAGTACATTGCTAGGGAACTGCCAGAGGTTCAATGTTAACATATAAATTGAAATAGGAAATATTTGGATTGCACAGCCTTTTTATTTTTAGACAGCTCATTTTCCTGCTTTACAAAGGAATTTTCCTGAATGCGGGTCATTTATCCTCCTGATTTTATAGAGTAATTGTGTTTCCCTTTCCTTTTTTTTTTTTTTTGTCAATATGATTCTGTTTCAATTAATTCATGTTATTTGCATATCATTCATATTCTATTGGTTAATTTCTTTGCTTTCTTTGACTGGTTGATTGCAATTGCAGTTAGCAGAATTCAATAATCAACCGCTGGGGCCAACTCTTCACCAGATATCATTACATTGTAACAATGTGATTGACTTTATACCAAACAATTTGTCCAGTCAATTCTGACTCATGTGTCCATGTGTGTCAGAGTAGACATGTGCTCTCGAGGGTTTGCAATGGCAGATTTTTCTGAAGTAGATGGCTAGGCCTATCTTCTAAGATATCTTTGGGTCAACTTGAACCTCCAATCAATCTTTTGCTTAGTAGCTGAGTGTGTGAATGAATTGCAGCAGCCAGGGACTCCTTAATATAGAAAATCCTTTACCTAAAAAATAACCTCCTTCTGATGAACTTGACTTATACTTATGGATGTAGTTGCTCAAAATACCAATGAGAGGTAAGTATCACCTATCCCCATAGTACATAGGGTTGATAGGGATGGGCAACTTAGACATTGGTTACCTAAAATGGGGGGACTATGAAAGCACAAAGTGGCTGGCTTACAAGTTTTCAAGAGGGGTTTACTTTCAGAATGGGCAGGGGAAGGTAGAATCTCCACTGAATAGTTTTCATCTTGTCTGTATGGGTTTGGTGAAAGGAGATGGGGATAGGATTCATTTGATTCAATGGTGAGTAATTGTTATGCCTAATTGCAAAGGCCACAACTGTAAAGATAGAAGTTATGTAACAAAAGGGGAGAAGAAGTTAATCTTACATTCTAGGAACAGAGGACCCTAGGACCATCAAAAGAGAAGAACATGAGCAGAACATGGGATCCTAACATGAGAAGCAGTGACACCAGAGATTGAGGCAAAAGTGATGGCATGGAGAGAGAGAGCAGCTGAGGACACCATGGAAAGAGAAAGGCTGTGTGCTGGCAGCCAGGAGGTTGGCTTGCAAAATGTGTCCTTTGATTGTTTAAAGATTATATATTCCTGCATGGTTTTGTGTACATATTTAAAAAAAAAAAAAAAAAGAGGGACTAGAGGCAAATAATGTTAACTGATGCTGCATGGAGGGAATTGTTATCATTGCATTGAAACAAAATATGATTGATTGAGTGCAAAACCTATGTTCTCACGTGTAAACTATCACTCAATTCACAAAAAAAGCTTTAAAAAACAATTTGGCCACACTGTTTCTAAAGAAAATAAGTAAAATAAAATAATCTCTATAAGGTTCTAATTGCCCCACCTGATTGCTGCTGCCTTGATGTTTCAGCTTTCTAGAAGGCACACATAGGAAGCAAAAATGTCCTTGAGCAACCTCATCTATAAAACAAGTCATCTGCCTTTCAATTTTGATCGAAGTTAAGCCCCCTCACAAGAGTTTGTATATTTTAATTTAAATTTTAATACTTATACCACCACCTGTTTGCCAGTTTGTCATAGCTGTGATACTGGAAGCTGTGATTCCAGTGTTTTAAATGTCAGCAGAAGCACCCATGATGGACAGGTTCAGTGGAGCTTCCAAACTAAGACAGACTAGAAAGGAGGAGAGCGGACCACTTCTTACAGGTTAGCCATTGAAAATCCTGTAAATAACAGCTGAAGACTGATATGTACCAGAAGATGGAGCCCCTCAGGTTGGAAGTCACTCAAAATCTGACTAAGCGAGAGTTGCCTCCTCAAAGTAGAGTTGAGCTTAATGACGTGGATGGAGGAAGGCTTTCATGATCTTCATGTACTGATGGGGTACAATTCAAAATGAGAAGAAGCTGTTGCAAGCATCCACTAATAGTCAGAATGCGGACTGTATGGAGTATGAATCTAATAAAATTGGAAGTTGTCAAAAATGAAATGGAATGCATCAAGATCAGTATCCTAGATATTAGTGAGCTGAAATGGACTGGTACTGCCCATATTGAATAAGACAATCATATGATTTACTATGCTAGAAATGACATTTTGGAGAGAAAAGACGTCATCATCTAAAAGAACATTTCAAGATCTATCTTGAAGCATAATGCTGTCTGTGATACAATATTATCCATACGTCTACAAGGAAGACCAGTTAATACTACTATCATTCACACACATAATTTTCCATTATCATTTACACACCAGCCACTAAAACTCGATGATGAATTGAAGAATCATACCAATTTCTTCAGTTTGAAACCGATCAAGCATGCAATCAAGATGCATTTATAATTACTAGAATATAAGCATTGGAAAATATATAAGTATTGGAATCTGAAGGTTGAAAACAAAGAGGAAGGATCACTAGTTGGAAAATTTGGCCTTGATGACAGAAACAGTGCTGCAGATTGCATGATAGAATTTTGTAAAACCAATGACTGATTCATTGCAAATACCTTTTTTAAACAACATAAAAGGTGACTACACACGTGGAGCTCTGGTACCATAGTGGTTATGAATCAGGCTGCAAACCTCAAGATCAGCAGTTCGAAACTGCCAGCTGTTCTGCGGGAGAAAGATGAGGTTTTCTGCTCCCATAAAGATGTATAGCCTCGGAAACCCTGTACAGGGTTGCTATGAGTCAGAACCGACTCCACAGTACATAACAACAACAACACACATGGAACTCACTAGATAGAATGCAGATAAATCAAATTAACTACATCTGTGGGAAGAGACCATGGGAAAGTTCAGTATCATCAGCCAAAACAAGGCCAGAGGCTGACTATGGGACAGATCATCAACTGCTCATAAACAACTTCAGGCTGAAATTGAAGAAAATGAAAACAAGTCCACCAGAACCAAAATATGACATTGGATATATCCCACCTGAATTTAAAGACCATTTCAAGAACAAGTTTGATGCATTAGTTTCTAATGAACAAAGACCAGAAGAGTTGTGGGATGATACCGAGAACATCATAAAGGAAGAAAGCAAAGGGTCCTTGAAAGTACAGGAAAGAAAGAAAAGACAAAAATGGATGTCAGAAGAGGCTCTGAAACTTGGTCCTGAGGATAGAGAAACTGAAGCAAATAGAAGAAATGAGGAACAAAAATTTCAAAGGACATTTCGAGAAGAAAAGTCAAGGATTATAATGAAATCTACAAAGACCTGTAGTTAGAAAACCAAAATGGAAGAACAGTCTCAGCATTTTATCAAGCTGAAAAAACTGAAGAAAAAATGCATGCTTCAATTTGCATATTGATGGAATTCTATGGGCAACAAATCACTATTTGAATGATGCAGAAAGCATCGAAAGAAGAGTGAAGGAATACACAGAGGTACTATATAAAAAATGACCAATATTCAACCATTTCAGAGGTAGCATACGATCAAGAACAAATGGGAACTGAAGAAGTCCAAAGAGCATTGAAGGCTTTGGCAAAACACAAGGCTCCAGGAATTGATGGAATATAAACTGAAATGTTTCAACTAACTGATGCAGCATTACAGGGGCCCAGTCATCCACGTAAAGAAATTTGAAAGACAGCTACCTGACCAACCAATTAGAAGAGATCCATAAGAAGAGACCCAGTGGAATGCAGAAAACACTTAACAATGCCATTAATGTATCATGAAAGTAAAAGATAATTAAAAACTGGTTGCAACCATAAATTGAGAGAGAACTGCCAGAAATCTAAGCCAGATTCAGAAAACATAGAATAGGGATATCACTGCCAATGTTAGATGGATCTTGGCTAAAAGCAGAGAATACTAGAAAGATGTTTATTGTTGTTGTTATTGTTATGTGTCCAGTTGGTTATGACTCATAGCAGCTCTGTATAGAGTTTTTGAGACTGTAAATCTTTGCAGGTGCAGAAAGCCTTAAGTTTCTCCCATAGAACAGGTGGTGGGCTCAAAGCACTGGCCTTGTGGATATTGTACAGAGCTGCCACACTTCCAAGAAAGATGTTTACTTGTGCTTTATTAACTGTGCACAGGCTTTTGACTGTATAGATCGTGACAAACTCTGGACAAAATTACAAAGAATGGGTATTCCACAACACTTAACTGAACTCATGAAGAACCTGTAAACAGAACACATGGCAGCTGTACTAAATCGTTTAAAATCAGGAAAGGTGTGTGCCAGGATTGCATTCTTTCACCATAGTTTTTCAATCTGCATGCTAAAGAAATAATCTGAGAAGCTGGATTATATGAAGAAGAATGTGGCATCAGGATTGGAGGAAGATTCATTTACAACCTTCAATATGAGGTTGACACAACCTTGCTTGTGGAAAGTGAAGAGGACTTAAAATACATTCTGATGAAGAGCAAAGACTGTAGCCTTGAGTATGGATAGCACCTCAATGTAACAAAAACAAACAACGTTCACAGTTGGATCTGCAAATAGCATCGTGATAAATAGAGAAAAGACTGAAGTTGTCAAAGAATTAATTTTGCGTGGATTCATAATTCTCATGGAAGCAGCAGTCAAGAAATCAAATGCCATATTGCTTTAGGCAAACCTGCTACACCAGACTTTACAGTGGTCAAGAGCAAAGATGTCAACTTGAAGCATTTGGTATGCTTAACTCAAGCCATGTTATTTTCAGTAGCCTCAATGTTGGTGTTATTGCTAAGTGTCAGCGAGTCAGTTACAACTCATAGAGATCCTGTATAGGGTTTCCAAGAAGCAGCTGGTGAGTTTGAACCACTGACCTTGAGGTTCAAACTGACCTTGATTATCCTACAGCACCACACCAGGACTCATATGCATGTGAAAGTTGTACAATTAATAAGGAAGACTGTGGAAGAATTGTTGCATTTGAGTTATGGTGTTTTAGAAGAATATTAAAAGTACCATGGACTGCCAAAAGAATAAACAAATCCGTATTGAAGGAAATACAGCCAGAATATTCCTTAGAAGTCAGGATGGTGAAACTTTGTATCTCATACTTTGGGCATCCACAGGGACTACTCCCTGGAGAAGGACATCATATTTGGTAAAGTGGAAGGTCATAGGAAGACCCCACCAAAGAGATGGACTGACACAATGGGTTGAAACATAACAATGGGTTGAACCCATAACAATGGGTTGAACCCATAACAATGGGTTGAACACAATGGGTTGAAACTGCAGCAATGGGTTGAAACATAACAATTACGAGGATAGGGCAGGGCCGGACAGTGGCAAGGCCTGGTGTGGTGCTGTAGGATAACTGGACAGCAAGGTCATTTGAATTGAAAGATCAGTGGTTCAAACTCACCAGCTGCTCCTCAGAAACACTATACAGTCACTCTGAGTTTGAACCAATTCAATGGCACTTAACAAAACAATCAAGCCACAGTTAAGTTTTAATTTAAATACTAAATATAATCAAACTCTCTCTTACATTTTATATCCTTTTTCACAGTACAAACACTGTTGTTGTTGCTGTTAAGTGCCATTGAGTCAGTGCCAACTCATCGTGACCCTGTATAGGGTTTCCAAGGAGCAGCTGGTGAGCTTGAACCACCAACCTTGCAGTTCAAACTGACTTTGCACTCTAGTACATTAACCCACAGCACCAAACCAGAACCCCATAGACGCTAAAGCATATTATAAACACTATAATTTCTTTGTGGAGTGTGGTGGCTCTGTAGAATAAACACTGGACTGGAAACCACAAGGTCAGCAGTTCCAGTCCACCAGTCTTTCTGAGGTAGAAAGATGAGGCTATCTCCTCCTGAAAAAAATGAATAGGCATGTACAACATATAACACAAAGACAGTGTTCTATATCCTACTTTGGTGAATAGCATCTGGGATATTAAAAGCTCATGAGTAGTCATCTAAGGTGCAGCTACTGGTATCTCCATGTGCAGAAGAAAGAAGAGAGATGAGAACTGAAGAGGCTTAGAATCAACTTGTCCAATGAATTAATGGAACATGTGAACATCAGTCTCCATGACCCTGAGACTAGAAGAGCCAGATGGTGCCCATCTACCAGTACCCATATTAGAAGGGCCTGGATAGAGCATCACAATGTGTGGAACAAACCCCAAAATTATTTTTAAAAAATCAAAACAAAACAAAACTGGGCTTACTAGTCAGAAAGAGATTGGAGGAACCCGAGACTGTGGATCTTGACTACCCTTCAAGTCTGGAAAGGAATACACCCTTTTCCAGCCAAGCAGTAGATAGTTATATAAGGGGAACAACAACACTAGTAAGGTATGCTCACTATAAATAATGGAACAGTCAATTATTCAAAATCAAAGGGACCACGTGTACCTAAGGACAAGGATGAGAAGGGATGAGAAGGTGGGTGGGAATAGGAGCCACAGGAAGGAAGCAGATGACTCTTGTCCCATGGAGGTGATTGCAATCATTAAGATGAAACGGAGTGTATTATTTGTTGAATGTAAAACTGTCTATAAACCTTCACTCAGTTCATAGTGATGATACTGTCTGTAAACCTTCATTCAATTTTAAATTATTTTTTTTTTTTTTAATTACAGCTTGGGGAAATTTACAGGGTTGGAACTGACTTGAAGGCACTTAACAACAACAACAAATTTCTTTACCTTGGGAATAATGACTTGATTTTCAAAACTGAGACAAGGCCATGTGTGAGGGAGTGCTTAGAAAATCACACCAAGACTTTGAAGGAGGGAGAGAAAGAGGCTTGCTTTGCTTCTCTGGTTGGTCACCACAGACCAGAGTCATTACCAGCATAAGACACCATTTTGAAAAGTCATAAAATGGAAAGACAAGAGGAGGCAAGACCTGTGCTGCCAGGACAAGCATTTCCTGAATAATCTCAGCCAAGTCAGCAACAAGTGTGTACTGCATCACACTCCGCCTTAGGTTCCCGCATGAAGCATGGACACAGTCTTCCCTAAAAAGCCCTGAAGAAGTCACCATAGCAACTCTCAACAAGTCTAACACAGCAGCTCTTTGTTAGAGCTCATCTGTTTCTTTGGTTGGGCACCAGATATAATGTTTGGCTTTCATTTCAAGGCTATGGTATATAGAATATACATATCTTTAAAAGTGAGCTCAGAGCTCTTCCTAGGCCTGTGCTCGGCAAGAAAAAGGCCATGTTCAGTTCAAGCGCGAAGATTGTGAAGCCCAATAGAGAAAAGCCGGATGAATTCGAGTTTGGTATTTATCAGGCTCTTCTTGAGCTAGAGATGAACTCAGACCTAAAGGCTCAGTTACGAGAGCTGAACATCACTGCAGCTAAGGAAATTGAAGTTGGTGGTGGTCGGAAAGCTATTATAATCTCTGTTCCTGTTCCTCAACTGAAGTCTTTACAGAAAATCCAAGTCTGACTGGTACGTGAACTGGA
>NW_006408793.1:2494794-2495698 GCF_000296735.1 Chrysochloris asiatica
CTGTTTCCCTTCCCTTCCTTTTATTTTCTTTTGTGTTAAAGTAACATACTTGAGATTTCAACATAGGTACATATGTGCTCATATGTAACAGCAAACAGAGGGCTAGCAAGGTCCAGGGGTGGTACAAGTTTCGCGGTTCAAACCTACCCAGCAGTATTTCGGAAGAAAAGACCTAATGATCTGCTTTGATCAAGACTGTTGTTAAGTGCCATCAAGTTGGTTCCAACTCACAGCAACTCAGTATAGAGTTTCCTAGAAGTGACTGGTAGCTTTGAACTGATGACCTTGTCGTTAGCAGGTTAGTGCTTATCCTTGTAGCCAAGAAAATCCTATGAGGCAGTTTTACTCTGTGGCACAAAGAGTCGCTATGATTCAGAACCAACTTGGACAGAAGACAACCACAAAGAGGGCCAGCTTCTACTTACTTGGGTCCTAGACCTTAGCATTCTATGCTAAAGGTTGTTGGGAACCATCTCAAAATTTTATTTTCACAGGGGCCTTAAAACTGCTGTTTTTATTGTTTAAAACATTAATTAATTAATTTAAACTTTTAATTGTGAATTGAGTGAAGGTTTACAGGGCAGATCATCAGTTTTGCATTCAACAAATCATATACTTTACTTCATTATATGGTTGCAATCCCCTCTATGCACCAACAGCTAACAGCATTTGCCTTATTCACTTTAACCACAGCATTCCTTCCTGTGTCTCCCACCACCGTATCTTTCCTCTGCCAACCTCCTTCTGGTTGTATGTTGCCTGCTCCATCACCCATGTCAACACAGTCTACCATCTAGTGCATATATCATTTACTCCTCCCCTTAAAACCATCATAGATTGTTTCCTTTAACAAGAAAATCTCCCTCTCTTTTTTTTTCTTTTGATGTACAAAATATAAAACAAA
>NW_006408793.1:2496226-2496773 GCF_000296735.1 Chrysochloris asiatica
ATGCTAGAACATTAGACCAATCATTATGTTTGACCAAGACCTAGATTTTGACTATTAATTTAATGTAGGTTTTCAGTGATTAGCAAAGAAGTCAGCACAACAGGCTCTAACACCCAGCAAGGCTTCAGGTTCTTTCACGTTTCCTAGGCTCACAGGAGTTATTAACCTTAAAAGTCTCAACATGAGATAAAAGCTTGTCAGTGAACACTTCAAATGTCTAATTTAAAGAAAAAGTTCTTCTCATTCATTTTACCCAATGAAGCCTCAAATCGACATAAAAGTAGCACACTCATGATTAAGAGAACCAAACCGAGCTTCTGACACTCAGCAGAATACCAATGAGTCAGCACTTCTTGCACCAAAAACAATGTTTGAAGCCTCACCAACCACAAGAAGAAATGTTAACTGATGTGAACACAAGGAGTAATGGTTAGGAAAGAATTTATACAAATAGCTTTGCATTGCCAGCAATCTTAGGGAATTTCTCCATTCCCAGTCCTCCCTGATTCAAAACCAAACCACTGGTAAGCTTAGCTTGTGGTAGAGA
>NW_006408793.1:2497938-2499921 GCF_000296735.1 Chrysochloris asiatica
AGTCCCCAGCTGCTCAGTCTCTCCATACTATCACCTCTGCCTCCATCTCTGGTGTCATTGCTTCTCTGTTTAGTGCCCCATAAGCAGCTCATGTTCTTCTCCCTTGATGGGCCTAGGGTCCTCTGTTCCTGGAATGTGAGATTACCTACTCTTCCCTTTTTGTTATACAACTTCTACTTTTACAATTGTGACAACCACAATTAGGTATGATAACAATTACTCACTATTGAATCAATGAATCTGATCCCCATCTCCTTTCACAGGCCCATCTAGACAAGATGAAAACTATTCAGTGGAGATTCTAGGGATTCTTCCCCTGCCGACTCTGAAACTAAACTCCCTCTTGAAAACTTGTAAGCCAGCCACTCCATGCCTTTAGAGCCACCCCCCATTTTAGGTACCAACATTAGTTTATATCTCAGTAACATGAATTCCACTTCCTACATTTCAGTTAGTAAAAGAAGAAAATTAGAACTAACTTAATTGTTGTTGTTGTTAGGTGCCATCGAGTCGGTACCGACTCATAGCAACCCTATGCACAACAGAACAAAAACAGTAACAGTGCCCAGTCCTAGGCAAACCTCACAATTGTTGCCATGCTTGAGACCATTGATGCTGCCACTTTCCCAATCCATCTCGCAGGGGGTCTTCCACTTTTTCTCTCACCTTTCAACTTACCAAACATGATATACTTCTCCAGCGACTGGTCACCCCTGACAATATGTCCCAAGTATGAGAGGCGAAGTTTGGCCATCCTGCCTCCAAGGAGCACTCTAGCTGCACTTCATCCAACACAGATCTGTTGGTTCTTTTAGTAACCCATGGCACTTTCAATATTCTCCACCAAAACCATAACTCAAAAGCATCTTATACGGTCTTTCTTACTCACTGTCCAGCTTTCACATGCATATGAGGTTATTGAAAATACCATGGCTTGAGTCAGGCACACCTTAGTCCTCAAGCTGACATCTTTGCTGTCCAACACTTTAAAAATGACTTGTGCAGCAGATTTGCCTAATGCAATACGTCATTTGATTTCTTGGCTGCTGCTTCCACGAGTGTTGATAGTTGATACAAGAAGAATGAAGTCCTTGACAACTTCAATCTTTTCTCCATTGATAAGAATTTTGTTTATAGGTCCAGTAGTGATGATTTTTGTTTTTCTTTACATTGAGATGCAATCCATACTGAAGGCTGTGCTCTTTGACCTTCATCAGTAAGTATTTTAAGTCCTCTTCACTTTCAGCAAGCAAGGTTGTATCATCTGCATATAACAGCTTTTAATGAGTCTTCCTCCAATCCTGATGCCATGTTCTTCTTCATATAACCCAGCTTCTTGGATTACTTGCTCAGCATACAGGTTAAATAAGTATGGTGAAAGACTACAACCCTGTTGACAACTTTCTTAAATTTAAATCATTCAGTGTTCCCATGTTTTGTTCAAACAACTGCCTCTTGGTCCACGTACAGATTCCTCATGAGCACAACTAAGTGATCAGGAATACTCATACTTCTCAATGTTGTCCATAGCTTGTCATGACCCACACAATCAAAAGCCTTTGCATAGTCAATAAACCACAGTAAACATCTTTCTGGTATTCTCTGCTTTCAGCCAAGATCCATCGGACATCAGCAATGATATCCCTCATTCTACAGCCTCTTCTAAATCTGGCTTGAACCTCTGGAAGTACTCTGTCAATGTATGCTTGCAGCTATTTCTGTATTGCCTTTAGTAAAACTTTACTCGCATGGGATATTAACGAGATTGTCCAATGATTTCCACATTCCATTGGATCACCTCTCTTTTGAAAGGGCACAAATACAGTTCTCTTCCAATCAGTCGGCCAGATACTTGTCTTCCAAATTTCTTGGCAGAGATGAGTGAGTGACTCCTGTGACACCTCACTTTCCTGAAAGATTTCAATTTGTATTCCATCCTGGTGCCTTGTTCTTTGCCAATTCCTTCAATGTACCTTGGACTTC
>NW_006408793.1:2501246-2503391 GCF_000296735.1 Chrysochloris asiatica
TTTCTCTTCATTTTGAGTTGTGCCTCATTAGCCAATGAAGGTCCCGTGGGCTTTCCTCCTATGGGCTTTACTCCATTTGCATCATCACAGTCAACTCTACTTTGAAGAGGCAGCTCTTACCCAGTCACATTTTGAGTGCCTTCCAACCTGAGGGGCTCATTTTGTGCCACTGTATCTGACAGTGTTTCTCTGCTATTCATAAGGTTTTCAGTGACTAAATATTCAGAAGTAGTTCGTCACTCCTTCTTCCTAGTCTGTCTTCCTCTCGAAGCTCATCTGAAACCTGTCCACTGTATTTAAAATACCCATGGCATAGCTTCCAGAATCATAGCAGTGAATTAGACCAGCTGCTCCTTGGAAACCCTATACAGGGTTGCTATGAGTCAGAACAACAACAACGACACTTAAGGTAGGATCTAGGACATTTACCCTTTCTTCTTAGACAAGTAACCCATGTTCTTTGTAGAAAAATGAACCACATCATTTTAGCATATCTCTAAAAGAGCTGTTACCTACAGCATATAATGTTAATGAAGACAACATGATACAAAATCCCATTGTTTACATAATCACAATGATACAATATACCAATACTGATAGGGAATTACACCAAAATTCAAAAGTATTTGGCCTTGGTAGAATTACAAGTTTGTTTGTTTTTTCTTTTTCTACTGTTTCTAAAATGTCCAATTTTTCTACTCTGAGCAATATTATTTCCATAATTACAAAAGATTAGTATATTTTGAAAATAACTCATCATACAAAATATTCTTTAAAAACCTTCTGGTTCTGTATCAAACCCATTAACTCTGCCAGCCAGACCTGGAACCACAGAAGTGCCATTGTTTCATACTCAGAACTTCATGTATGGTGACTCCCCAAGCAAGAAGGGCACTGATTCCATCTCCACCTCTCCTAGTGCCTCACTGTCTCTCCCTCCCTACCATTTTCCCTCATGGGGGAGAAGTTAAGGCATGCTCACATAGTTCTTGTTTTGACATGTCAGCTTCACCAATCCATGTTTCCATCCAAAACATCATATGATATACAAGGTTAGCCAAGTAAATTTCAAATCATCTTCAGTCCAATGCAAATCATGGCTGATAAATCACTGCAGGAAAATCCATTCCAATATGAATGTCACTCAGTATAGACTGTTACACACAGCCTCATTCTCACTCCTGAGCATCACTTCTGAGACAGCAGGAATGTCACCTTTCCGAAGCTTTCTAGAATCCACTTGCTTCATAGCCCTTTAGCAAAAACTTAAATTTCAATGAGGAATCTTAATTTCTAATCAAATCCACAATGTTTTATTATTCAGATTCAACTTTCTACAAATGGAGTTTGTTGGCAATAAAACAAAGGAATGAGCAAGCTACAAAAAAAGATATGCAATGGTGAGAGGGAGTAACTGAAGACTCCAGACTCATCGAAAGAAAGGGACTGAGTGCTGGCGACCAGGAGGCAGGCTTGCAGAATGTGCCCTCTGGTTGTTTAAATTATTATATATTACTGAGTGTTTTTGTGTACATCCCCCCAGCCCACCTCACCTACTCCCCCCAAAAAACAGAGGGAATGGAAGCAAAAACTGTTGAATGATGATGCACAGAGGAGATTGTAATCATTGCAGTGAAACAATGGTGTAAAGCTGATGTTCTCCCATGTAAACTATCACTCAGTTCACACACACACACACACACAAAATAGACATGGAAAAGTGGGAGAAATATAGAACGGAGTTTTAAATTCTCATGGAATCCAGACTTCCTGGATCAATAGAGGCTGAATTAGCTCCCAAAACTATTGCCCTAAAAAAAAAACAACCTTTAAATCAAATTAAATAAAAAATCTCACCATAAGTCTTCCTTAAACCAAACAACAGTTTAGCTTAACTAATAAGGAAATCCGGCTTGAGCATTGTTCTCTTTTAAGAATTATCTCACAATTAGTCTCTTCAACAGATGCTGCTGGCAGAACTGGAAAGCAAAAGATTGAACCAAGACCTTTACCTCATGCCTTATACAAAAACCAACTCAGTATGCATTAAAGACCTAAATGTGAATCCCAGAATTACAAAGGCCATCAATGGAAAAATTAAAAAATGTGAGAGCTCTAATACAGGGCATACACAGACTAGCAAAC
>NW_006408793.1:2505446-2520546 GCF_000296735.1 Chrysochloris asiatica
CACACTCAATAGACTCCTGTTAACCTGGATTGAGACCTGGCTAACCAGCAGTATGACGAGACCTGGGGACTCCTGGACTCAGGGGCAGGCACATGGCCCCAGAGGACTAGAGCAGAATGTGAAGTGTCCAGATGATATGAACTGAGGGGAGATGCACAAGAACACCCACACTTGCAGATAGTACCCATTTGACCTGGCATCAATAGCTGGATGATCAGTACATGGCTAAAGGAAGAAAGAAGAGGAGGAAAAAAAAAAGAGTTAACTCACTACAATTTGATGACCTTGACCTATGCTTGTGGATGCAGTATGATAAAGGAGCGAACAAATCTTTACAGTGAAGATCATTCCCACTCCCTTGGTACACAGGGCCAACAGACAAGGATGGGGAACCTAGACATTGGCTACCCAAAATGGGGATGGGGGGGTGCTACAAAGGCAATAAGTGACTGGCTTACAAGCTTTCAATAGGGAACCTAGTTCCAGAGGGTATGGGGGAAAGGTAGAATCTCCACTGAGTTGTTTCCAACCTGTCTGGATGGGGTTGATAAAAGGTGTGGGGGATAGGATTCCTGTGTCCTGTGGTTACATAGGGAATGATTGCTACCAGGTCTGACAGTGAGTGTTGGAAAGGTAAATGTAAATGTTTTGTAACAAAAGGAGGGGAGTGGCTGATTTTTGCAGTCCAGGAACAAAATCCCTGGAACCATCAAGTGAGGGAGAAAAGCTAAGTGTACGCGCAGGTGCGGGGGACGGGTGGGGGGGGGGGTTGTTATCATTGCAATGAAACAAAATACTATAGAATGAATGTAATTCACAATAAAAACTTTTTTTTAAAAAAAAGAATTCCCATAGTGGTAACAGCAATGGATTCAAGTGTATGTACTATGTACTTCATATCTTTTTTTAACTTATAAATAAACATTAATCTTTCAGATTGGGGGGAAAAAAAGGAATTATCTCACATTGACACCAGCAACTAACAAAATTAGGAAATGTAGAAGGCAATGAGTTTATGTTAATGAGGGATAGAACAGTTCAGGAAGGAAGGTGAAAACCGCTGTACCATTGGCACAATGAAATCAGTGTCACTACACTGTATATTCTGAGGAATCTGTACCTGGACCAAGAAGCAGTAGTTCGAACAGAACACATGAACACTGAATGTTTTAAAATTGGGAAAGGTGTAGAGACAGGGTTGTATTCTTTCACCATATTTATTCAACCTGTATGCTGAGCAAATAATACGAAAAGCTGGGTTCTATAAAGGAAAACGTGGCATCGGGATTGGAGGAAGACTCATTAACAACCTGTGATATGCAGATGATACAACCTTGCTTGCTGAAACTGAAGAGGACTTGAAACATTTACTTATGAAGATTAAAGAGCACAGCCTTTGATATGGATGACATCTCAATGTCAAGAAAACAAAAATCCTCACCACTGGACCAATAAACAACATTCTTATCAATGGAGAAAAGATTGAAGTTGTCAAGGACTTCATTCTTCTTGGATCAACTATCAACACTCGCGGAAGCAGCAGTCAAGAGATCAGACGACATATTGCACTGGGCAAATCTGCTGCACAGGAACTTTTTAAAATATTAAAGAGCAGAGCTGTCAGCTTGAGGACTAAGGTGCACCTGACCCAGGCCATGGTGTTTTCAATAGCCTCATATGGATACGAAAGCTGGACAGTGAATAAGGAAGATCATAGAAGAATTGATGCCTTTGAGTTGTGGTGTTGGAGGAGAATACTGAAAGTGCCATGGACTTCCAAAAGAACCAATAGATCTGTTTTGGAAAAAGTGCAGCCAGAGTGCTCCTTGGAGGCCAGGATGGCTAAGCTTCGTCTCTCATACTTAGGACATATTGTCCAGAAGAAACAGTCGCTGGAGAAGGATGTCATGCTGGGTAAGGTGGAGGGTCAGAGAAAAAGAGGAAGATTCCTAACGAGATGGATCGGCCAGGTGGCATCATTGATGGCGTCAAGTGTGGCAGCGGTAGTGAGGTTGGCCCAGGATCGGACATTGTTTCGTTCTGCTGTGCATGGGGTCGCTATGAGTCGGTTCCGACTCGATGGCACCTGACAACAACAATAAACACTGTACATTAAGGAGCTCTGGTAGCGTAGTGGTTACGAATCGGGCTGCTATCTTCAGGGTCAACAGTTCAAAACTACCAGCTGCTCTGCAGGAGAAAGATGAGGCTTTCTGCTCCTATAAAGATTTACAGCCTTGGAAACCCTGTACAGACAGGGTCGCTATGAGTCGGAACCGACTCCACGGCACATAACAACACTGTACATTACAAATGGAATAGGTGAACGTTCTACTGTGTATATTCTCAACAACAACAAAAATAAAAGAATTAAAAAAAAAAAAAAACACTTGAAAGAATCTTCAAAGCACACCACTAAGCATAAAAAGTCAGCATGAAAAGCTACATATTATATAATTCCAACTATATGACCTTGTAGAAAAGGCAAAATGAGAGACAGAGTAAAAAGGGAAGTGTTTTCCAAGGGGAGGGAGCAAGGATAAGGATGAATAGGAGGGGTACAGGACAATTTTTAGGGCAGTTCTATGTGATACTGTAAGGGTGAATACTTTGTACCTTTGTTGTAGTTGTTATGTACCGTGGAGTCGGTTCCGACTCATAGAGACCCATACAGAGTTTCCAAGGCTGTAAATCTTTATGGGAGCAAAAAGCCTCATCCTTCTCACGCAGAAAAGCTGGTAGTTTCGAACTGCTGACCTTGCATTTGTTAAAACCCATAAAAATGTACAATATCCAAAGCAAATTCTAATGTCAACTGTATCAAAGTTCTGGATAGAGTGGGAGGAAAATGTAGGCTAGAATTCAAAACCCTAAAAAAGGTCCAGGCTCACTGGTTTAATTGAGAGACTGGTAGAACCCCCAAGACTTTAGTCCTCGGTCACCTTTCAAGTCTTTAACTGAACTCACTCTCGAGGCTCAATTTTCAGCCAAAGTCAGGGACCCAATAACACTAGGGAGTTAAACACATCCTAGAATATTCAACCATCTGAGATCAAAAGGGCCACATTTACCCAAGGACAGAGTTCTGCAAGGTTAGGGAAGGGGGAGGAATGGAAATGGGAATTACAGGGAGCAAGTGGGACGTTATTGTTGTTAAGTGACTTTGAGGCCCTCTATAGGGGCCTGGTAGGTTTGGACCATCTATCTTGTGGTTAGCAGTCCAGTGTTTATCCTACAGGGCCACACTAGAACTCTAGGAAGTGCAATGTTGCTATTGTTGTTATGTGCCATCAAGTCAGTTTTGACTCATAGCAGACCTGTATATGGTTTCCAAGGAGCAGCTGGGGTGTTTGAACCACAAACCCTGTGGTTAGTAGCCCAATGCTTATCATACAGAGCCACACCTGGACTCCAGCAAGTGGAATAAGTGATGTTATACTGTGGAGATTGCAATCAATGCCATGAAGCAAAATGTGCATGAACTGTTGAAACGGAAAACTGATTTGCTCTGTAAACCTTCACCCGATTCACAATAGGAAGTTTGAAAATGATTATAATAGTCTATCAATATTGATTCATCACTTGTAACAAGTAGACCACACTAATGCACAATGTTAATAATCATATTGAAAATAGGAGGAGCTGTGTTCAGGAGAAGCCCTGGGTGGCACAAGTGGTTAAGCTCTCTGCTACTGACAGTCAAGTTTACCCAGAGGTGCCTTGAAAGAACGGCCCAGTGATGAACTTCTGAAAGATGACCATCACTGAGAACCTGATGGAGCACAGTTCTACTCAGAAACACATGGGATTGCCATGTGTCAAAAGCGACACGACAACAAAAGTGGAGTGTAGGAGGCAGTGGGGGTATGTGGGGACTCAGTACCTCCTGCACAATTTTTCTGTAAACCTAAAATTGCTCTTAAAAAGGCGGGCATTAAGAAATGTTTGTGCGACATAAGAAATCAAGAGATTCACAGCTTTGCTGATTCAGCTTTGCTGGTTTCAAGCATCTCTGTTTGCAATGGGGTTCCCAATAAGGCAGCCGAGTCTTACCCATCACACTGCATAGTTCATGGGTTATTCACTTGTTCCTAAGAGATGGTATTTCCATTCCCCCGGCACAGCATTGGCTGTTACCTATTGTTGGTCTTAACTCTGCTTCAAGCCTCAGCTCCATTTGTTAATCGTATTTATTTAAGCCCAAAGCCTTTCTTCTTCCTTATTACATTCTGCATTGAATTATTTCATTTACTCTACGAGAGAACTTCAAACAGTTAGTAAAAAATTCCATTATCTTTCACTCTATTTTTCCACAAGCTTTTCGAAGCCCCCCTCATATGTCCTCCATTCTACTTGCCTAGAAAATGAACAAATACCACACGCTGAGGAACCCCATCCTCCACTGGGGCAATAATACATCAGGTCCTTACAGAACCCTCAACAAGAGGGTCATCACTCCTAGACCCAACACAAATGTGATCTTACTGTTTAACTCCTTGGAGTGGTTATCAGGTACCAGCTTGGATGAGCTTACCAGGCATTATTCTTTCAACAAGTGGTCATTTTCCACATATGTACTTTGTCAGTGCAGAGACTAATAACGGCCAGTGTGAATCTTGATGCTCTCAGAGGTCAATAGGACCAGCACAAAGGGAACTTGCCCTGGTCCTGTCTTGTCCAATACAATTAAATACAAATACAACTGGAAGGCCTGAGTTCCACTAGTCACTTTCTCCATAGCCATCTGTGGCTAGAGGTCATCATATTGGATCCAACACTTCATTCGTCACAGAAAGCTCTACTGATAACACTGATGTTGTGTATGAGAGCACAGTAACTTCACATCATGCACTTTGGAATACTACAGACTGATAGATAAGTCTTCATTTACACCTCCATCCCAACTACTTTTCCCAGCATTTCCTCAAAGACTGGACAGAATACAGGTACGTACAAATACAATCATTTTTAAATGGTTTGGGGAGCAAACAACTCCAGTTTCTCTCCTGACCATTGTTTGCTGCATGCTGCCCACGTCCTCTGTCTCAGATCTTTAAAATTCTGTTATTATGCTAAAGGCATAAAAGTAGAGGACTTTTTAACCCAGAGTTTCAACCAACAACAACAACAAAACAAATGTTAGCAGAAGAAACTACTAGCATGACTCTTGGATTAAAGTCATGCACATGTTCATCTCTCTCTAATAACTCATTCCAATCCACCTCAGATGCAGTGATGCTACTGGCAAAGCATTCAGATTAGGTAAGGCTGCTAATAATTCCCTAACACGTGTCTCCTTCCCCCAGGAAAGCACTGAGCATGGAATGAGTTTTAAAGCCTAAAATGAAAATCATCCTCCCATTTAATATTTTCGACAACCAACACTCCTCCCCCAGCAGCAATTTGTCTTGGTAAACATTCTTCAAAGCTAACATTCCTGGGAGTGTGATGCAATTTGTAGATGAGACATCCTGTGTGTGTGTGAGTAAGTTCTATGTTACGAGCTTCCATGGCACCTCAACAGCCATATGTACAGAGATGTTTGTTTTCATTCCCCCTTTCTAGAAGACAATTATTACTCTTACCTTATATAGCAGAAGTAGTAAAGGTCCGTACATTACTTGGTCTAAGTCTCCATCCCCAGTTCGTTAACACCTCATGCAGAGAGATCCAAGCAGGGAGATCCAGCAAACTACCTCTGGCTCTTGGCCAACCAACTAGCAACACAGTCAACTGACACGGCGGCTACTTCCTCCTTGCCCTGCTTTATGCTTCATGATTTCCGTACTGTTGTAACTTCTCTGTTGTGGGTCTGCCAGGCATGCCACCAACACTCCATGGCCTCCCGAAAGCTCCCTGCATCATCAGGCAGACCTCCACCTTCATCTGTAAACTCACTCTGGGTATTGCTTTGGATTTTCTCAATTTCACATCAACCTGGGCACTTGACTGTGACCACCAGTCTCCCACCCCTGCAGCTCCTAAAACTGCTCCAACCACGTGTGCTTTCCAGATGCGTGAGCTGCATCTGCCCCAGTGAACCTATAGAAACCAAATGGGAAGCTTCACTGTTTATCTGTTTCCCATTTAGGAGTCCCAGAGGCCTTCACAAATCATCAGCTGCCAACCCAAGTTTCTGCTAATTGTCCAACCTATGTCTTCAAACCGTTCATCAAACTCTATTGCCATTGCTGATATTGTTCTTGCTAGTGGTCACTGAATTGGCCCCTTGACTCATGACCAACCCTGTACAACAGCATTGGACCATTTTGATCCAGAGAGTTTTCATTGGCTGGTTTTCACAAGTAGATCCCTGGGCCTTTTGTCCTAGTCTCAAAGTTCCTGTAAAATCTGTTCTACATCACACAAACAGGAACGACAGACAGGTGGCAGCTGTATGTAAGGCATGTTACCTGGGAAACGAGCCCAGATCTCCCTCATGAAAGAGACGAATTCCATCAAGGAACTACCAGACCCTCTGCATCAGCCTTTCTTGTTGTTGTTGTTGATAAGTGGCTCAGAGTCATTTCCGACTAATACCAACCCTGTCTAGGATATGAGAGGAGCAGTTGGTGGGTTTGAACTGTCGACCCTGTGGTTAGCAGTCCATTGCTTATCCTACAGCGCCACACCAGGTCTCTGCCCTCTCTAAATACCTCAAGAGAAAAGTCCAGGGTCTTGAAGCAACAAGATGCCTAGAGAGATGACCCAGGGTGATGTCCTCAGGAACCTGTGAGCTGGAAGCTTTGTGAGCAGGTGACAATCCCCAGATCCACCTGAGGAAACACCTGTGTCTTGTCAGAGGAACTCCTGGTTTCTTTGACATGACACCACATCAGACCCAAGCCCTGGGACAAGCATCTGGTCTTTGCCTGAGACCAGGAGTTGCTCACATAGGCTCCTCTTCAAGGGGCCCCTACTGGGTTATCAAGTTGGAATAGTGCAAAGCCCGGGGATTGTGGGGCCAGGCAGAAAAAAGTTAAAAGTCTCTATTGCATCACTTAGTGAGCAACAGTGGCCTCAGTTGCTACATCAAAAACTGAAGCTGTTAATATCTACTTCATAGGAATAACAAGGTAATGCATGCCAAGTTCCAAGTCAGCATCTGGTTACCAGAAAAGCTACTCAGGAAGACCTTTGGTTGTTTTATTTGTTTTGATTTGCTTTATATTCTAGATGATCAATGGAGGCCTGATGCCAGTAGTAGTAATATTATAACTGATGTCGCAAAGAAAGTTTACCTGTCTGGGCTTCAAGATATAGGCAAGGTACCCAGGAAGGAATATTTCACCTTAAAATATTTTTTTCTGGTTGTCTTCTGCATATCTGGGTCTGTGATTCCCCACTTAGTACTAAGGTAAGGAATGTTTGTAACATACCGGAATCTAAGCGGACCTGGTCTTCATGTTCATTCAGCTGAGCCTCTGGGATTTGAACACACTGAAGGAGATAAAGTCAGGCAATGTTCTTTTACAAATAACAAATAAGCTAAGCTATTTATCTGTTTACTTTTATAAATGACAAGCACAACCTTGGAAAACATCAGTCAAAACCATAAGGTGTTACCATTACTCACATGTAAACAAACACTATCCTTGGACTGAACTAATATTATTTAAGACCTAAAAATATGGAAAGGCTCCTTCCCAAGATTATGCCTTGAAAACTGTCCATATGTGTTTCATTCTCAGAGAATACCTCCCAGATTTACAATCACAATGTTGGCAAACATCTGCAGAGGCCAATCTGCCATCACAAATTTGTTTTGGAAAACATATTCCGTCATCTTGCATATACAACTACAACCCAGAAAAATAGTTAGATTCTGGTCATAAAGAGGTTGCTAATCTAATAAAAGGAACAGAGTTTCAAGTTATCTGAATGCTACGTGGGGCACATTCCTGTTTGTCATTTTGTGTTTGTTCGTTTCCTATTTTTATTAACATCACATCTTTATTTCTACTTGGACTCTGGAGAAAAGTACATAGCAAAAGGGGAGAGAAGAAATCATTACCTTCACATCCTCCTCAGATGAGGATCTGCTGGACACCAAATTCTTAGTTTCTGCAAAAGGAATGATTCTCATCAGGATCTGCTGAAAGGAGTTTTGCCAATTAAAAAAGAAAAAGAAGAAGAAAGACACTAGCAGGCAAGGACGAGTACAAATGAATTGCCAAGGTGCCGTTTGCTGTTTGAGCTGAGTTTTCAGATTAGGTGTTTTAAAAAAATCGACTCTCTTCAGAGAAATAACCTGACTGGCCACACTCTGATATTATTCGTGTGGCCCAAGATGTAAACAATTCCAGGAGCTCTCACAGGAAATCCTGAGAGAGAAGAAAAAAACAAAAAAGATTATTCAATAAACAGATGCCCCTTGCTTCAGAAATGAGGCTGCTCACTGACCAAAGACTCTTCAAAATAGCACCGATTCAAAGGATGCGACTGTGGGCACCTGAGGAAATCCCTCTTGTCGATTTCCTCACACACCACAGATTACATGTTTCCAAAACAGCCTTCAAAGGAGCTTAGTTCTATCTAGATGAAGGCTGGCTTTTCCTTACACATCGCTGAAAGTCGAGACACCACACAGCCCTTCAGAAGTGATTCTGTGCCCAGTGCCAAACTGAGTAGGGACAAGCCCCAACACACCCCGTGCCCTCTTTCTGAATAATGTTTCCTGGAAACATTAGCCATGAGGACGTTCTCGGTTGAACAGGAACACTCAATTTAAGCGGGTATTTTTCTCTGTGGCTTGACTGATTGGTTCTCTTCTCAAATACTTAGTTGCTCATAAATAAGAGTCACTGTTGGAATAACCACCAAGAGCAAGTTTAAACCAAGTTTGAAAAAAAAAAAAAAAAGTTGGATATCCCTACAAGGACAAAAACAACAACAAACCAAACTAGTTGCCCTCTAACCTGCTCTAAGTCATGGTGATGGCTGATTTGCAGGGTCTTTCTTCTGAGGTTATCTCTGAGGAGCCTTGAACCTCCAATCTTTCAGTTAGCAGCAAGCATGCTAATCACTGGCACCACACAGGGTCTCTCAAGCAAGGGTGGATATTGAAAACCCTCACCCTGAGTTTCTATTTTCAGACAACACAGTGGGGACCTTGACCCTCTTCAGCCTGGCTCCAGGTCACCCTTGGCCATGCTTGGTACAGATCTTAAAGAAACTCCACTAGTATTCCCAGTAGGTACCACTCCTAATAATTTAAGTTACCTAATACTATAAACCTATTCTTCCTGCCTGGCAACAACCCAGGCGTTTTCATCCATATGTCTGCACATAAAAAAATTTTAAAAAAATCTATTTACATGACGAATCAGAACATGGCAAGGATAGGGCAGTGACACCCAGGATTCTACTTGTCAAAATGCGGTTTTTTACAATAGCTTGGGATAAGCTTTACATCAAGCAAGTAATCATATATTTGCATTTTCCTCACAGTACACTGCTATTAAATGTATAATGCATGTTAACTTCTACAATGAAAAATTAAAAGGTAATAACCTCAATTTTGTATGGTCATGTCAACTGATCTCAGCAGGGAATGAGGACAAGGCCCTGGCTGATTGCCTGGGCAGCTTGTGTTCTGGGTTGTCCCAGCCAGTCTTTAAACGCACATCCCACACAATGCCACCAGGTGGCAGCAAAGTAACATTTGCACAAACAACATTGCCAATGTCATACTGAGTCAATGGCCCATTCCAAAGACTGCTATTTAAATGCCCCAGTGCGAAACACAAAGTCCAAATAAAACATTGCTACTCAGTGTTGTTGTTGCTAAGTGTTGCTAAAAAGTCAGTTCCAACTCATCGTGTCTCTGTATAGAGTTTCCAAGGCTTTTGAATCATTGCAGGAGGAGAACGTCTTAATCTTTCTCCCACAGAGGCTGGCAGGATCAAACCGTGGACCTTGTGGTTTGCAGTCCAGTGCTTATTGTATGAAGCCACCATGCTCCTTAAGTAAAGCATGTTTGTTGTTGTTGTTAAGTGCTGTCGACTCGATTCACACTCATAGTGACCCTGTATGGGGTTCCCAAGAAGTGGCTGGTTAGTTTGAACTGCCAACTTTGCACTTCAAACTGACCTTGCGGCCTAGTGCTTGATCCCAGGACTCCAAATAAAGAATAGATGCAAAAATATTGTTATGAAAGCACGAAACGTGGTATTTGGTTTGGTTTTATTTTTTTGAAACAAAAACGTCAAAACCCTAAAAACTGGGAAAAGTGGAGAAGATATCAGAAAGATTTTTATAAAGAAGGGGAGGGCAGCCAGAACCAAAGCTACAAGAGACGCATGCAAACAGGCATGAAGAGAGTCACACATTTTGATTTCAATCACTCTCAGATGCTGCATTCTAATGGGATTATTGTGTTGCATCTCTAAGGAATTCCTGGCAATGTTTATTCAAATGTGGAGTATCCTACATTTTATTCAACATCCCTAACAAGTAAGGATGCATCATCGGGTAATTCAGTGCAATAGCAAAAGATGTGTTCACCCTGGCAGCATGCTCAAGTCCCATCTCCCCTTCTACCTGCCCGCCCCCCAAAACCACGAGAGCTAGTCCTTGAACACTGTCATGCCTACAGTTGAATGAAATTTTGTTTCATTTTAAAACAAATACCACACCAAGTGCCTTAAAACAATCAAAGCTTTATAAAAATTATATGCTATTATCTTTAAAATCATTTTCAAATATATGCAGCTTTTACAGTAAAGTCCCTAAAAAATATTCAGAACAATGTATAGATTCAGGATAATAATGTATCTTGAATTAATCCATGGTTATAGAGCGCTATACCTTTCAGCTTTCAAATAATCTGGCATTCATTCTACTGGAGTTTAGTTAAGTTGCTGAGGAAGAGTTTCTGCTAATTTAATAGGCTCCTTTTACACTAACCAATGGCACCAACTACACAGTGCGGTCAAACCACTCATTGCTCCAGTAACCTTCAGCAGATAATGGTATCAGTAACTCCAAGCTTTTCTGCTTTCGAGGCCTATTAATCTCACCTTCAAGGCCCACCCAGAAGTTAGCATTACCCATCTAAATTAAATTTACCAAAGTTGATCAACATTTTTTTTTTTTTTTACTGTCAAACTACAATGGGACAAGAAATAATTGCTAGCATTGATGTTCACCAGTGAACTCTATCAGCAAACAGGGTTTCTAGAAGTTAGGTAGCAGTTACATTAACGCAAGTGTCTCCTTAAGAAGCAAAGTCGTCTTAAAGATCTCGACTCTGTGCCTGCCCTTATAGAAAATGTCTCCTTATAGAAAATGGGACCACACGGCCTAGACTGAAGCAAAGGTTTACACCTGAAATGCCGGATGGTCAATGTTCTCCTTTAAATGTTGTTTGGCTCACTCCTACCCCCGGAAAGGAGAACAAGAAGAATCATAATCAGAGTTAGCCAGACAACTCTGCTACCTTGTCCACTTCAGGTCCATTACTCGACCTGAATACTAGTAAACAGGGATCATGCGTTCCATTGTCTCTGCCTGTTCCACAAATACCAAAGAAAAGTCTTTATGGTAGGTTCTTACAGGAAACCCATGTACTTGTCTGGCAGTGCAAAAGAGGTACTTCAGTCTTGGAATGAATTCTTGATTTCCAGTGTTGTTATTTGCCATCAAGTTGGTCCTCAGTTCCTGGGGACCTCATGTACAAAGGAATGAAACGTTGCCTGGTCATGTACCAACCCCAGGACTGAGTTGGAGATTGGACCATTGTGACCCAAAGAATTTTCCTTAGCTGATTTTCAGAAGTAGATCACCAAGCCTCTCTTCCTACTCAATCTAGGTCTGGAAGCTCCACTGCACCTGTTCAGCATCATAGCAACGCCCAGGCCTCCTTACTGGTGGCTGTGTGTTAGATGCATTCGCCAGGAAATGAACCCGGGTATGGACTTGGTTTGGGTTTATCCCACAGGGAAGCTAAGAACTCTACCACTGAGCCATCAATACCTCAGAACTTTCTCCCAACAGACTGTGACTTGTGACAAAGGAGGATGGGTCAATCAATGTTGTCCCAACACTTACATTCCTGGTGCCAAGCACATAACCGGTGATCAATAAATACTTTGTTTCTCTACCTAGGTCTCGGAGACTCAAACAGCTGATGATATCATGTTTTACAATTTAATATTCACAGAGTTAGGAAACCATGGCCACAGACAATTTTAGACAAGAATCTTTTGATCTCGTAGTGGCTAGTGGGCTCAAACCACTGACCTTGTGGTGGTAGTCCAGTGCTTATCCTATGGAGCCACTGCATGCCCCTCCCTGGTCCCAGGCAACCACTAATCTACTTTAAGACTCTATAGATTTGCCTACTTGCTTTTTATTTACATGAAATTAAATAATATATAATTGCAGTAACAGTGAATGTTGCCTTTCTAATGTGGGTTAATGGGCTAGACTGCAAAGTAGGTTTGAACTGCAAGGTCAGTGGTTTGAGCTAACCAGTTGCTCCTTAGAAACCCTATACAGGGTTGCTATGGGTTAGAACTGAATTTAAAACACTCAACAACAATAACAAGAGTCATGCAAAGGAGTCCTGGTATGGTGCTGCAAGATAATGCACAAGGCTGGTTTGATAATGGACCACAAGGTTGGTTTGAACTGCAAGGTCAGCAGTTCAAATTCAGTTGCTCCTCAGAAACCCTACACAGGGTCACTATGAGTCAGAACCGGCTCAACTGCACTTAACAACAACAGCAACAGATATGTAAAGGGAGTCCAGGTGTGGGGTTATAGGGTAAACAGTGGACTGCTAGCACAATAACCACTCCTAGGAAACTCTACTACACAAGGTCACTGTGAGTTGGAACCAGCTCAACAGCACACAAAATAAGCATCACATCACCTTGGCACCTTTGTTTTACCATCGGCCCTTTAGTGAGGAAACAATTCTTCCATGTGTACACAGATTGGCAAAGTCAGTCTCCATGGAAAGTACAGGAAAAAATCAAGCTGCTTTGTTAAATGAAAACTAATTTTTTTTTTTTTTCTTTTTTCAAAATTGTGGGGCTGGGAAGTACGGTCTCTATGTATGATTTTTAATTGTGTTGAAAAGGACTAAAAGACCTTGTTTTTAGGTGAACAATACTAATCAAGGACTTGGACAGAGATTCTTTTTTAGGATGAAGATAGAGTTGCTATTCTAACTAAATAAATATCTCTGCAGGATCAATCTTTCAAACTATTGTTCTAAGTCCCCAACCCCTCAAGTATCCAGCTGCTCTGGGGAAACCCTATCCAGGGTCACTATGATTCAGAACTGACTCCATAGCACTTAACAACAACATTTGGTAAGCAGAAGCCCTGGTGACACTGTAGGGTCAACACTGGTCTGCTAACCCACAAGGTCAGCAGTTCAAACCCACCACCCACTATGAGGGAGAAAGGTGTGGCTTTCTGCTCCCATGAAGAGTTTTATAGCTTCACAAACCCTTTATAGGGTGCCTATGAGTCTAAATTGACTCAATGGCAGCAGGTTTGATTTTGGTTTATCTTGCTAAGGAAAGTGCTAAGGTGATATAAATGGTTCATGCACTTGTCTTCTAACCAAAAGGTTGGAGGTTCAAGTCCACCCAGAGGTGCCTCAGAATAAAAACCTGGCAATCTACTTCTGAAAAATTAGTTCTCAAAAACCTTTTAAACAATATACAAGAAGGGGGAGGGGAATGGAAGAACAAAGCAGATGGGAGAACAATTAGGCAGGTTTGCATGGCCTAAATGGAACAGAGGTAAACAATGATATATTCACAACATTGGAACAACAGGGCTCTGGGATACAGGGATTGAGACATGGTTGGAATGGGCAAAAGGGTGAAAATAATGTTAAGATGCTTGGCTGTCTTTTGAATCTTGGGTTCCCTGGCATACCATTATAAAATAGACAGTTGATGGGGGAGAAAAAGGAATAGCCAGAAATATCACCACAGAAAGCTTGTAAGTCCGTCTTCTGCCTATAACTGATTGGAATACCTAAAATGGGACTACAGCTTGCCCAGTGAAGAAGCCTTCCTGAGGAGCCTCTGCATTACATAAGACCATAGGTGGAATCATGAACAGCATCCAGAATCTTTAAAGGAGGGAGATTTCCACTTGAAAGGACAAGTAGACCAGCCTGGAGCAGCTAGATGAACAGAAGATACTTCTTGAAAGAAAGAACAACAGGAAAAATACAAAACAATAGAGGCAGACCAACGGATTACTACAAGAACAAGAAAGTTGCTCACCGAGGAGACACCAAGGCAAGTGGTCACATCCCCTCAAAGCAAACCTCCTTCCAGGACTAAGACTCAGTGAGAATACATGCTCTGATTGGTAACCACGTTCATCACCGATAAGTGGAAGTGAGGGAAAACCAGCAATGAAGCTGTGAGCTAAGCCCTACAACGTTCAATAGACTCCTGTGAACACAGGTGGAGACCTAGTTGGCCAGCAGTGTGGCAAGACCTGGGGACTCTTCAGCCCAGAGTCAGTGACATAGCCACAGAGGACTAGAGTGGAGAGTGAAGCATCTAGCTGATAAGAAGAGAGGGCATATGCACAAGAACACCCACACTTGCAGATAATACCCACTTGACCTGGCTTCAAGGATTGGATGATCAGAGCTCAAATAGAAGAAGAAAGAAGAGGAAAAAAAGAGTAATCTGATACAACATGATGAACTTGACCTATACCTATGGATGCAGGAGCTCAAAAGAGGGAACAAATCTTTGCAGCAAGGATCATTCCCAACCCCCTCCATACACAGAGTAGACAGGGATGGGCAACTTGGACATTGGCTACCCAAAATGGAGCAGCTTCAAAGGCAATTAATTAAGTGACTGGCTTATAAGCTTTCACAAGGGAACCTAGATCCAGAGGGCATGGAGGAAGGTAAAATCTCCACTGAGTAGTATCCAATATGTCTAGGCTGGTCTGATGAAAGAAAATGTGGATAGGTCTCTTGTGATACAATAGTGAATAATTGTTATTAGGACTGATTGTGAGGGTTGGAAATGTAAAGGTAGACGTTTTATAGCAAGGAGGGGAGTGATTAACTTTGCAGTCTAGGAGCCGAGGTCCCTGGGACCAT
>NW_006408793.1:2520796-2530713 GCF_000296735.1 Chrysochloris asiatica
GTAAAACTAATGTTCTTCCATGTAAATGATCACATAATTCACAATAAAACATGAAAAAATAAAATAAAAAACCTTTTGAAGTATAGTTCTACTCTGACACACAGGAGGTCATTGTGAGTCAGAATTGAGCCCTTTGGGTCTTAGGTACCAATTCTCTTTAAAAGCCTTCATGTTAGCATATTTAAAATGAAGAATTCTGGGGGGAAAGAAAACTTTCATGTGGATGAAATCACTCTTGTTTCTACAGTTATACAACATAGAAGATATTCAAATAAGAACCCACTATGCAACACCCTCTTCCCATTTGACTCACACAGAACACAGAGAGAAGTGCACTTCACATCTAAAGATCATTCTAGCACAAAGTCTGCTCACCTCATCACTATGACAATAGTGACTACCTCCCAGAAACTTAACACTTACAGCTCCACCACTCAATCCTCTCAGCTACGTGTTAGACGTCATTTGCTGAGTCCACTATCAGTTAGACACTAATCAAGGCACTTGCTTCGCATTTTCTCATGTCAGCTTTTCAGTGAAGTAAGTATGAAAGGAAAACAGTTGAATCTGATGGCAGAGCCGAGGTTTCTAGAGACTGCTATTGCTGCTTAATGTCATCAAACATGCCTGTGCACGTGGTCACAAGTCTCCCCATCACAGAACTTGAAGAGCCAGATAGCCATGCGGGATAGAGTTCATTTCAAGGTGACGATGCCAATGTTTGTGCTTTTCCATTCCATGAATGCTGGAGTGATCGCTAGATCAGCAGTCCTTAGACTAAGCGGATGTTCTGTTACATGGGGGCAGAGGTGTTCTGCAGCTTGGTGTCTAGGTAAGAGAGTAGACTCCTAATCTGATGTCTGGCTGCCTGGACGAGCTGTGTTACCTTGGGTAAATTACATAACATCTCTGTGCAACCTTTTCTACAACCATAAAGTGGGGGGGGGGGGGGGGGGGGGGGGGGTTGATTGCTGATTCCCAGTAATGGTCCTCCTCTAACCACTAGAATGTGGCACAAACTTTGTTCAGCTCTCAGCTGTATCTCTGGTGCCTAGCAAAAAGGAGCTATGCAGTAAGTACTAAGTGAATGGATGAATACATGAGCCTGCCAGGACTCCTGTCTACACAGGGTGCTTGTGTTTGGGTCCATGAAGTCCCTGAATAGTGAAAATGCTTAACACACTTGGCTGCTAACCAAAGGTTGGAGGTTGAGGCACATCAGAAGAAAGACCTGGCGGTCTACTTCTAAAACTTCAGCCACTGACAACCCTATAGAACACAGTCTTACTCTGATAAAAATGGGGGCACCATGACTTAGAATCAACTTGGTGGCAACTAATATACTGGTTTTTTATTTGGACCCACACATGGTCTAAAGGAGGAAGCCCCTCTCAGTCTGATGGGGGCTTTACCTCAGGCCCTTCCTCCTCTGTGCTGGGAATACACATTCCAATCCAAACTCCCTATGAACTTATTCATTATAATTTGGAAGACAATTTATGGGGAGAACCCAACAAAGTCAGATACTTGTGACACAGAAGATAAGACCATAACAAATCACACAGCGGGATTTTTAAACTATAAAAGGAAATGGAGTCATATGATAGCAAATGGCATTGTAATGATTTTCTATTTGTTTTGTGGCCCTTGATCCTAGGGAGGCAACAGTTAGGGGGTTGAGAGGAAGAATAATAATTCAGAATTATCAGAATAGTCAAGATGACTGTATGCAATTTGAAAAACATACCCTTTGCCCCAGCCCATGTGAGTATCCCTGCCCTGTTCTAATGGATGGGAGAAATCTAGGAAAGGAGGAAATACGGACCAGAAAGGGAAGACTAGTAGAGATGAAGAAGAATAACATTTTTCCAAAGTAGTTTCCACAGATTAATTCCATGAGCTGTGAAGAACTATGTAAAAGGGATTCTTCTATGATCAGTTAAGTTCAAGAATCACTAGATTAAATAAGGCAAATGCTTTTATTATTATTTTTTTTTTGCAAGACTTAATATTGTTATTGTTGTTGTTAAGTGCTGTCGAGTCAGTTCTGACCCATGGCAACACTGTACAGCATTTCCGAGGAGTGGCTGGTGAGTTTGAACTGCTGACCTGGAGGTTCAAATAGACTTTACAGTCTAGCGCATTAACCCACAGTGCAAGGGCTCTGCAAGACTTAATAAGACCTACAAAATATTGTTGTTGTTGTTGTTGTTAAGTGCCATCGAGTCGGTTCCGACCCATAGCGACCCTGTACAGGGTTTCCGAGGGTGTAAATCTTTACGGGAGTAGAAAGCCTCATCTTTCTCCCGCGGAGCTGCTGGTAGTTTTGAATATTAAATGCATTTAAATCTCTAAGGTACAAATTTAATATACAGCATTTCTGGACTTATTTGTCCCCAGAATCCTTATTTTTCAACACATTTCCCAAGATCGATATTCTTTGGACTCCTGATGTGGTGCTGTTGTAGGATCAGCACAGGACTGTGAACCACAAGGTCAGCAGTTCAAATCCACCAGCTGCTCCTTAGAAACCCTATACAGGATCACAATGAGTTGGAACACACTTGACGGCACTTAACAACTTGAATAATGCTGTTTAGGAAATCCATGGGTAGGAAGATCAAATACAGACAAAGATGACATGGGACAAAATAGCATCCATTTGATAGATACGTAAATATTACATATTAGCGTGTTATTGTTGTTGTGAAGTGCCGGCCAGTCGATTGTGACCCATAGCGACCCTGTATAGGGTTTCCAAGGAGCAACTGGTGAGCTTGAACCACTGTCCTTGCAGTTCAAATGACTTTGCAGTCTGATGCATTAGTCCACAGCGCCACAGCATAGTGGTTACGAATTGGGCTGCTAACCTCAGACTCAGCAGTTCGAAACTACCAGCTGTTCCACCAAAGAAAAAGGAGGTTTTCTGCTCCCGTAAAGATTTACAGCCTTGGAAACCCTGTACTGGGTCGCTATGAGTTGGAACCAACTCCACGGCACATAACAACAACCTGAGAATACTGTAAATGAGGGAGTCCTGGTATGGCTCTGCAGGTTAATAAGCTGGACTGCAAAGTCATTTGAACCACAAGGTCAGTGGTTCAAGCTCACCAGCTGCTCCCTGGAGACCCTATACAGGGTCGTTATGGATCAGAACTGACTTGACAGCCCCTAACAACATTGCAAATGAGAGGACTGGTACTGTAGGATCAGCACTAGACTACAAACCAAAAGGTCAGCAGTTCAAACCTACCAGATGTTCCCCTAGAAATCCTATACAGAGTCACTATGAATTGGAACCAACTCCATGGAACTTAACAACAACAACAAATTGGTCATTTAATTCATTTGGAGTAACTTCCCAATATTCTGGGAGCACATTAGTCCTCAAGCTGACATCTTTGCTCTTCAACACTTTAAAATCTGCTGCACAAGACCTTTTTAAAGTGTTGAAGAGCAAAGATGTCAGCTTGAGGACTAAGGTGCACCTGATCCAAGCCATGGTATTTTCAATAACCTCATATGCATGTGAAAGCTGGACAGTGAATAAGGAAGACCATAGAAGAATTGATGCTTTTGAGTTATGGTGTTGGAGAATACTGAAAGTGCCATGGGCTGCCAAAAGAACCAATAGATCCGTTTTGGGAGAAGTGCAGCCAGAGTGCTCCTTGGAGGCCAGGACGGCCAAACTTCGTCTCTCATACTTTGGACATATTGTCAGGACGGACAAGTCACTGGAAAAGGATATCATGTTTTGTAAGGTGGAGGGTCAGACACAAAGAGGAAGACCCCCAACGAGATGGATTGGCCAAGTGGCAGCATCAATGGGCTGAAGTGTAGCAAAACTGTAAGGTTGGCTCAGGACCGGGCAGTGTTTCGTTCTGTTGTGCACAGGGTCATGATGAGTCAGTACCAATACGATGACACCTAACAACAACAGCATTCTGGGAGTACTCGTGCAATCATGAAATTAAGGAACCATAATTGGTTCATAAGCAATAATAAAACCATTTATCATAGTAACAAAGACAGCAAAGTTCATTTCCAAGCTGCAGTTACTATAGTCTTTTAATCAATGATAGCTAGAGATACAAGCTTAGAATTTCTCTTTCCCTACTTCTCCCCAGGAGGAACAGAAAAACAAGATCTATTGATCAAAGAACAAACCCTGGTGGTATAAAGGTGACGTTCCATAGAATAAAGACCTAGAGATCAGATCACATAAAGATTTATAACCTAGGAAACCCTAAGACACCGTTCTACTCTGTGATTTAGGGTCACTGTGAATCAGAATTGACTCGGCAGCATACACAACAACAAAAATTGACTTGAGAATCATCTAAAGGTCTCAAGGTCTCTAAGAGTAAGTTTGCTTTGGGGTTTTAAAACAAGTTATGCTCAAGTATTTTTGTTCTTCCAAGTTGAGTCTTCTTCAGGCTCATAAATGAACAAAACTGAGTTGATTCACTTCAATTGAATACTGCCCTCTGCTGGAATGTGCAGGCGGTTTCCAATACCGCCTCCAAGACTACAAATGGAAGCCTTGTTAAAAAGGTCTATAAAACGCACACATTAATTATTTGGAGTTAGGTAGGGAGCTTGGGTTTCACTTCAAATTCTTTTGCTATTGGTTGAGTGACCTCAGTCCAATTGGCATCCAGGTACATTAACTTGGCTGCCTTAGAAACCTGTCAAATTCAACCTGTTAAAAACTGAGTACATTTTTGCTCCATGATCCTGCCTCCTGTAACAGCTATTCCACTCAAGGATGTGCTCCAGAAATGGGGGGAGAGGGGGGCTGCTTTTTTCCCTCACTGCTGACAATGACAGATCTAACACCTTCCAGGAGTGCTGCCTGTCCCCACCTCTCCAAACTCTGGCACTGTTGTTGTTAAATGTTCCAACTCATAGCAACCCTGTAGAGAGTTTCCAGGGAGCAGCTGGTGAGTCTGAACCTCCGATCTTGTGTTTCAAACCAAGCTTGTGATCCGGTGCTCATCCTATAGGACCACACCAGGATCCCTGCTAGGACATGCATCCTGTTCTGGTGTACTTTCAGCAGTCCGCTGGCTAGTGCCCTGCCTCCAATTTCTAACATAATAAATCAATATCATCATCTAATTTGCTTACAACAGTTCTCAGAACCACCAGGCAGAGTTTCAGCTTCTCACCTCATGCGTAGACCCTCCTTGATGTGCCTGCCTCCCGAGATAACACTCCTGGCACCCCTAACCCAGTGCACCCATATACAAACCACACTCCAGGGCTGCAAAATGATCTATATCTCCCCTGGGGCATCATCTGGTTCAGGATCAGGCAATAAATGCATAATCACCATCTAGATTTCCTTTCCCACAATTAGATAACAGCTCCAAGGTCACCTCCTTCAGAAAGCATCCCCTGACCACCACCCTCGAAGTGTGCAGCTTTCTCACAGTACTATTTGCAAACAATTTCTGTAGCACTGATCATACTGTGCTGGGAAATCTTGTTTGTTCCTGCCTCAACCCCAAACCGTAAGCCCCTAAGGTTAAGAACATATTATTTAACTTCTAATTTAGACTTGATTTTGTTATATATATTCATTGGAAGGTGAATTCCAAGGGAAACAAAATATGCAATATATAAAATAAAAATCAGAATTTCATTCAGAAAAAAAAAAAAGACAGAAAAAACAAGGATGGAGGCATCAATCAATAAAAAATAAGGGTCAGACAAAACTTCAGTCAGCAGTGTGTTAAGCAACTGCAATTGGCAGGCCAGAAACTTAGCTCCAAGCTTTCTATCAGCCAACCAGAAGCAAGAAACTTGATCAGTTATAGTTAAAATAGTAACTATTAAAAAAAAAAGCGAGCTAATGGCTCAGGAGAAATAAGCCAGTCCTGACATGAAGACCAGAAAGAAGTTTCTCCTCCAGGTCTCAAGAAGAACATGTGATTACCTTCTTGGGCAGCAGGGCAGGCTCTAGATTCCCAAATGCAGCATCAGCATCACCCACAAAGGAAAACAGAGAGCAGTAGAGGACACTCCACATGGGGCAGCAGGGGGATGTGGTCAAAGTGGGAACCCCTGCTGGAACCTAAGGACAGGCCACACAGACGTTTTCTCCAAGACCCCTTTTTGATGGACATGGGAAAAGGTTTTAGGACTATGCTGCTGTTCTTAGGTGCCATGCAGTCAGTTTCAACTCATAGTGACTTTCTGCACAACAGAATGAAACACTGCCAAGTCCAGCACCATTCACACAATCGCTGCTGTACTTGAGCCCACTGCTGCTGCCACTGTACAAATCTATCTCATTGGTGGTCTTCCTCTCTTTCGGGGACCCTCCTCTTTACTAAGTATGATGTCCTTCTACAGGGACTGGTCCCACCAGATAATATGTGAGACAACCATCCTGGTTGCTAATGAACATTCTGGCTGTACTTCTTCCAACACAGATTTGTTTGTTCTTGTGGCAATCCATGGTACTTTTAATATTCTTCTCTAACACCATAACCCAAATCCATCAACTCTTCAACAGTCGTGCTTATTCATTATCCAACTTTCACATGCATAGGAAGATACAGGCACACCTTAGTCCTCAAACTGACACCTTTGCTCTTGAACACTCTAAAGAGATCTTGTGCAGAAGATTTGCCCAGTACAATATGTAATTTGATTTTTTGACTGTTTTCATGAGTGTTGACAGTGGATTGATCCAAGCAAAATGAAATATTTGACAACTTTAATCTATACTCCATTTATCATGATGGTATTTACTGATCCAGTGGTGAGAATTTTTGTTTTCTTTACATTGAGGTGCAACCCATACTGAAGGCTGTGGTCTTTGATCTTCATCAGTAAGTATTTTAAGTTCACTTCACTTTCTGCAAGCAAGGTTGTACCATCTGCATATTTAAGGCTGTTGATGAAACTTCCTTCAATCCTGATGCCACATTCTTCTTCATATAATCCATCTTCTTGGATTATTTGCTTAGCACACAGATTGATTAAGTATAGTGAAAAACCCTAGCACACACCTTTCCTGATTTAAAACCACTTAGGGTCTGCCTCTTGGTCTATGTACAGCTTCCTCATGAGCACAATCAAATGTTCTAGAATACCCATTCTTTGTAGTGTTATCCATAGCGTATCATGATCCACACAGTTGAAAACCTCTGCATAGTCAATACAGTACAGGTAAACACATCTTTCTGGTATTCTCTACTTTCACCCAAGATTCATCTGGCATCAGCAATGATAACCCTCATTTCATGTCCTTGTCTGAATCTTGTTTGAACTTCTGATAGTTCCCTACCAATGTACTGTTGCAGCCATTTTTTAATTATCTTCAGAAAAATTTTACTTATCTGTCATATCAATGATATTGTCTGATGATTTCTGCATTCCATTGGGTCATCTCTCTTTGGAATGGGCACAAACATGGATCTCTTCCAATCAGTTAGCCAGGAAGCTGTCTTCCAAGTTTCTTGACATAGATGAGTGATTATTCTGTTGTTAAGTGCCACTGAGTTGGTTCCGACTCACAGTGACCTTACATAGGGTTTCTGAGGAGCTGCTGGAGGGTTTGAACTGCCTATCTTGAGGTTCATAGTCCAGTTCTTATCCTACAGCACCACCCTGACAAACATTTGGAATGCATTTATTCTACAGTGGCAGCTAGAAGTAGGATCAAAGTACTAACAAGTTAATAAAGTTGATGCAATAGGGACAAGATCTTTGTCCTACCTTTCTTCCTAACCCCATAGATAGTTAGCCTGGTGCTTCTCAACCTATGAAACCAATGTTCCTTATATTAACAGATATTTTGTATTGTCCCTTGACTATCCTGAATTGAAGAGGTAACCTAATTTTATCCCTCAAATATACCTATAACTCCCTCTTCATACTACAACCAGAATCCTCTTTAGAAACAAGGCTAGTGAGACTTTGACTTGCTTACATTGGTGTCATCAGGAAAGGCCAATCACTGTGATTGTTAAGTTCCACTGAGTCGGTTCTAACCCACAGGGTTTCTGAGGAGTGGCTGGTGAGCTCAAACTGCTGACCTTGTATCCAAACTGACTTTGCAGTCCAGTGCATTAACCCACACCAGAGGACGTCTTGGTTGGTAAAACAGATGGTCAGCAACAATGGGGGAGCCCCCAATGAGATGGACTGATGCAGTGGGCTTAGCCTAGCAATTATAAAGATGGTACAAGCCAGGCATTGCTCGGTTCTGTTATCCTTAAGGTCACTGGGAGTCAAAGCTTACTTGACAGCATCTAACATCATCATCCCCATACACAACTTCAAAAATTTAAAACTAACATATCCTAACAAAAAATATATGAGTCAGAGATGACTTGACAGCATCTAACATTATCCCCACATAGTTTCAAAAATGAGAGGTCAATAGACCACCCCAATAAAAAATATAAAACAAAAGAAACATTTTTTTTAATTGCCATCAAATTGATTCCAATTCACAGCAGCCCATGTGTGTGAACAGTAGAAACGTCCTCCACAGGGTTTACAATGCTTGAACATATGGAATAGATAACATTGTCCTTCTTCATAGTTTCTCTTGTTGTTGTTGTTGTTAAGTGCCATTGAGTTAGTTCCAACTCAGAACGACCTTGTACAGTTTCTGAGGAGTAGCTGGTGGGTTTGACCTGACAACCTTACGGTAAGTAGCCCGTGCTTATCCTACAGCACCAGAACGGACTCGTACAGTTTGTCCTAATCCACTGAAATCTGTTTAGCATCCTAGTGACATGCAAGCCTCCAGTGGCAGGTGCATGGTAGCTTCACTGGCCAGTAATCGAACCCAGGTCCCCCACTTGGAAGGCAAGAATTCTAACTCTGAATCACCACTGATCTAAAAAAAAAAAACCTCTAGATGAAGATCAAGGTGAAAGAAACCGGACAGCTTGACACTGTTGGAAAACTAAGAGGGCTTGTATCCTACAAGCTGGGTCTTCACTTCAGCTACTAGTTCACTGGTTGGTCCTGAGAACTTCCTGTTCCCATAGGTGGGGAAGGTACATGCATAGGAAGGAACATGCATACCTTCTTCAGTTTCAGCAGCACTGGAGGGCATGACGGGTCTCTCCTCTGCCTTAACTTCCTTCTCTTCAAGAGCCTACAAAATGAAGGAAAGAAATCACTGGAACCATTTGAGGCTTCATTTAAGCAGCACAGAAATGAAAAATCACAATCAAAGATAGACCAGAGCACAGCCAGGGGAGGTCTGGAGAGAAACCACATGGCTATCAAATCCATTTGGACTCATGGCAACCCATGTGCTACAGAGCAGAACCCTCCCGAGGGTTTTCTTGGCTTTAATTCTTATGGAAACAGTTCACCAGACCTCTCTTTCTTTATGGGGGCACTTGTAGGACTCAAATCAATAATCTTTAGATTAGCAATGGAACTGAAAATCACTTCAACCAACCAGAGTGGGGAAAAACTCCTAGAAGGTCACAAGACCAGCACCTCAAGATGATGCCTTGTAGACGTCAGACAAAGCGAAAAATGTCCGATGTCATTACTTCTACTATAACAGGTCACAGTTATCAGAAAGTGCTCAAGAATCTTGAAAGTAGAAGGGAGAGAGCTGCTGTTTATGCATCTGCCAGCTTAGACCATCTACCATCCATACCCTGAGACACAGGAGTCACCAAGGACAAGAGGATAGAGAAGACCACAGCAGGACCTAGGAGAAGCAGGGGTCAGAGAAGTGCATGCTGGGCTGCAAGCTGGTATATACACTGGTACAGGCTATCCTTGACCAAGACAGGCAGCCAGCCTTCCAAAAGCCTTAGAGAAAAGTCGCCCTCTTGGAACTCTGTATTTTCTTTTTAAATGGATGCCCAGTAAGAAGGTATGGCAGTAAATATGTGAAGAAACACAGGGTTACATAATATAGCTAG
>NW_006408793.1:2531223-2532110 GCF_000296735.1 Chrysochloris asiatica
ATGGCACACCCCACCACCACCACTACCATAGATATAGATAAATAGACAGATACACACATACATATTTTTTTAAAAATAAAAACTGTCCAAAATTTCATTAGCACGTTTCAAATAAATGCATGAGTATATCTGAGCAGGCAACAATACAAATGCCATAGACCCCTGAGTGTTCCAGGCATGTGATTAAAGCTCAAGTGTGTCAAGTTCTCTGCACTTTGATTATTTCAAAATAACATCCTGAGCCAGAGCAAAACAAAATAAAAGTCAAAATCAACCCAATTTACCAAACCACAAAGGGGCAGGAGGCAGTAAGCTCCTAGTCACCTGCCCACTGTGGGCTCTCAGAGTACCCCAGTCCTGCCCAGAGGACACTGTGATGTCTTCTCTGGGGCCCAGCAGGTCTGTATAAGTAGGTACTGAGAAAATGACTGCAGGGCACCTGAGATCACAGCAGGGTCACAACACAGACTCAGTGACTGAAGACACTGCTGATGGGGTCAGCCCTAAACCCCAAATCCCTCAACTTTTAGTGATGGGAAGGGCTGTGTCTATGTGAATAGGACACCAGCAATGCTGGCTTCTGATCACAAACAAGACTAAAAATAAAAAAAAACACTTCTTAAAACAATGACTACAAATAGGATGGATTAAAATTACATTCTTATGAGTAACTCTGAATGTCAATTTAGAACAACTAAATTTCTGAGTTGACTTACTAATTTTAGTTGAGTTCTAAATTATCAGCATTCAATTCATAGGAAAATTTCTGTTATGAAGAGATAAGTAAAAAATGTATCATAAACTAAACATTTTTATTTAATTTCATTCCCTTGAACCTGCTATCAAAAATTAGTGTATTCCAGAAGGTACTATTCAATCTGTCTGGG
>NW_006408793.1:2532555-2539576 GCF_000296735.1 Chrysochloris asiatica
AAAAAAAATTAGTGTAACTATACATTTTGCCCTCTGAAAATTGATGTAAGTGAAACCTCTGAGCCCAGTGCTAAGATTTTACCAATCACTTAATATCCCAGTATCTATCTTTACATCATCCACCATTCTGTCAGTTTGTCATACTGTGGTGGCCTGTGGGTTGCTGTGATTCTGGAAGTTATGTACCGGTATCTTAAATACCAGCAAGGTCACCCATGGTGGACAGGTTCCAGACTAAGTGATTAAATATTCAGAAGCAGTCTGTTGCCATGGTGGAGAGGTTTCAGATGAGCTTTCAGATGAAGGCAGCTTAAAAAGAAGGAGAAATGAACTATTTCTGAATATTTAGTCACTGAAAACCTTATGAACAACAGTGAGACACTATGAGATAACACCAGAATATTGAACATTGAAACATGATGAAGAGCCCAAGAACATTGTCTTGTCAGATATGGTGTCAGAAGACGAGCCCCTCAGGTGGGAAGTCACTCAAAATATGACTGGGGAAGAGCTGCCTCCTTAAAGTAGAGTTGACTGTGATGACACAAATGGAATAAAGCTTTGGGGACCTTCAAGAGCTAATGGGGCACAACTCAAAATAAGAAGAAACAGCCATAAATGTCTACAAATAATCAGAACAACTTTGCTTGCTGAAAGTGAAGAGGATTTAAAACACTGATGGAAATCAAAGCCTTTGGTATGGGTTGCACCTCAGTGTAAAGAAGCCAAAAATGCTCACCTCTGGACCAATAAATAACATCAAGATAAATGGAGAAAGGATTGCAGTTGTCAAAGACTTCATTTTTCTTGGATCCACCATCAACATTTATGGTAGCAGCAGTCAAGAAATAAAACAACGTACTGCTTTAGGCAAATCTGCTACATGAGACCTCTTTACAGTGTTCAAGAACAAAGACGTCAGTTTGAGGACTAAGGTGTACCTCACCCAATCCATGGTATTTTCATTCATCTCATTTGTATGTGAAAGTTGGACAAAGAATAAAGAAGACCATAAAAGAACTGATGCATTTGAGTTATGTTCCTGGAGAAGAATATTAAAAGTACCACTGATCACTAAAAGAACAAACAAATCTGTGTTGGATGAAGTACAACCAGATTGCTTCTTAGAAGGCAGCATGAGACCTCGTCTCTTATATTTCAGACATAGTATCAGGAGGGCCCAGTCTCTGGAGAAGGACATCATGCTTGGTAAAGCTGAGGGTCAGCAAAAAAGAACAAGACTCCCTAGTGAGAAGGACTGGCACAGTAGCAGCAGCATTGGGATCAAGTGTAGTAATAATTGATGCTGGCACAGGACCAGGCAGTGTTTCGTTGTGTTGTGTATAAGGTCACTATGCATCGGTACCAACTGGACAACAACAGTCACAACTATCTTTACTTCATACTTATTCAATCTGTAATTTGGGGAAATAATCTAAGAAGCTGGGTTGTATGAAGGAGAAAGTGGCAACAGGATTGGAGGAAGGCTCATCAACAGCTTGCAATATGCAGATGATACAATCTTGCTTGTTAGAGGAATTAAAATACTGATGAAGATCAAACTCAGCCTTTGTTATGGGTTACATCTCAATGTAAAGAAAACAAATATCCTTACAACTGGACCAAGAAATAACATCATGATAAATGGAGAAAAGATACAAGTTGTCAAAGACTTCATTTTGCTTGGATCCACCATCACCATTCATTGAAGTAACAGTCAAGAAATCAAATGACATATTGCATTAGTCAAATCTGCGGCACAAGAGCTCTTTAAAGTGTTCAAGAGCAAAGATGTATGTTTGAAGATTAAAGTGTGCCTACTCAAAGTCAAGGTACTTTCAATAGCTTCATATGCATGTGAAAGAGGCAAAATGAACAATAAAGACAATAAAAGAATTAATGCATTTGAGTTATGGCTTTGGAGAAGAATGTTAAAGGTGCCATGTACTGTAAAAAAAACACACCGAAAAACCCACCAAATATGTGTTGGAAGAAGTGCAGGCAGAATGCTCCTTAGAAATCAAGACGACCAGACTTGGATTCTCATCTTAGGACATATTATTAGGAGGGACTAGTCCCTGGAGAAGGACATCATGTTCGGTAAAGTGGAGGGACAGTGAAAAAAGGGAGACTCCCAACAAGATGGACTGCCACAGTGGCAGCAATGATGGGTTCAAGTGTAGTAACAATTGTGAAGATGGCACAGGACCGGGGCCGTGTTCCCTTCTGGTGTACACAGGGTCTACGAGTCAGAACCAGCTTTGCAGCATTTAACAACAATTTTTACAGTTTGGGTGTTTAGCTCCAACCTGACATTTCTAATACCACAACCATTTACCACAAATCATCATGCTAACACTGTAACATAGTGTGCTAATAAGAAACCTTTACAACTCTGATCAAGTATGGTTCTGATGAGTTCATCTGAACAATTCTTGTATAATGTAACTGTCAACTTGCATTTCTGCAGCAAGGTTTTGTTGTTGCTCTAGGGAGCTGCAGATAGCTAAGTAATGCCCGAATTCTAAGAATGAAAATACTTCCTGGGAGAAGACATAGCATGAACTACGTTTCTGTTAAAACAAATCAATCTCTTCTATGAAACTGTGTATGTTCTTGTTAGGTGCTGCCAAGCTGACTTTCAACTCATAGCAACTCCATGTGACAGAGTAGAACTTCCATATAGGGTTTTCTTGTAAAGGTGATCTTTACAAAAGCAAAAATCCAGGTCTTTTTTCCATGGAGTCACTGGGTGGGTTTGAACCAACAACTTTTTGGTTAGAAGCCAAGCACTTAACCATTGCAGGGCTCATTAACTATAAAGTGAAGAGTCAGCAAAAAAAAGAGGAAGACCATTTTTTGGTATTCCGATGAGATGGACTGGCACAGTGGCAGCAGCAATGGGGCCAAGCCTAACAAGGATAATGAGGCTGACGCAGGATTGGGCGGTGTTTCATTCTGTTGTGCACAAGGTCACTTGACAGCACCTAACCACAAATGTACAATTGTTTCAGACATGTACAATTCCATAAAGCATAGATACTTAGTTACTAGGTTGTTGTTGTTGTTATGTGCCGTGGAGTTGGTTCCGACTCATAGCGACCCTACACAGGATTTCCAAGGCTGTAAATCTTTACGAGAGCAGACCGCCTCATCTTTCTCCCGTGGAACAGCTGGTAGTTTCGAACTGCTGACCTTGCGGCTTGCAGCCCGATTCGTAACCGCTATGCTACCAGAGCTCCTTACTTAGTTACTATATTCTATAATGTATATACTATGTTTATGGTATTTGTCAGTGAGAGTTACAATGCATTACTGAGGACAACCTACAATTACAACTTGCTTACTTTTAAACCAATAGCTAACCAAGTAAGAAGTGCCACCAAAAAGCTTAGAAATCAGTAGTATGGAAGCAGTCCTGGTGGGGCACTGTAGGATAAGAATTAACGCATTTGAGTTATGGTGTTAGAGAAAGGTCGGTGGTTCAAACCCACCAGTTACTCCTCAGAGACCCTACACAGGGTCAGTGTAAGTCAGAACCAACTCCACAGGACTTAACAACAACAGTAGTATGGAAACATTATATAAGGCGGGTCATCAACAAATCAGTGCCATCTAGTCCAATCTGACTCACGGTGACCCTTTGCGTTATAGAGTAGATCTGCACCCCGCAGCACACATCAAGGTGTGACCTTTCACAGCAGGGGTTACCAATGAGGCTGTCTGCTTCTGTAGAAATTTACAGTCTGGGAAATCCTATGGAGTACTTCTACTCTGGCCTACAGGGGATGCTATGCTTTGGTGAAAAGACACAGTGATAACTGAAATTTGAGTATCTCTGAGAGAAAAGTAACCTTGAGCAGAATGTGGACATTCTGCCTTTCAAAAAAGTATACACCAAATTTCCTAAAATCCAGCAAAGGGAAGGAGTTCATACTGCAACAAGCATGTTTGGCTTTATTTCTTTAAATGAAAGTCTGAATGGAGTAAGCCAATAACATTAATAAGGAATATGGTCTTCATTGGCTAAATCTTTAGCTTAATTATGTGAAACAAAAATTTTACAAAATCCAAACCTGTGTTCCAAATGGGATTTTTATTATATTAAGCCTATACATTCTGGAATCTGTGTCTTGCTCATGGGTGTGATTAAGAACAAGGATGAAGGGTCACAGGATCTGGTTAAGAGTCTACTCTCCGCCCAAGCACTATAACCCAGACTGACTCACGCCCTACCTCTTAAAAATAAATAAATAAATAAAGCCCCCTTAACCACAGTAATATTTGCTTAGTAACAACTGAAAGATATGAATAGTGTACTTTTTTTCTGTTCCATTGTTTCAGATTCCATAATAATTACAACAATAATTTGTTGTTCGTAAGTACCATCAAGTCAGGTCCAACTCATACAGACTCTGTATAGAGTTTCCGAAGAGCAGTTTATGGGTTTGAACTGCTGACCTTGAGGTTCAAACTGATCTTGTGGTCTAGTGCTCATCCTATAGAACCACATCAGGCATCAACTCAACAGCACGCAACAATAACCGTGAAATCTTGAGAGGCATGGGAATGGGAACTGTGTTAGCGAAGTTGAAGATAATTATTATTATTATTATATTCTTATTATATAACATTTGGGCAGGAACAAAAGAGTAATTTGTGCACCACTCTTGTTCCTTTAGAGTTCTGAATACCTGTGGTTGGGTTTGAACAGCATAATATCAAATTTATTTTCTCATAATGGACTGATTGTATCATTCTTCTTACCTCAAGCAGTTGCATTTAGGCATCTTTTGCATGTTTCTTTATAGCTTCAGTGTAGCTCAGCACTCATCCTGCCTACAGATTCTTCTTGAATAGAGACTGATCTTTTGAACTCAGTTCTTTTTAAATTATTCACCATCATCCATACATCAGCTTTGAGTGCTATTATAGCATGCCCAGCTTAGAGTTTAAAACATTTACACCTCATTTATTATTATCATTATATTTTTAATAATATATAATAATTTTCAGCTAAGCTAACACAGTTTCCAATTCCATGGCCCAGCCCACAATGTTTCACTGTTATTGCTATGTGCCATCAAGTTGGTTCTGACTCATAGTGACCTGTATAATAGGGTGTTCAAGGAGTGGCTGGTAGGTCTAAACTGCCAGCCTTGTGGTTAACAATCTAGCGCTGATCCTACAGCACCCAGAAACAATGATCTGATGACTACACTCTCTCCAGGTGTGTACATTTTGTTATACCAGAACAATGGGGCACAAACCTTGAAAAGAAAGGCTTTATCCCAAAAGTATTTCCTGAAGAGTCTAATGTCCGCCTCCAACAGATGCTCGGCTGTGTGGTTAAATGTCAGGATCAAGGTTTCTGTTGAGTGACTGTATTGCAGGAGGGCGTCTTCGCTGAGATGCAACCGGGAGAAACCTGCAGAGCGTCTGCCCTGAAAACTGAAACACAACAAATCAAAACGCACTCGCAGCTTCAGAGACACAAACCCAAAGTCCAGGACCTTCACTGGTCCAAAGATTACACATCCAATTGGCAAAAACATCCTATCAAAAAACACCTGCTAAGAATACATGCCTAAGATCATGTAAGTACTCAGTAATAAAGCCATCTTCCCTCTCCTAGTTAGAGAAAATGCCTCTGGTAGAGGCATTTGCACAAATAATTAGGTTTTAAAGGTTTACATAAATAATGAAACAGTGCTGATATTCAAAAAAGAGTACCATACCTCAATATTTTGTTCCCCTTTTCCTCTGAAAAGATGTCTCTTGCTTTCATGGGGCTACACGTAGAAGAACAAATTAGCTGGCAGCCATTCGTTTATTAGGTGATTACAGTGGAAAACAGGCATAATCTCCGGGGATCAGGGTGAGGTTTGGATGTTACAAACAAGGGAGAGATTCATAACACACTGGTACCACCGTTGCAAATCACTGTCTCATGCAAATTAAAACATGCATAAATTTGATCATATTGTAGTCTTGAATAAACTCATAAACAAAGGAACAATATTCTCACACTAAATTCTTGAATATAAATGTATTTTCTGTTCAGTTTTGGTTGAAAACAAATGCACATTGAGCAGCTATAAGTAGCTTTCCCGGTCAGTAACACAATATTATGGATGACAACAGCAAAGAAGGTTCCTGCATGCTTCCAGAACACAGCCCATTTCAGCTACTGTAACATCCCAACAGATGACTTCCAGATTACTCACTTCACAGAACTAGTTGTCTGTCTCTCTCCCTTTCCTCCATGCTTTCATTTTGCTGATGAATATTTGCTTTACAAACATATACTAAACTTCAATTAAAATGCATGCTATCTCCATCTAAACTGCCATGGAGTCAATTCCAACTCACAGTAACCCTACCTAGAGTTTCTTAGGCTACAAATCTTTACCAGAACAGAAAGCCTCAACTGTCTCCAAAGGAGCAGCCGGTGGGTTTGAACTGCTGACGCTGTGGTTAGCAGTCCAGTATTTATTCTACAGTGCCAGCCATGTTTCTTGTTAGCTCCATCCATTTCTGTTGTTGATCGAGGCCTTCGAGACAGTTCCGACTCACAGTGACCCTCTGCACAAGAAAACGAAACCCTCTCTGGTTCTGTGCCACCTTCAGAATCTTTGCGACACTTGAGCCCATTGCTGCTGCCATTGTGCTAATCCATCTTATTGGGGGGGTCTTCTTCTTTTTTGCAAATGCTCCACATTACTAAGCATGATATCCTTCTCCAAGGACTGGGCTCTCCTGATGATACATGCCCAAAGAGCCCTGGTAGCATAATGGATTACGTGTTGTGCTGCAAACCAAAAGGTCAACAGTTCGAATCTACCAGTCACTAAGCAACAGAAAGATGAAGATTTCTACTCCTGCAAAGATTATACAGTCTCAGAAACCCTATAAAGGGTCACTCACTATGAGACAGATCTGACTTCATGGCAAACCACCACTACCACCATCATAACAGATGCAATCTGGTCATCTTGGCTTCCAAGGAGCATTCTTGTTT
>NW_006408793.1:2539727-2542439 GCF_000296735.1 Chrysochloris asiatica
GTAGTCCTCAACTGACATGTTTGCTATTGAACACTTTAAAGAGGTTTTATGCAGCAGCTTTACCTAACATGATATGTCATTTGATTTCTTGACTGCTGCTTCCCTGAGAGTTGATAATGGATCCAAGCAAAATGAAGTCTTTGATAACTTCAATTGTTTCTCCATTTATAATGATGCTATTTATTGTTCCAACGGTGAGGGTTTTGTTTTCTTTATATTGAGGTGAAATCCATACTGTGGCCTTTGATCCTCACCAGCCACTATTTTAAGTCCTCTTCACTTTCAGCAAGCAAGGCTGTATCACCTGCATATCACAGGTTGCTTCCTCCAAACCTAATGCCATGTTCTTCCTAAAATCCAGCTGCTCGGATTATTTGTTCAGCATACAGATTGAAGAAGTATGGTAAAATAATACAACTTTGGTGCATACCTTTCCCAATTTTACACCATTCAGTGTGCCCCTATTCTGTTCAAACAACTGCCTCTTGGTCTAAGTTCACATTGCTCATGAGCACAATAAGTGTACTGGAATACTCATTCTCCACAATGTTGTCCATAGCTTGTCATGATATAGAGAGCTGAAAACCAATAAATCACATGTGAGCATCTTTCTGGTATTCTCTGCTTTCAGCCAAGATCCCTCTGACATCAGCAGTGATATTCCTCATTCTATGTCCTTGTCTGAACCCGACTTCAACCTATGGCAATTTTCGGTAAATGTCCTGTTGCAGACATTTTTTAATTATCTTGAGCAAACTTTTACTTGTATGTGAGATGAATGATATTGTACAATGATTCCCATATTCAGCTGGGTCACCTCTAGTTGGACTGGGAACAAATATGGATTTCTTCCAGTCAGTTGGCCAGACATAAATAAGTGGAGTGCCTTCAGTGCTACATCAGATTGTTAAAAGATTTCAGTTTGTATTCCATCAATGCAAGGAGGCTTGTTCTTTGCCAATACCTTCAGTGCACCTTGGACTTCTTCATTCAGTACAATTGGCTCTTGATCACATCTACCTCTTGAAATGGCTGAACATCGATCATTTCTTTTTGGTGCAGTGACTCTGCTTCTTTTGATGCTTTCTGTACCAGTCAATATTTTGCCCACAGAATCCTTCAATATTGCAGGTCAAGGATTAAATATTTTCTTCTGTTTTTTGTTTGTTGTTGTTGGGTTTTTTTTGTTTTTTGCCAACTTGAGAAATGCTGAACATATTCTTCCCTTTTGGTTTTCTAACTCCAGGTCTTTGCACATTTCACTATAATACTTGACTTTGTCTTCTCAAGCTCCCCTTTGATATTTCCTGTTCAGTTCTTTTACCTCCTCATTTCTTCTATTTGCTTTAGCATCTCTATTCTTTTCTGACATCCATTTTGGTCTTTGCCTTCTTTCTCATCTTCCTAATGGCCTCTTACTTTCTTCCTATATTCTTAATGTCATCCTACAACTCTCCTGGTCTTCAGTCATTCGCGTCTTATTCATCAAATCTGCTCTCCAGATTATCTCTAAATTCAGGTGGGATATGCTCAAGACCATATTTTGACTCTCATGGACTTGTTTTAATTTTCTTCATCTTCAAGCTGAACTTGCATATGAGCAATTGATGGTCTGTTCCACAGTCTGCCCCTGGCCTTGTTTAGACTGATGATATGGAGCTTTTCCACCATCTTTTTCCACAGATATACTCAATTTAATTTATGTATGTTCTATCTAGTGAGCTCCATGTGTATATTCATATTTTATGTTGTTTAAAGGGTATTCGCAATGAATAAATCATTGGTCTTGCAAAATTCTAACATGCAATCTCCATTATCGTTTCTATCAACAAGGCCAAATTTTCCAAGTACTGACTGACCCTTCTCTTTGTTTCCAACCTTTACATTCCAATCACCAGTAATTACCAATACATCTTGATTACATATTTGATCAACTTCAACTGAAGAAACTGATAGAATTCTTCAATTTCATCATCACTGGCTTCAGTGGTTGGTGTATGAATTTGAATAGTGGCATTAACTAGCTATAATTCTAGCAACAAACAGCACTGTACTTCAAGATAGATCTTGAAACTTTCTTTTTTATGACGAATGTGACACCATTCCTCTTCAATTTGTCATTTCTGGCATAGTAAACCATGTGATTGTCAGATTCAAAATGGCCAATGCTGGTCCATTTCAGCTCACTAATGCATAGAAAATCGATGTTTATGCATTCTATTTCATTTTTGACAGCTTCCAATTTTCCTAGATTCATACTTCGTACATTCCATGTTCCAATTATTAACGGATGTTTGCAGCTGTTTCTCCCTATTTTGAGTTATGTCTCATGAGCATATGAAGGTCCCAAAAGTTTTACTTCATTCATGTCATCATGGTCAACTCTACTTTATGGGGGTAGCTTTTCCCCTGTTGTATTTGAGTGTCTTCCATCCTGAGTGACAGTATTCTGATGTTATGTATAATGTGTCAATATTCAATATTCTGGTGCTGACATCATTCTACGGCTATTAGTAAGGTTTTCAGTGGCTAAGCATTCAGAAGCAGTCCGCCTTTCCTTCTTCTTAGTCTGTCTTAGTCTGGAAGATCAGCTGAAACCTGTCCAACATGGGTGACCCTGCTGATACTTAAAAACCAGTGGCATAGCTTCCAGCATCACAGCAACACATAGCCACCAGATTAAAACAAACTGACAGACAAGTGATGGTATCT
>NW_006408793.1:2544144-2546619 GCF_000296735.1 Chrysochloris asiatica
TGACATAGAATTGGTACCAACTCATAACAACCCTATGCACAACAGAACGAAACACTGCCCAGTCCTAGGCCAACCTCACAATGGTTGCCACACTTGAGCCCATTGATGCTGCCACTCTGCCAATCCATCTTTCTGGACATATTAGAAAGCTATGAAGCTACCAACAGATAAAGAAGTGAGCTTCAGGACCTCAATGGAGCAATGAATTGTCCACAATGGAACACTGAAGTATCCACAATGAATAAAAGGTCAAAGAAACCTTCATGTCCAGCCCTTTTTTCCAATCCATCTCATTGGGGGTCTTCCTCTTTTTCACTGCCTCTCCACTTTGCCAAGCATGATGTGCTTCTCCTGGGACTGGTCCCTTCAGGCAATATGTCCAAAATACTATTCATTCATTCAATGAATACTTTCACACAAATCATATGCTGGACACTGTATTAGAAATATTGTGGCAGACAAACAGAAATAGTTCCAAGTCTTAGACATCTTAGGAAACATACATGAAGCAAATGAACACATCCATGTAAAATATAAATTATGATCAATATTGTAAATGAATTCTAATGTCAATCATAAACAATACTGTGAGTTAATTACAATCACAATGTTGTTGTTGTTGTTAAGTGCAGTCAAGTCGATTCCAACCCATAGCGACCCTGTATAGGGTTTCCAAGGAGTAGCTGGTGAGCTTGAACCACCGACCTTGCAGTTCAAACGGCTTTGCAGTCTGGTGCATTAACCCACAGCACCATACCAGGACTCCACAATAGTATAACACAAAAGGCATCTCTGGGGAAATGCCATTTAAACTGAAACTTAGGGATTAGACTAGTTTTGTTTTTTGAGTTATAGCTCCCGTAAATGGCCCTGGTATGGTGCTATAGGATAAGCATTGGACTTCTAACTGCAAGGGCCAGTGGTTCCAACCCATCACATCTCCTCAGAAACCCTATACTTTACCATAGTCAGAATCAACTCAACAGCAATTCCCCTAAGAATCCTTTTTAAGTGTATTTTTCTTACCTGCCAGTCCACCATGAAATCTTAATACCACACATATTCTGTATATTTGTGTATGTACTCTATAGATACCTTGTTTTATGTATCAGAAATAATAGTAAAACATATATGAATACTAGCCTGTGGTTTGATTATTTTAAGTTTTCCATAATACTTTGTAGAATTTATAAAATACAGATTGAGAAACTGTCAAATAGCCAAACTCACTTTGTGATATCTTCGACCAGTTTGGAGTGTCCAGCTTGTAAAGCCAAATCTGATGGGGTGGCACCCTCTTCATTGGGTAAAGTCAAGGCCTGCTCTCCCCCAGGGAGACAAAGAAGAAAGTGGGAAAGCTCAGCCAAGCCCCATCTCATGGCAAGGTGGAGAAGAGACTCCCTGTGTGGAGAAACTGAAAAGAAAGAAAAACATATGACATTCCCTTCTCCAATAACAAAATTTGTCTCATATTTATCAAAGAGAAAATGTTTTTAGACATAGTAAGAATGTCAGAGCTGAATGAAGCCGTTAAAAGCATCTAACCCAAACACCTCATTTTTACGAATGTAGAGAGCTGAAGAGATCTGTCCAAAGTCAGGTGGTCAGTAGGTTGACGTCAAGTCCAGCTCACATCTGGTACAATAGCCATTCTACCCACAATGCTATGAACTTACATCACCTTTGACTCAACATGCAGTAAAGTCTAAAGTCATCTCATGAAATTCAGTTCTAGGGACAGAGCATCCTATGGAAACTGATAGTTGCCAACTTGTCATTTAAGGAGATTCTACTAGGGCAGTGCCAAAGCTCTGAAAACTAGCCTAAGATCCTGCCTTTCATCTTAGAGTAGCTCCTTCCCTGATGAAAGGCTGGAACAGAAATGGGCTTCATATGTCCAGACAAACTTGAGACCATGGCCTTTCCCAAACTTCATGGCTGTGCTTTGTCCCATCTATTAGATCCCTGTTACTTCAATGTTGCCAAAGCCACCCTAATGCCTTACTTAAAAAGCTAGCCCCAACAGTTCCACAGACATCAAGAAACAGCTTAATTAAAACAATCTTAATTTTAACAACCTAAACAAGACAATCCCAGCACTCAACTTCTGTTGGACTAATAACTGACGGTGGCATAGGATTGGGAAAAATTTCATTCTGTGTACATAAGGTCCCTAGGATTCAGTGGTACAGAACAAGAACAAGGTAAGACTTGGTGTTGCTGGTATGGGCTGTCAAGTCGGTTTTGACTCATAGAGCTTCCAAGGCACTCAAACCATTGACCTTGTAGTTCAAACCAACCTTGCAGTCCAGCGCATTAACATGCAGCACCACACCAGGCCTCCCAAGGTAATACTATTGATGGTGTTTGTAATCGAAAAGCCATTCAGACAATGCTATGATTGATACACTGGAAAGGTTAGTGAAGTCAAAAGTGGAAAGGACTTTGTTGTTATTATTATGTGCCATGGAGTCA
>NW_006408793.1:2548044-2554789 GCF_000296735.1 Chrysochloris asiatica
TTGAGAAATCTATCATTAGTCAAGGGTTAACTCCATGACAGCAAACAACAAGAACCATGCTTGTTTCTGTCTCTAACAGAAATCTGAGCATGGAAATTACTATCAAATACAGTTTAAACACAAACTACCGACTTCCCCATACAGTTTACTGCCTTCCCTGTGGGGAAGCCATTTTAATTCTCATGGACTCTAGACTTTCTGGAGCTACAGAAGTTGAAAGGATATACCCAAAACTATCGCCCTGAGGTACGTTTTGAACCTTAAGCCTTTAGCAAAAACTGGTCTCCTGAAAGTCATCTTTAAGTCAACAATAACCTAATGAAGGACGTATGCCTTGGGCACTGTGCCTTTTAAAGAATTATCTATGTTGTCAGTTTCCATAGTAGAAATTCCAATGGTCAGACTGAAGCCGTGTTTTAAGGCAAATCAGTAATTATTTGAATTGTTGTTCAAGAAAATGCTGTATGGAATCCTGCATAGTCACAAGGTGTTCTGTAAACATTATTTGGTCTCTGTTTCCTTATTGTGGCTGTTGCTAGGCACCATCCAGTCAGTTCCAGGTCCGACTCACAGCGACCCTATGCACAGCAGAATGAAACACTGTTCAGCTTTGAACCATCCTCACAATTGTTATGTTTGAGCCCACTGCTGCTACCACGATGTCAATCCAGTTTGCTGAGGGTCTTCCTCTTTTACTGTACCCTCCACTCTACCAAGTATATCCTTCTCTAGAGACTGGTTCCTCCAGATAATATTTCCAAAACACAAGAGACAAAGTCTCACCATCTTCACTTCTAAGGAACGCTCTGGCTGTACTCCTTTCAAAACAGATTTGTTTGTTTTTCTGGCAGTCCATGGTACTTTCAATACTCTTTGCCAACATCAAAATTCCAATGCATCAATTCTTCTACAGTCTTCCTTATTCACTGGCGCACCTTAGTCCTCAAAGTGACCTTTTTGCTCTTTAACACTTTAAAAAGAGGCCTTTTAGAGCAGACTTGCCTAATGTACTATGTACTTTGGTTTCTTGACTGCTGTTTCCATGAATATTGATTGTGAAACCAAGCAAAATGAAGTCTTTGACAACTTCTATCTTTGCTCCATTTATCATGATATTGTTTATTGGACCAGTTGTGAGGATTTTCATTTTCTTTATGCTGAAGTGCAATACATACTGAAGACTAGAATCTTTGATTTTCATTTATAAGTATTTCAAGTCCTCTTCACTTCCAGAAAGCAAAGTTGTATCATCTGCATATTGAAGGTTGTTAAATGAGTCTTCCTCAAATTCTAATTCCAAATTCTTCTTTATGGAGTCCAGCTTTCCCAAATCACCGGCTCACTGAATAAGTACGGTGAAGGGAATACAACTTTGATGTATACCTTTTCTGATTTCAAGCCATTCCGTATCCCCTGGTTCTGTTTGAACGATGACTACCTCTTGGTCTATGTATATACATGTTCTTCATGAGCACAAGGAAGTGTTCTGTTAAGTACCATTCTTCTCCATGGTTTCCATAGTTTATTATGATCCACACAGCCTAATACGTTTGTATAGTCAATAAAACACACACATTATTCTGCTGTTCTCAGCTTTCAGCCAAGATCCATCTGATTTCAGCAATGATATCCCTCATTCCAAGTCCTCTTCTGAATCCAGCTGGAATTTTAATCTGGCACCACCTTATTAATTTCTGCTGCAACTATTTTCTAACTATCTTCAGCAAAATTTTGAGTCCTGGTATGGCACTGGAGGATAAGCACCGAACTGCAAGGTCGATTTAGACCACAAGGTGGTGGTTCAAACCCACCAGCCATTGCTTGGAAACCCTAACAATAGCAACATTTTACTTGCGTGTGATACCAATGATATTGCTTGATGATTTCTGCATTCTCTTGGGCCACCTTAATTTTAAATAGACACAAATGTGGATCTGTTCCAATTTGTTGACCAGGTACCTGTCTTCCAAATTTCTTGGTATAGATGGACGAGTGAGTTCTTCCAGCTCGGTCTTCATGTTGTTGTTGTTGTTGTGTGCCGTGGAGTTGGTTCCGACTCATTGTGACCCTGCACAGGGTTTCCAAGGCTGTTAATCTTTATGGGAGCACAATGCCTCATCTTTCTCCCACAGAACAACTGGTAGTTTTGAACTGCTGACCTTGTGGTTCGCAGCCCGATTCATAACCACTATGCTACCAGAGCTCTGTCTTCATAGCCATGTATAAATTACTAGTGATAAACTGGGGTCGAAAACTCTGTGAAGAGTCTTTCTTCTCTGGAACATTTTGATGCTCTAGTTGGAAATATTGCCCTGGTTTGAAAACTGAATATTAAATAAACTTCAATCAACTTCTATTGTTGGCTTAAAATTTATTTTAACACTTAATATGACACTACTAGGAGTCCTGATATGGTGCTCTGGGATTAAGCACTGGACTGCAAGGTTGGTTTGAACCACAAGGTCGGCGGTTCAAACACACCAGGCACTCCTTGGAAACCCTATACAGGGTCTCTATGAGTCAGAACAACAACATGACATTACTATTCCATTGTCTTCATTAACATAACTTCACTATTCCAGAAGATTTTGCAAATTGACTGCTTCTTACAGAAATTTCCATAAAATTCCATCAACTCTTCTGTAGGATGTCTCGAGACAGTTTACAAGTGCTAAAACAAAAGAGCCAACTCTATTAATATAACATGATCCTCACCCAATTCTATTATTACTTAACTTTCTCCCTTTGCCCTTCCCCCAACTCTACATGGAGGAAAAAAACAAAACAAAACAGCAGTTGCTGTGCCTCATGGTGACCTTAAGTATGTCAGAGTAGAATGTGCTCCACAGGGCTTTCAATGGATGTTTTCCTTGAAGGAAATCACCAGACTTTTCTTTCTATATGCCTTTGGGTGGATTCAGACTGCCAACATCTTCATCAGCATGAAAGGAGTGAGAGCATTAACCATTTGCACTTTACCACTCAGAGAGTCTACATTGAAATACCCTCCTCAAACCAAACTTAAAAGTCTCAATCCATTCCAAGCTTGATTGTTCTTCCCTATGGCACAGCCAGGCCTCATTCAAGGTGGTGTTTCCCTAACTGATGTAAATCATTTCTCAGTGGGCTGTGTTGATATTTGGGAAGCCAGCTTTCAACAGGGCTTTAATTTGAAAAAGAATTCTACGGTTAAACACACGTACAACGGAGAAGCAAACAACCTGGAGGAAGGTCTCCACTGCACGTGAGTGCAACTAGAATTGCTCAATTTCAAATGTCAAAACCTGGTTTATATCACTGTATCCAGATCAGTCAATATAAGGGGTTGTTTCAAATATGCAAATGAGCCCTCCAAGTGAAGTGTGGCCAGCCCGGCAGCTCTGCACACTTGCTGTATAACTTATTTGTGTGATACAGCACACACACCCTTTGAGCAAATGACATCTGAAAACAGACGGGATAGTACACCTCATCACACATTAGTTTAATGTGTGGTTGCTGTTCAGTGATGTCAAGTCAGTTCTGACTCAAAGCGACCCTAAATAGAGTTTCCAAGGAGCAGTTGGGGGTTTGAACCACCAACCTTGCAGTTAGTAGTCCATTGCTAATCCTACAGTGCCATACCAGGGCTCCTCTGTTTAATGTATATGATATGAAAATTAAAATACCTAAACTGGCTGTGAACAAACTCACTTAAATGGGTTACAACCTAAAATAAAAATTTCTCACAATTGGATCAATGACCAATATCACGGTAATTCTTGTTAGGTGTCATCAAGTTGGTCCCAACTCATAGGCACCCACTACAGACAAGAACAAAACCATGTCGGGTCCTGCATCCTCCTCACAATTGGCCCTATTTTTAATTGTCAATCCACCTAGTTGAGGTTCTTTGGTTTTTTTCACCTACCCTCTACTTCACCAAGCATGGTGTCCTTCTCCAAGGATCAATACCTCTGAGGGCAAAGGCAATTTAAAGTTCAAGAGACAAAGACTTGCCATCCCCTCTTCTTTTTTCTTTAGTTAGGATGAGAGTTGGTGTTGTAGTTGTTAAGTGCAGGTGAGTCGATTCCAGTCCATGGAGCAGATGCAGCTGGTGAGCTTGAACCACCAACCTTGTGGTTCAAATCGACTTTGTAGCCCACAGCACCACACCAGGACTCCTGAGAGTTAGTGTTAGTGGTAGGAATTGGGCTAGGGTTAGGAGTAAGGCTTAGTCTAGTTTTAGGGTTACAGCTAAGTTTTTTACTTTACTTTTTTCCTTGAAATCTCTTTAATTCCCTCTTTGTTTGGAGGTTCTGTAATTACATTATTCCCTCTTTTTATCTAATTGGGTTTTTTTGTTGTTGTTGCTATTGCAAACTAATATCTCGGGTTCCCTATTTTCAATTTTTTAGGCTTGCTTTACTTTAAATACTTCTATATCTGGGTTGAAGGAGCTCTGGTAGCGTAGTGGTTACAAATTGGGCTGCTAATCTTACGGGCAGCAGTTCGAACATACCAGCCATTCTGTGGGAGAAAGATGAGGCTTTCTGCTCCCATAAAGATTTACAGCCTTGAAACCCTATGCAGGGTCGCTATGAATCAGAACTGACTCCAAAGCACATAGCAACAACATATCTGGGTTGAGTTCCTGGGTTATATTGTCATGTATGGAAATTTCAGGAGTTTATCTGCTACTGTTGGTTCTCTGTCCAAAATTCTTTAATATTTTTTGTAAGGTTGGTCTGGTTTTTGCAAATTCTTTTCATTCTTTTTATTTGGAAATGCTATCAAGCTTGATGGAAAACTGTGCTGGGTATATGATTCTTAGTTGGTAGTTTTTTTTCTTTCAGAATTTTATGTACATCATCCATTGTCTTCTTGCCTGCATGGTTTCTGCTGAGACATCAGAACTTAGTCTTATTAGATCTCTTTTGTAGCTAACATTTCATTTTTTCCCACCTGTTCTCAGGAGTCTTTCCTTGCCTTTGGTTTTGAAAATGTGATTATAATATGTCTTGGTGTTTTTCTTTTGGAATCTATCCTGTTTAGAGTTTGTTCAACTTCTTGAATGGCTATTTTCTCAAGTTTCATGATGTTAGGAAAGTATTCCTCCAACAATTCTTGGATAATATTCTCTATGGTGTTTGTTTTGTTTTGTTTTCTATCTCTTCCTGTTCTGGAATACCAATCACACGCAAGTTATTCCTGTTGATAGTTTCCCACATAAATCTTAGGCTTTCTTCAGATTTTTTGGTTCTTTTTTCTGATTATTCTTCTAGCCGATGAATATTAAGAGATTTGTCTTTGGGATGGAGGCAAAGATGATGACATGGGGAGATGGAGTGGCTGTAGACTTTGGACCCGGAAAGGGAGAGGGGCGGTATGTGGACAACCTGGGGGCAGGCTTGCAGGGTATGCCCTTTGGTTGATGGATAATGCATGGAAGGGATTGTAACCATGGCAAGGAAACAATATACGACAGGATCAATGTGAAGCTGATGTCCTCCCATGTAAACTATCACATAATTCACAATAAAACATTTGAATAAAAAAAAAGAGAGAGAGAGATTTGTCTTCAAGATCAGTAATTTGGCCTTCCACTGATTCAATTCTACTTCTCTGCCCTTTCAATGTACTATCTATCTCTGAAGTCTTAATATTAATCTATGGCTTTCTAATTGCTGTTTTTGTATGGTTTCCAAATTTTCATTTATTTTGTCAGTTTGTTCTGGTACTGTTTTCCAAAATTCTTCTAAAGTTTTGTCTATGTTCTCCTTGCTTTCCTTGATCTTTCTCTCAATCTGTTGAATATACCTAAATAGTATCTTAAAATCTTTATCAAGTAGTTCTGATACAACATCTGGTATTATATTTTCGAACTCTATTTTGGTCACTTGTTTGGGGCACTCTACCTAGTTTTTGGTGTAAGCTGAAATTGTCTGGTTTGTTTCTGAGACATTCTATTTAATTGATGACTGTATGTTGATGTTTTCTCAGGCACTCACCATCCTCTCCTGGTGGCTGTGATAGAGACTGGAAGTATGAACATAGTTCTCTGTTAACTCTTTATGTAGCCTAGTTCAGGACAGGTTTCCTTGCCTTCAGAAGCCAGGTGGCACTCCTGGTGTGCAATCCCAGGCAGAGTCAAGGCTGCACAGGAGAGGTATCACTGACCACTGGGTTGACAAGTGCAGGGACTGGACATGTCCGGATACCAAGAGGGCACAGAAACAAGGGAGAACCACAATGCCCTTGTCATCATCCTCTAACTACATCCTGTGCCTTCAGACATAGCTATTATCAGCTGCTCACAAAAGCTCACAATGGTCATGCTGCAATCTAGTGCGGATCCTACATCGCCACAACAAAAACAGTGTCCCTGCATTAGTGCAGAGCACCAAATACAGTAAAACTGGTGGTTAATTGATGTTGAGTTCACTGTATTCAACATAACTGACAGTGGGGGAGAGGTGAGAAAGCCTTTCTCCCACTAGCAGAGCTTTCTAGATCTCTTCCAGGTCTTTCTTTTCTGGCTCTGTCCTAACATCTTGTTCAATGGAAAAGAACAGTGAGCAGGTGGGGCCGAATCACTCACTCTTAACACACATTCTCTCTCTTCATGAGGGGTTAGCCACTTTCTAGGAAAAGGGAGAGAGGATCTTCTGATGTTTGAAGAAAGCACACACATAAAAAGCCGACCAAAACAGGAAGGAAGGAAGGGAGGAAGGGAGGAAGGGAGGAAGGGAGGAAGGGAGGAAGG
>NW_006408793.1:2554889-2575015 GCF_000296735.1 Chrysochloris asiatica
AGGAAGGAAGGAAGGAAGGAAGGAAGGAAGGAAGGAAGGAAGGAAGGAAGGAAGGAAGGGAGGGAGGAAGGGAGAGAATATTCTCAGTTCATATAAAGATTCAGAGCACAGAAACAAGAGCGTAGTTTGAACTAGGAAGCATCACGACACAGAAAAATAATTCTGCTTGTTAAACAGTTTCTGATTTCTTAGCAGCACTCAGGGAAACAAGAAAGGTTAATAAAATTTGGCAAGGGCAGGTGATGTTTAATTAAACTGAAATGTTTTTGCACCACATAAATATGTCTTTTCTGATTTAGTTGGTGCCAGTAGTTATTTGAACTAAGATACCTAAAACAGAATTACAAATAATTGCTCTAATGGCAAACATTAAAAGGCATGACCTGTTATATCCCAGGAGCGAGATCACCCAGACACAAAAGAACTGGACCATTATGCTCAGTTCAATAAACCAATCCAATCCCATCATGGCAAAAAGGGAGGCCCAGCTGCCCCAGACAGGGAAGGAAATGTAAAGTCCAGAGCTCTTCACAATGGCATTTCTAGTGGGGCACAGGGAATGTAGACTCTGCAAGGCACAGTGTCAGAGGAGAGACACTGAAATTAATGCAAAATTTGTGTGCAGTGTTTCTGCAGAAATTTATTGTTTTCAGAAGACTATCCCTGCAGTTAGTTATAAAAACAAAAATATTTTTCATAAGCCCCACTTACTTGCATTGATATGCCTACAAGACTAAAACTTAATGCAAGATCCCTTTTCCCCCCTAAATTTTAGTTATTTGTGTTGCTGTTGGGAAAATGTACATTCATTCAATAGTTTCTTCATGTCAAGTTAGTAACAATGATTACATTCTTCAAGTCCTGCACCCATTCTTTCCCTCCTTTTTGAAGTGGTGCCCCCCCACTCAATAACATAAGCGGACTGCCCCCTAAGGTTCCTAGCTAAACTTTCAAGTTGCTGTTGTCAGTTTGATCCCATATCATCTTAAAAGAGCACAGTGCTCAAGTGAGACCTTTTTGTACTAGGTAAGCTGTTCAGTTTCAAGACAACGCCAAGTGATTTTTTTCATTTAAGGCTTAAGGATTATCTCAGAACAATAGCTTCAGAGGTCCAGCCACCCTCCATGGCTCCAGAAAGTCTATAGTCCATGAAAGTTTGAAATTCTATTCTGCATTTTCCCCCTTTTGATCAGAGTTCTTCTATGGAATCCTTGATCAAAATGTACAGTAATGGTTGTTGTTGTTGTTAAGTGCCATTGTATAGGGTTTCTGAGGAGTAGCTGGTGAACTTGAACTGCCGTCCTTGCAGTTGAAACAGCGTTGCAGTCTGATGCATTAACCCACAGCGCCACATCATGGGGGGAGTGGGGGGGGAGACACTATTCAGTTCTTATGGTCACATGACAAAAGAGCATCCAGTAATGGAGGCAGTTAGCCACACCATCCTCCTGTTACTGATTCTCCTTCTTCCTCTGTTGTTCCAGGTGACTAGAGACCAGTTGTTTTACCCTGTAAGACTGCTTGCAAGCTTTTAAGATCCCAGGCACAATGCAACAAACCATTAGGTAAAGAAGAGGCACTAGACACATTATTAGGCCAATTAACTGGGATGTCCCAAGAAACCATGACCCTAAAATCCCAAACTAAATTTCCATGAAGCATTTAGTTGTACATAAATGACCTTGGTAACTACTTTTTAAAAAATTATTGTTGTAAATACATCACACAAATTTTGTCAGTTCAATTTTCACAGGTTCACCCATTATTAACATTAATCAGTTGTTGATTTTTCTATCACTGTTATCCCCTCCTTCCCATCCCTGGTAACCATAAGCAACTTTGATCTCTATACTCATTGGCCTTTACTTTCTTTTTATTTTCTGTAAGTGAGGTCATACAATGTTTGTCGTTCAGTGATTGTCATATTTCACTTTTAGCTCCACCTATGTTGTAGCCTGTATCTAGACTTGATTTCTTCTACTGGCTGAGTAGTGTTCTATTATATGTAGATACTGCAATGACATTTGGTTATCCACTCATCTGTTGATGAGCATTTAGGTTGTTTCCACCTTTTAACTATTGTGACTAGTGTTGCAGGAACATTGGTGCACAAGCCATGTTGTTCAATCTCTGCTTTCAAGTCTTTCGTGTATTTACCTAGGAATGGAATTGGCAGGTCATATGATAGTTTTTTGAGTAACTGCCACTCTGTCTTCCAAAACAGTGATACCAGCAATAGATAAGGGTTCGAATTTCCCCATATCCTTGCCAATATTTGTTATTTTCTGGCTTTTTGTTTTGTTTTGTTTTTAATCTTTGCCATCCCAGTGGGAGTGAAATGGTAACTCAACATATGCCAGCTTACTTCTTTGAACCTTCTAATGTGCTCTGGAGTCCTGGTGTGGTGCTATGTGTTAATGCGCCAGACTGCAAAGCCGTTTGAAATACAAGGTCGGCAGTTCAAGCCCACCAGTTGCTTCTTGGAAACCCTATACATGGTCACTATGGGTCGGAACTGACTCGTTGGCACTTGACAACAACAACAACAATGTGCTCTAATCAGACTTGTCATTTTTTGTTGTTGTTAAATGCTGAGCCATAGCAACCCCATGTCAGGTTTCCTAGGAGCCACTGGTGCACTTGAACCACTGACCTTGTGGTTCAAACTGACTCTGCAATCTAGCATATAAACCTACAGCACCACACCAGGACCCCATTATAATTGTCTTTATTACCCAATTATAATGATGCTTTGAATCACATGATTTAATCTGCATGCATATTGCAACTGACAAATATTAATCACAAAATTTAAATTTTGCTGTTTACGTCACTGTTATTGCCATTACATGCAGCAATATATGGGAATTACAATTTACGAGTACCATTAGTACAAAACACATTAATGAGGATTCCATATTGTGTGGTATGGGAGTAGTTCCTTGGTAGCGGGTAACACCATGAATTTCCTCATAGATGACAGCAGTCTCAGTGATGCCATGGGCTTCACACTGTAGTGAACCTCAGTTTCTTTGTCTACAAAATGAACCTGTCAGGCCCGAGAGATCTAAGGTTCCTAAGAGTATCATCCCTATTCTGACTTTACTAGTGAACAGAGAGCATGAGTGGACTTCAATCAACTGCCGACGTAAAGATTGACAGTTTGAACCCAACCAGCAGTTCCATGGAAACTGCTGTCATAATAAAGATTATAGGCAGGAAAGCCTTGTATAGCAGCAATTCTAGATTTTTCATGCACAGCATCACCATGAATCACAATCAACTCAACGGCAACCGAAGTGGGTGCGGGTCTGTAAGGACTCTAAGCACCACAAGTCAATTTGTCAGACCGTGATGGCATGGGTAATTCTATGATGCTGGAAGAAATGTCAGTGGGATTGCTAATGGGGTCACCCATGGTAAACAGGTTTCAGTAGAACTGACAGACTAAGACAGACTAAGAAAGGCTTGGTGCTCTGCTTCCTAAATGATCCAATGAGAACTCTACGGTTCACAATAGAATAACAGATGGCACGGTGCTAGGAGACGAACCTCTTAGATTGGAAGGCACTCCACAACGGCTGCAACAATAGATTCAAACACACCAGTGATCATGCAGATGGCCCCAGACCGGACAACATTTCATTCTCTTGACTCAGACCCAACTGATGGTGACTAAGAACAAGGAATGGAGAAACTAGCATACATCCACGAGAACTTTCAAAGGGCCTGAGGGACTGGCACATAGATTACTATACCGTGTAACTGTATTTACAGGTCCAGCCAAATTGGTTACGAATCGGGCTACAAACCTCAAGGTTAGCAGTTCAAAACTACCAACTGTTTTGTGGGAGAAAAATGAGGCCTTCTGCTCCCGTAAAGATTTACAGCCTCAGAAACCCCGTACAGGGTTACTATGAGTTGGAACCGACTCCACAACACATAACCACCACCACCACCACCGAGTTCTTGTGTCGCGCTGTAGGCTAATGCATCAGACTGCAGTCATTTGAACTGCAAGGCCGGTGGTTCAAGCTCACCAGCTGCTCCTTGGAAACCCTATACAGGGTCACGATGGGTCGGAATCGACTCAACGGCATTTAACAACAACATCGAGTCCTGGTGTGATGTTGGACGATCAACACTGGACTGCTAACCACAAGTCTGGCAGCCCAAACCCACTAGCTGCTCCTTGAAAACCCTACACAGGGTTGCTATGAGTTAGAACGAACTCAACGGCACATAACAACAAACATCAAACCCTGGTGGTGCAGTGGTTAAGCATTCAGCTATTAATCGAAAAGTTGCTGGTTCAAACTCCCCAGTCAGCCTGCAGGAGCTGTGGCAGCCTGGTCCCATAGAGATGACAGCCTTGGAAACCCTATGCAGAGTTCTACTCTGTCCTCTGTCTACAGTGTCACTATGAGTCGGAACTGACTTGACAAGACACAACAATAACAACGTCATACCTACATAAAATCTATCTGTACCTTTAAAGTAGTAGAAAATTCAATTAAGAAGATTGAAAACTTAATGACCGAGCCTTCAGAAACTCATGTTCACTGCCAGAGGAAATGCACATTCATTAGTACAACCACTTTGGAAAAAATAGTGGCCTCATCTAATAAACTGGAAGAATCTAATGTCTTTTGCTTGAGCTGTTCCATTCCTATATACGCACCCTAGAAAGGAGTCTACCTTGTGTGCGCCAGGAAACCTGCATAGAAATGCAAAATGGTCAAAATCAGGCACAATTCGAATTCCTATCCACAGTAGAATACACTGGGGCATAATCCTCATCTAACAACAATCAAAATGAACTACAGACTAACATAGAAAAATTGAACACATATAATGTTGAGGGGAAGGAGTCATATCACTAAAAATATACATATATGTAGAATATATTTCAATTAATATGAAGCCCAAAAAGAGTAAAAATTGAACCATATTGTTTAGAGATACAAACATGTAGTAAAACTAAAGAAAAGCAAGGACATGATTATTATAAAAGACCATATGAATGTAATTGGGAAGGGTTGAGGGGTGCTGATGTTTCTGGGGCCCTAACAGGCCTGGTGAGGAAGACCCCTAACGAGATGGATCGGCCAGGTGGCATCATTGATGGACTCAAGTGTGGCGGCGGTAGTGAGGTTGGCCCAGGATCGGACAGTGTTTCGTTCTGCTGTCTGGGGTCGCTATGAGTCGGTTCCGACTCAATGGCACCTGACAACAACAACAACAGGCCTTGTGTGGCACTACAGGATAATGCACTAGACCCACAAGATCAGTTTGAACCACAAGGTCAGCGGTTCAAACCTACCAGCTACTTCTATCACACAGAGTTGCTGAGTCAGAACTGACTTGATGGCACTTAACAACAATAATAGTATCTCTCTCTCAGTCCTTCTGTCTCACCCTCTCTACCTTCCCCTGCCCACCCACTCCACTCCCCACACCATACACACTCACATATGCACATGGAAAAAAAATATTTTCAAAAACATACTTAGGTTCAAGACCCTCCTCAAATCAATTAAATAGGAATTTTAGGAGTAGGGCACAAGCATCAATATTTTCTGAAGACTCCCACGTGACTCTAATCTAACGACAGAGTTGAGACCTGCTACTTTAAATAAATAACTGGATAACAAAATATGTGTTCCTCTTTTATCCCACTCGCTTCCCAGTCAGCTCTTAAGATCTATTTACTAAAAAGTCACCAAAGAAACAAGGTTTTTTGTAAAAGAAAATGTTTCCCATATTACTTGCTATCATGCCAGCATATAAACTTTAACACTTAGCAAAGATTAAAGTTAAAATGTACTGGGCACAGTATTCTAAAAGCAAATGATTGTTTTAAGTACAATTCAGAAGTACTTCGACTTTATAGGCCTAAACCTCAAAACTTCTGAGTTGTTGTTGTTGTTGTTAAGTGTTGCGGAGTCAGTTCTGACTCATAGTAACCCTGAGGATTGTTTCTGAGGAGCAACTGGTGGGTTTGAACTGCCGACCTTGTGGCTCGCAGTCCAGTGTTTATTCTACGGGACTCTGAGTAGAACAACTAAAATAGTAAGTTTTGAAGATCAAAATATTAATATATGTTTTTATATTCACATAAATTTAATTCACTAGAGTAAGTTCTACCCTAATTTCCAAAGCTATGTATTCATTCAGGGGTTTCAGTTTGTGCATCTAAGTCATTCCATAAACAACTATTGAATAAAGGACAAAGATGGGCACGGTCCCTGCCTGTCAGAACATACAGCCAGCCCACTTCTGTTCATGAATAAAATATCTCACCTATGGCCACTATGAGTCAGAACCTACTCGACAGCACTTAACAACACAACAATGAAGTCAATATTTGAAGAAGTGTCGCCCTAGTCTCAAATACAGGGAGTGTGTGAGTAAAAAATTCAAAAAACTATCTATCCTCCAAGGAAACTGCTTTGCAGGTTAAATTAATTCAACCCACATTATGAATGCAACATAGCTAGAGAATTTACTGAAGATTATAAAATACCAAAAACGGTGAGCAAAAAGTAAAGAAAATCAAAGAAGAGAAAACATTACCAAAAATGTACAAGAGTAGAAGAGAGAATTTGGCAGCAGCATCAAACACAATCTCTGATGCTTTTTCCGGATTCTCTGTGGGAATGGAGGTGCATCAGTGCCTATGGTATTGCCCAATGAGGTATTATTCAAGGCCCTGGTATGTGTATACACAAATCAGCGTTCCACATGGACGAGCTGAGACTGGGGAGTCCAGGTCAGACTATAAACACACTCACATCAAAGATATGGGAACAAAACAACCCACAGAGTATAATACTAGAATGGCAAGAATGGTTGGATCCTAAAGAGTCAGTGTTATACAAGGAATTGTGTCCCTCAAAATATGTGTCCAATTCCTAATGACTGTACCTAAAAAGATGAGCCCCACTAGTACGGCAGGTTAGGCATTCAACTGCCCAATCACAAGGTTGGCAGTTCAAACCTACCAGCCACTCCATGGGAGAAAGATGGGACTGCCTCCTCCCACAGATTCACTCTAAAAACCCTATATAGGATCACTAAGAGTCAGAATTGACTTGATGGCAGTGAATTTGGTTTGGGATTTTGGGGGGCCTAGGAGTAAAACTCTGCTTGTACCCAACCCAAAAGATTCGTATTCAATTGATCTAAGGAGGGTCTTGAACATAGTTTGTTTGTTTGTTTTTTAATTTCCCTATGTGGATTGTGCTATGAGGTCACATCCTAGTAGGGTGGACCCTCAACTTGTCCATTTCTGAGTTCTAAAAATCATACTAGACAACAGTGACAAATGTAAGTCCAGGAACACTGAGGCTTGTTGTCAACTATTAGAAGTTGAAGTAGACAAGGAAGTACCTGCCTCTAGAGTCACATCCTGAACTAGAACTTCTAGCCTTCTAACACTGTAGGTTAAATACTGAAGTCCTCACCTCAAGGTCAGTGGTTCAAACCCACCAGTGGCTCATTCAAAATCCCACAGAGGGTCGAGGATCACTGAGTTGGAACCTACTCGAGTCAACTGCACTTAACAACAACAGCAACTATGAGACAATAAACAGTTGTCTTCTAAAGCCTCCCACTTGGGTTCTTTCTCTTACAGCAGCAGTAGGCTGTTAAGCTACAGCACTCCTGGATAGTTTTAAACTAGCATAAAGGGAACTTTTATGCTCCTTGAAACCTGTCTTCTATACCAGACACATTTGAGACACTCAGATTACAACAACCCCTAACAGAAAATAATCTGGGAATACACACACACACAAACAATTATTCTAGAAAATTCACACTGTGATGTGCAATGCTGGCATATATTTTGTATAGAAAAACTGTGTGTTTTATGTTGTTGTTGTTGTTAAGCACAGTCGAGTCGGTTCCAACCCATAGCGACCTTGTATAGGGTTTCCAAGGAGCGACTGGTGAGCTTGAATAGCCAACCTTGCAGTTCAAACGACTTTGCAGTCTGGCGCATTAACCCACAGCACCCCTGACTATTTGTTGTTGCTAGGAGCTGTTGAGTCAGTTTCAACTCACAGCGAACTTATGCACAACAGACCAAAACACTGCCCGGTCCTGTGCCATCCTCACAAACATCCTTAAACTTGAACCCATTGTTGCTGCCACTGTGCCAATCCATCTCATTCGGAGTCTTCCTCTTTTTCACTGACCTTCCATTTTGCCAAGTACAATATCCTTTTCTAGGGATTGGTCCCTCCTAAGAATACATCCAAAGTATGAGAGACAAAGTCTTAACATCCTGGCTTCTAAGGAACCTTCTGGCTGTACTTCGTCCAACCCAAATATGTTTGTTCTTTTGGCAGTTTATGGTACTTTAATATTCTCATTTAATGCTCAAATACATCAATTCTTCCGGGGTCTTCTTTATTCATTATCCAACTTTCACATACATATGAGGTTACTGAAAATACCACCACTTGGGTCAGGCACACCTAAGAGCTCAAACTGACATCTTTGCTCTTGAACATTTTAAAGAGCTCTTCTGCAGCAGATTTGCCTAATGCAATATGTAGTTGGATTTCCTGACTGCTGCTTCCATGAGTATGATCTAAATCATTTTGATTATGGATCTAAAATGAAGTCTTTGACAACTTCAATCCTTTTTCCATTTATTGTGACATTATATTTTGTGGAACTCGTACTAAATCAGAGCCCTGGTAGTGCAATGTTTAAGCGCTCAGCTGCTAACTGAAAAGTTGGCAGTTTGAACCTAGCCAGCAGTTCTACAGGAGGAAGACTGAATGATCTACTCCCAGAAAGAGTACAGCCTAGAGAACCCTAAGGAAAGTTCTACTCTAACATGGGATCACTGAGTCAGAACTGACTCAATGGCACCTAACAACAATCACGGTACTTGTTCTTAGGTGCCATCGAGTCAGTACCAGCTCACAGCGACTCTATATACAACAGACCGAAACACTGCCCAGTCCTGGGCCAACCTCACAATCGTTGCTACGTTTGAGACCATCAATGTTCCCACTGTGCCAATCCATCTCATTGGAGATCCTCCTCTTTTCCTCTGACTTTCCCCTTTACCAAACATTATCCTTCTCCAGTGACAGATCCATCCTGACAATATGTCTTAAGTATGAGAGATGAAGCGTTTCCATCGAGGCTTCAAAGGAGCACTCTGGCTGTACTTCTCCCAACACAGATTTATTTGTTCTTTTGGTAGTCCATGGTACTTTCAATATTATCCTCAAACACCATAACTCAAATGCATCCATTTTCCTACCATCTTCCTTATTCACTGTCCAACTTTCATGTACATATGAGGTTATTGAAAATACCATGGCTTGCACCAGGAACACCTTAGTCCTCAAACTGACAGTACTAACTCAGTTGAAAAACTAACTCAATTGAAAATTATCAGAACTCAAAGATGGCAACTCAACTCTTGATCTTTGTATTCTGGAGACATTTCTGGACTGAATTATACAATGTGGGCATCACTAGACTCTATTAAGAATCTAAACAAAGCATTATATGGTACAGAGGATTGAAGATCAGGACTTTTAACCATTTACAGAGCTGTAGCTTTGAGCAGACCACTTAATGCTCAAGTTTCACGTTGCTTGTTCCATAAAAGGGAAGCGATAGCTTCTGAGCCTACTACCCAGGATTGTTAGGGAGCTGTAACAAAAACAGCATGTGGGACAGGGCTCTTGAGATTTATGAGAGCCAGTAAAAATCAGGGCCACTTATCAACTGTCACTGTCCATGGGGAATACAGTGGCTCTGTAGAATAAATACTGGACTACAAACTACAAAGGTGGCAGTTTGATCCCACCATCCGTTCCGCTTGAGAAAGATGGAGTTTTCCGCAAAGATTTAAAGCCTCAGAGATCCAATACAGGATTGTTATGAGTCAGAACTGACTCAACATCATTTAACAACAACAAATCAGCAGTCCACATTTGTCTGATCTTTTAATACCAAAATATAACAGTCACTAAGTAGCTATGTGTTCTGTTTGAAAACAGTCTTCCTCTGGTTATAATTTGCAAGCATGATTTCAGGGAACTAGCTGCCTGCTTACAAGGCATGATAATTACATCAGCAGAAGACACCAGATGTGTAATTACAACAAATGTGCCACAGCCCTCTGCCTCCGGCAGAAGGCAGTCATTAGTGCTTTAAGAGCAGCAATTATGACCTGCTCCCTTCTCCAGCCCTGAGTGAGCGATTTGTCTTTCAGTTGCTGATATTTCTTTCAGCTTTAATTCATGTCCACCATTCATTCATTCAACAGGTATCTTCTGACATTCTACGATGTGCCAACCCTGTTCTGCTCTTCCCTCACTCCACAGATGAGCCGGATGGGATTCTCAGGCCCCTTTCCAATTGTCCCTTCAGGAACACTGTTCTGTTTGGGAGACACATTTAAATGCACTGCTACCGAATTGTATAAATGGCAAGCAGAAAAGGGTGGGTTCTCAAGTCTTAGAAATGGCCTTTTGCAGTCTCAGTCTACACTGGAAGTCTGAGTTCAAGAACACCCAGGAGCAGTCAGACAGGATCTACTCACTACCCTGGCACTAGAAGCCAGAGTCCATGTTAAAAGTGCCAGTCTGAGAAAGGTTAAATTCCTTGGGCATGAGCTACAGCTTCAATGGCTATCTGAGGTCCACTTGCAGAATTAGGGCCATCATCAGCAAGGAAGACTTCTGATGAGGGAGGAGAAGAGGAAGAAGAAGGCAGATGGGTCAAGCCAAACAGGATATGAAGATGCTACCTAGCTAGCACGCCCTATGGAAGCAGTACAAGTAATGTTTAAACAGGAATCACGTAGATACACGCACACTCAGACAAACCTGCAAACTAAAAATGGCTACAGCTACAGGACACTGCCTATCTGTCAGTCTGTTGTACTGTGGTGGCTTCTATATTACTATCATGCTTGAAGCCATGCCACCAGTATTCCAAATATCAACAGCAGCGCCCCCTAGGGTGGACAGGTTTCAGAGAGGCTTCCGGAGTAAGACAAATTAGAAAGATCTGACAATCTACTTGAGCAAATGAGCCTGTGAATCCCTATAAACACACCAGCATAACACCTGACAGAGTTGAATACTGGAAGATGAGCCCCCAGGCTACACAGTAGCTACAACAAGGGACCTGAAGATGGTGCAGGACTGGGGTACATTTAGTTCCGTTTTCATGCGACTCCATGAGTCGGAGTCGACACAGGTACTGAGGGTGGGAAGGAAAAACTGGGTACGTGAAAGACATTGTTAACTAGAATCTCAGGTAGGAATGCAAAATATTTTTGAGGTTTCTATCTGGACAGCTTCATGTCCACACCAAGGCCCATATTTCAAGATAGTCATTTCCCTAAGGACAAACCATCATCTTCGGCTCACTATCTTGCCATCTTCCCAAGGCCAATTTTATAATCCTTTATCCAACCAGAAACCTTGTAGTCTCCATGCACTGGTAGATTTAAAGCCAATATGTTGTTGGGGTGGTAAGTGCTGTCAAGTGGGTACTGACTCATATCAACCCTGTATATGGTTTCCAAGGAGTGAGTTTGAACCACCAACTTTGCAGTTCAAAGTGACCTGGTAGCGGTGGTGGTTATGTGCCATGAAATCGGTTATGACTCATAGCGACCCTGTACAGGGTTTCCAAGGCTGTAAATCATTACAGGATCAAAAAGCCTCATCTTTCTCCCATAGAACAGCTGGTAGTTGTGAACTGCTGACTTTAAGGTTCGCAGCCCGATTCGTAACCACAATGCTACCAGACCTTGTGGTAGTTGCAGTCAATAAAGTAATAAGAATAGCTGCCAGCATTCAAATCCTATTGTAGGAATTGATGAATATAAGAAAATATTATTTTATCCCCCTCAAGATCAGTCTTGAAAGAATCCTTGGCCTTTAAAAATTCCATTCTAATCAATGAATCCAAGAATCCTTGGCCTTTAAAAATACCACTTTAATCACCAGAGCACAAGCAAAACCTGCCATGTACACCTGCAATGTTTGCAAGGGCGCCCAAAGAAGAGAGACAGGGATGGAATGTGGCCAACCAAAGGTGAACTTCAAAACTACCCATGGTCCTAAATCATTTGTGAATCACATTGAAGGTACAAAACAAAAGCAAAACCCACTGCCATCAAGTTGGTTCGAACTCATAGGGACTTTATACAGGGTTTCCAAGACTACAAATCTTTATGGGAGCAGACTCCTACGGAGCAGCTGGTGGATTTGAACCACCCACCATAAGGTTAGCAGCCCACCACATAACTCACAGCACCATCAGTGCTTCTTATACTGAAGGTAGAGTGTTGTTGTGGTGGTTTTTTTTAATAAAGCATCCACTTATATTTTTCCCTAAAGTGAGGGAGAAAGTGACTTTAATACAACCCTTTTTTCTATTTCCCAGATGTGAGTTGTTGTTGTTATTAAGTGCCCTTGAGTTGGTTCCAATATATATAATTATCTATGCCGGTTTGCTGGCCATTGTTGCAGAAGTTTATTTGTGTATTTACTTACTTGTTTTGGTGAAAATAAATAGTCATGTACCATTTTGACAATTTCTACATGTATAACTCATTGACACGGATATTCTTCAAGCTGTAGGAATGTTCTCACCATCCTTCTCAGAGACTTTCTACCACCATTGACTTACACTCACTGCCCCTTAAGCTCATCTAACCTTTTGAATTGCTGTGGTCAAATTGATTTTACACTCTTTTTAAAAGCACAATGCTCAAAGTAGAGCTACTTTACTTACTAAGATAAACTTTTCTTATTGTTCAAAGAAGACTTAAGGGGATAGTTTTGGCTACAAGATTGTTTTTGTTTCAAGGTTCTTCCAACCTGAAAAGCTCTAGAAAGAGAAAAGCTCCTACAGAGAATTTGATTTTCTTAAAGGAAGAGTTAAAGCTGGTATTTCTTCTTTAAAACATACTACTTTACAAAGAATGTGCTCAGTAAGAGTTAACAGGAGCAGTTGTTCAAAATTCCAACTGGAATGGATAGATTCTTCATAACAAGGAACAAGCTTGTTTCCTCCGTGTACTCATTTGATATGGATGGGCATCTGGTGAAAAGGGAAGAGGGATGATGGTAATAGGATTTTATGATTCAACTGTGAGTAATTATTAGCAGGATTAATTGTGATTGTCACAATTGTAATTGTAGAAAATAAAAAAGATAAGAGGGAAGAGTAGTTCATCTTTCATTTCAGGAATGGACGATCCTGGGAGCATCAAGAAGGAAGAGTATGAGTAGAGTGTGAGATCCCTACTTGGAAAAGCAGTAACAGCAAAGAGCGTAGCACAGAGAGACCGAGGTGCTGCACGCTCTAGGCCCATGAACTGAGTAGGGCTGGGTGACTGTGGGAAGGAGGCTAGCTTACAGAACGTGCCTTTGAAAAATTAAATGAATATATATTTGTTGAATTTTTATGTGCACATGAAATATTTTTGCTCTGTTCATATGTGAAATATAAAATATAAATAGGGAGCCAGAGGGAGGAAGTAGGGTAACTTGTTGCATTGAGATAAAAGCATATCATTTTGTTGAATATAAAGCTGATGATCTTGTCAGTAAACCTTCATGCATTTCACAACGAAAGTTTAACAACAACAGCAAAGAGTTAACAGGGGAAAAAAGAGAATATTCCAAATGACTGTGTGTGTGCTGGGGGTGGGGTGGGGTGAGATTCTTTACCTTAGAGTTCAATATAAAGCAAATGGAAGAAATGAGGAGGTACAAGAGCTGAACAGAATATTTCAAAGGTCAGCTCGAGAAGACAAAGTCAAACATTACAACGAAATGTACAAAGATCTAGACTCAGAAAACCAAAAGGGAAGAACATGCTCAGCAATTCTCAAGCTTGGGAAACTGAAGGAAAAATTCAAACCTTGACTTTAATTATTGAAGGATTCTCTGGGCAAATTATTGAGTGATGCAGAAAGCATTAAAAGAAGATGGAAGGAATGAATACACAGAGTCACTGTACCAAAAGGAAATGGTCAATGTTCAACCATTTCAAGAGGTAGCATATGATCAAGAGACAATGATACTAAAGGAGGAAATCCAAGGTGCATTAAAGGAATTGGCAAGAACAGGACACCAAGAATTGATGGAATAAAAATTGAAATCTTTCAACAGAGTGAGGCAGCCCTAGAGGCACTCACTCATCTATGCCAAGAAATTTGGAGAACAACTAACTGGCCAACTGACTGGAAGAGATCTGTGTTTGTGCCTACTTCAAAGAGAGGTGACCCAACAGAACGTGGAAATCATCTGATAATATCTTTGATACCCCATGCAAGTAAAGTTTTACCAAAGGTAATTACAGAAATGGCTGCAAGCATACATTGGCAAAGAACTTCCAGAGGTTCAAGCCAGATTCAGAAGAGGACGTGGAATGAGGGAAATCACTGCTGATGTCCGATGGATCTTGGCTGAAAGCAGAGAATATCAGAAAGATGTTTGCCTGTGCTTTATTGACTATGCAAAGGCTTTTGATTGTGTGAATCATGACAAGCTATGGACAACATTGCGAAGTATGAGTATTCCGGAACACTTAATTGTATTCATGATGAACTTGTACATAGGCCAAGAGGCAGTTGTTCAAAAAGAACATGGGAACACTGAGTGGTTTAAAACTAGGAAAGATGTGTGACAAGGTTGTGTTCTTTCACCATACTTATTCAACCTATATGCTGAGCAAATAATCCGAGAAGCTGGGTTATATGAAGAAAACATGGCATCAAGATTGGAGGAAGACTCATTAACAACCTGCGATATGCAGATGATACAACCTTGCTTGCTGGAAGTGAAGAGGACTTAAAATACTTACTGACGAAGATCAAAGACCTTAGCTTTTGGTATAGATTGCATCTCAATATAAAGAAAACAAAAATTCTCACCACTGGACCAATAAACAACATTCTTATCAATGGAGAAAAGATTGAAGTTGTCAAGGACTTCATTCTTCTTGGATCAACCATCAACACTCATAGAAGCAGCAGCCAAGAAATCAAACGACGTATTGCATTAGGCAAATCTGCTGCACAGGAACTTTTTAAAGTGTTGAAGAGCAAAGATGTCAGCTTAAGGACTAAGGTGTGCCTGACCCAAGCCATAGCATTTTCAGTAACCTCACATGCATGCAAAAGTTGGACAGTGAATAAGGAAGACTGTAGAAGAATTGATGCTTTTCATTTATGGTGCTGGAGAATATTGAAAGTGCCATGAGCTGCCAAAAGAACCAACAGATCTGTGTTGGAAGAAGTGCAGCCCGAGTGCTCCTTGGAGGCCAAGATGGCCAGACTTCATCTCTCATACTTCGGACATATTGTCAGGAAGGACCAGTCACTAGAGAGGGATATCATGTTTGGTAAAGTGGAGGGTCAGAGAAAAAGAGGAAGACCCCTAGCAAGATGGATTGTCAAAGTGGCAGCATCAGTGGACTCAAGCATGGCAACAACTGTGAGGTTAGTCCAGGGCAGTGTTTCGTTCTAGTGTGCACATAGGGTCACTATGAGTCAGTACCAAGTCGATGGCACCTAACAACAACAACAACACAGTCATTTTTTTTTTTCATGAAATCTATGTCTTAAAAATAAAAATCTAAAAAAATAATGGAAGATAGAGAAAACACCTTAACATATGCATTTAAGACATCACAAGCGATAACAGGTGTACGACTAAGGATTTGAAACAATTTTACCAGTTTACCACAGGACCTGTTCTAAAAAGTATTGTCTCCACTACTAATACTTACCCAGTCTGTTGAAATATAATACAAGTTTGAATGGTCAGAAAAGGTGGTATGGCGATGTGTCTCTTTAGACACCATCAGGAATGGCGGAAGCTACAGCACAATACTGAGTGTATGTAACTGTTTGAAAATGTCAACATTTCCAAAAGAAACATACAAAAATCTCAGCATCAGCCTGCATCCATCAATACATTCATTTCAAAACTTCAAAATGAAATAAAACTAGAAATTAGTGTTATGTAATAAACCTGTCCTTTATGGATTCCCTACCCACTGATGTTTCAGCTAATGCTATTTCAAACTCACTGTCCACCACAAATCTGTGAGGCAGAATAACAAAGCTGACATTTCACACAGTCTGTGGGCCAGCAAAGAAGTTTCATAACTCAATATGCCGTCTGCTGATTAATAAGGCTCAGAACACAGCTAAGCTAGGATCAATCAACAGTGCCCAGCTCCTGTGTCCGGCTCTATTTTCTTTCTCATTTCTGCAGTCAGCAGACTTATTCAAGGACAAGAACACAAGCCAAGCTCTATTTTAAGTGTTAAACAAATCTTGCTTTTCATTGGTCACAGATCTCTTTCCTCTATTCAAAGAAAGATAAATAGATCTTTTCCTCTGTCAGCCATTGCTGGGCCATGCAGTTCCTTGTCTGGTTGCCTAGAAAGAAGATGATGGTTCCGGGTATGTGACTTAAAGCAAGATGTAAATGTCACAAAAAATTGGCAGTTTCCACTGAGTCTTTCGTAATGAACTTCTAATTCTCACTTAATAGTTTTTCCTGTAGATAGAAGTAATATTCAAACTTCTCTCTGAACTCCTTAAGTGAACACTAAATAATCCAGACACATTTCAACAGTTGGTGAATAACTCCTACTTTTACAAATTTTCTTCCAAAGTCCTTTTAGGCCTCTGCAATGTTTTTCCCACTTTCCTACTTAATTATAAAGCATAGAGAAACAAACACTCATCTTATAGGAAACTGAATTATGAAGCCCCAATTAATAAAGCAAAGCGTCTTGCAAACCGGACTTAGTTAGCAGGCCCACATTGCCTATACATGAACCTCACGGTCTATAACTAGGCTTTCTATTTTATTTTATGCTGCTATTGTTAATCTAAGGAGTTCTGGTAGTGTAGTGGTTACAAATCGGGCTGCGCAAATCGCAAGGTCAGAAGCTCAAAACTACCAGCTGTTCCGCGGGAGAAAGATGAGGCTTTCTGTTCCTGTAACGATTTACAGCCTCAGAAACCCTATACAGGGTTGCTATGAGTCGGAACCAACTCCACGGCACACAACAACAACAATTGTTAATCTGGAGTCCTAGTGTGGCACTGTGGGTTAATGCACCAGACTGCAAAGCCATTTGAGCTGCAAAGTTGGCAGTTCAAGCTCACTAGCTGCTCCTTGGAAACCCTATATAGGATCGCTATGGGTTGGAATCAACTCAACGGCACTCAACAACAACATTGTTAATCTAATATCACTATACTGTGACTTATTTTTATAAAACAGACACTTCTTGACTTGCCATTTACTGTGTTTATTCTGTACCTTCTGGGTCACAGCTCTACATCCTGGATTTAAGTTACAAACTGTTATGCTTGTTACAACTCTTCTACTGGTGTTTGCAAGTCAAGGAGTGTGTGTGTGGGGGGGGGGGGGGGTTGTGAACCCAGACACTGTGGCTAGTCCATGTGTAAGCAGCCCATGTGTATCAGAGTACTTCATAGGGATTTCAATGACTGACTTTTCAGAAGTACATCACCAAGCTTTATTTCTGAGGCATCTTCAGAAGTTAGCAGCCAAGCGCTCATTAACCATCCGCACCACTCAGGGACTCCGCAAGCTAAGGAGCATACTCTTAATCTGATTTTTGGTTTCAATAATTAAAATACTAAGTCTTCTGAGTCACCCTCAGTGGGTAGTACCAGTTTCATCAAGTATTCCTCCTCAGGGACAGCTCTCCAACCACTGTTGTTGTTGTTGTTGTTGTTGTTAAGTACTGTTGAGTTGGTTCCAACTCATAGAGACCCTGTATAGGGTTTCCAAGGAGTTGCTGGTGAGTTTGAACTGCCAACCTTGTGGTTCAAACCAACCACCATATATCCTCAGAATGACGAGGTCTTCCTACATACACTGTCTGTGTTAAATAGTCTCTTCATGTGAATGAAGCAAAAGCTCATTTGTTGTTGTTGTGAAGTGCCACCGAGTCAATTCCAACCCATAGCGACCCAGTATAGGGTTTTCAAGGAGCAGCTGGTAAGCTGAGCTGCCTGCCAACCTTGCAGTTCAAATGGCTTTGCAGTCTGGTGCATTAAGCCACCATTTAGTTTACCCTAAAAACTCCTCATAGAATCAGTCAAAAGGATAGGTGGAAAGTTTGACTGTTCAACTTGATAAAACATTCAAATAGATCATTTTTTTTCTTTTTTTTTAATTAAAGATTTTAATACTCATAGCCAGCAGAATCATGATGGTACCTTCACAAAACTAAGCTTGGTTATGTTTTGTTATGTTAAGAAACCAGAGCATCCATTCTCTCCCACAAAAGAACTCTGGTCTACCAGATCTTTGGCTATCTGGTAGCGTAGTGGTTACCAATCAGGCTGCGAACCTTAAGGTCTGCGGTTCGAAACTACCAGCTGCTCCGCGGGAGAAAGATGAGGCTTTCTACTCCCGTAAAGATTTACACCCTTGGAAACCCTGTACAGGGTCGCTATAGGTCGGAACCGACTTGACGGCACTTAACAACAACAACAACAAGCAGAGAACTGCAGAAAAATCCAAATTCATTTCTTTGGCTAAAGAACATCAGATGTTCTTTGGCTAGAGAACATATGACTTTGGCTAAAGAACATATGACTTTCATATTTTAGAGAGAGTTGACATTTTGTTAGTTTGGCTTCTAAGATGTAAAACTTGGGATAAGCTCCATCTATTCCACAGCTCCCAAAGCAGCTCTGGTAGCGTAGTGGTTATGAATTGGGCTTCGAATCACAAGGTCAGCAGTTCGAAACTTCCAGCTGTTCCACAGGAGAAAGATGAGGCATTCTGCTCCAGTAAAGATTTACAGCCTCAGAAACCCTGTACAGCGTTGCTATGAGTTGGAAACAACTCCATGGCACACAGCCACCACCACCACCATTCCACAGGTCCCAGTGGGCAGAGCTACCATGCTCACAGTGGCAATACCATCAGACCTCGGAGATGGCATTTGCAGGCTGGGTCCTGGGGTTCTTCATCCAAATGGCAACCACAGTTGGTGGCAGGCTTAGTGCCTGCCAGTCATATCAGGCAAGTGCAAAGGAGCAGCTTGATAGACCAGGATGGAAGACTATTAACTCAAAAGTACTGACAGAGTCAAACATTAGAATATTTTCTCTCTGTTAACTGTGAAAATCATGCCAGTCTCTGAGAAAGGATACCTACCTAAAAGAAGGAACAAAATACAAAGATAAAATCAACAGGACAAATTTTATTGGATAATTAAGATGTTACTATGGAAAGCATTCAAGCAAGATGTATCGGTAACTACTGATGCTTGTTGTGTACAAAATGAGGAGAAGGGGACTGGTGGGGAGAAGGACAGATGGTTGGAAAACATGACTTTGGTCACAGAAAAAACCTGAGAGGTTGCATGATAAGATTTGCAAGACCAATGACTTAGTCATTGGAAACACCATTTTTCCACAACGTAAACTGAGACAACGTACATGAACCTCACTGGATGGGATACACAGGCATCAAATCAATTACATCTATGGAAAGGAACAGTGCAGAAACTCAATACCATTGGTCAGAACAGTCAGGAACTAACAGTACAATAGATCATCAATTGCTCGTATGCCAGCTCAGGTCAAAGCTAAAGAAAATTGAAATAAGTCAAATTTCAGAAAAACTGGGAAGGAGAGTGAAATGGAAATAACCATATGCAGGAGGTGGGATGAATGTTGTTACATGCAGTCATTGAGATGAAACCAAGTGTATGATTTGTTGAATGTAAAACTGATGATCTGCTCTGTAAACCTTCACTAATTCACAATAAAGAGTTTCCAAACACTCAGTAAGTCCATGAGAGCCAAAGCACGGCCTTGAATTTATCCCACCATAATTTAGAGTGCACTTCAAGAATTAATTTGACGCACAGAACTCTAATAATCGAAGACTAGGTCAGCTATGGGATGATATCAGGATATCATATATGAAGAAACTAAAATGTTATTAGAAAGACGGGAACGATTTACAGCCTCAGAAACCCTATACAGGGTTGCTATGAGTCGGAACCAACTCCACGGCACACAACAACAACAATTGTTAATCTGGAGTCCT
>NW_006408793.1:2575115-2600759 GCF_000296735.1 Chrysochloris asiatica
AAACTAAAATGTTATTAGAAAGACGGGGGGGGGGGAAGTGGATGTCAGAAGAGACGATGAAATTTACTCTTGAACTTAAAATAGTTAAGGGAAAAAATGATAAAGTAAAGGAGGTAAAAAGAAGATTTCAAGGGGCAGCTCAAAAAGCTAAACAATTATAAGTAAAATGTGCGAAGTCCTGGAGTTAGAAAACCAAAAGGAAAGAAAATGCTAGCCACTACTCAAGGTGAAATAACTGAAAAAAGATAATAAATTCTGGCTTTTAGTGCAATATTAATGGACTAATTCTATAGGCAAAATATTCAACGATACCAATTGGGATATTTCAACAAGCAAATGCAATGCTGGAAGCACTCACTAGTCTATGCCAAGAAATTTTGAATACAACTATCTGGCCAACCAACTGAAAGAGATCCCTATTTGTGCCTATTCCAAAGAAAGATAATATAAAAGAATGTGGAAATCACTGAACAAAATCATTATTATTACAAGCAAGTAAAATGCTACTGAAGATATTTCAAAAACAGTTGCAGCAGCAAATCAAAAATGAACAGCCAGAAATTCAAGCAAGATAAAGAAGATGTCATGGAACAAAGGGTATCATTGTCAATGTCAGATGGATCTCTTTTTTTTTGTTTGTTTTAAGCTTTTACTGTGAATTGAAGGAGCTCTGGTTGCGTAGTGGTTATGAATCGGGCTGCAAACCGCAAGGTCAGCAGTTCGAAACTACCAGCTTCTCCATAGAAGAAAGATGAGGCATTCTGCTCCCATAAAGATTTACAGCCTCAGAAACCCTGTACAGGGTCACTATGAGTTGGAACCGACTCCATGGCACACAGCTACCACCAGTCACCACTGTGAATTGAGTGGTAGTTTACATGGCAGAACATTGGCTTTGCACTCAACCAATCATATTTTCTTTCACTGCAATGATTACAATCCTCTCTCCATGAACAATCAGTTAACAGTATTTGCCTCTATCCCCTCTTTTTTTTTTTTTTTTTAATGTACACAAAAGCACACAGGAATATATAATCAATTAAATGATGAAAGGGCACATTTTGCAAGCCAATCTCCTGGTCACCAAAACATAGCTTTCTCTTTCCATGAATCTCAAGTCCTCAACTACTCTATTTGTCCATGTCATCACCTCTGCTGCTTCTCTGGTTAGGATCCCATGTTCCGCTCATGCGGCTCATGCTCTTCCCTCTTAATGGTCCTAGGGTCCTCTGTTCCTGGAATGTAAGATGAACTACTCTCCCCTTTAGGTCATACATCCTTTACCTTTACAGTTGTAACTATCGCAATTAGTCATGATAACAATTCCTTACTATTGAATCAAAGAATCCTGTCCCCATCTCCTTTCACCAGACACATGTCAGATAAATCTTGACCAAGAGCAGAAAATACCAGCAAGATGTTTAATTGTGTTTCATTGACAATGAAAAGGCATTTCACTCTGACACTAATAGCAAACTCTAGGTAATACTGTGCAGCATGGAAATTCCAGAACACAAGACTGTGCTCATATGAAATCTGCATATAGAGGCTGCCATTCAAAAACAAACAAAAACAAAAAACAAGAATACTGTGTGATTTAAAATCAGTAAAGATATGTGTCAGGATTTTATCCTTTCACTATGCTATTTCATCTGTATGCGGAGCAAATCATCCTAGAAGATAAGACGATATGAAGAACACAACATCAGGATTGGAGGGAGACTCAGTAACAACCTGCGCAATGCTGACAACACAACTTTATCTGCTGAAAGTGAAGAGGTCTTGGAGCATTTACTGATAAAGATCAAAAACTAAAGCCTTTCAGTATGGATTAGAATTCAACATAAAGTCAACAAAAATCCTCACAACTGAAGCAACATGATAAATGGAGAACAAACTGAAATTGTCAAGGATTTCATTTTACTTGAATTCACAATCAATGACCATAGAAGCAAGACTCAGGAAATCACATGATTCATTGCACGAGACAAATCTGCTGTAAAAGATCTCATAAAAGTGTTAAAATTCAAGGATGCCACTTTGAGGACTAAGGTGTGCCTGACCCAAGCCATGGTATTTCAATCACCTCATATACATGTGATAGCTGGACAATGAATAAGGAAGACCAAAGAAGAATTGATACACTTGAATTAGGGTGTTGGCAAAGAACATTGAATATAGCATGGACTGCCAGAGAAAGAACAAATCTAATTTGGAAGAAGTACAGCCAGATTACCCTCAGAAGCAAGAATAGCTAGACTCTGTCTCACAAGCTTTGGACATGTTATCAGGAAGGACTGTTGTTGTTGTTAAGTGCCGTCGAGTCGGTTCCGACCCATAGCGACCCTGCACAGGGTTTCCGAGGGTGTAAATCTTTACGGGAGTAGAAAGCCTCATCTTTCTCCCGCGGAACCGCTGGTAGTTTCGAACTGCTGACCTTGTGGTTCACAGCCCGATTCGTAACCACTAATCAGGAAGGGCTAGTCCCTGGAAAAGGACATCATGCTTGGTAAAGTAGAGGTTTAGAGTGGAACACAGGAAGACCTTAAACAGTAGCTGCAAGAATGGACTCAAAGCTAGCAAGGATTGTGAGGAGGGTGCACGGCCAGGTAGTATTTTTGTTTTGTTGTACATAGTGACATTATGAGTCAGAACTAACTCAAAAATACCTAACAGCAACAATCAGACCTTTACTGTAAATTTGGGGCTCGAGGACTTTCTGTCATAAAAGCCATTTCACAGTTGGAATGTGTTTACTTTTATGAAATAGAAATCCAATTTTATTTATGACACAAAATTAAATCAACCTTGGCATATTTCCTTCCCTAGAACACATAATGAAAATGCATTGTGAGGAATGATGGGTAAGATGTAGGGCTAAGAAAAGGCTCTGCTTTTCTTTACAAACACAATGCTCCATTCACTCTGGCCCTTTTCCAGAATGCCGGGCCTTCCTAACAATTCTTTGTTATTGAAAAAGAAAAAATAAATGAGCAATTGATTATAAAATACAATAATACTTGAGAGAAAGGCTACAATAAACTCTTCTAACACAAAGTCACTATGTTGTTGTTGTTATTGTTAAGTGCCGTGGCATTGGTTCCAACCCATAGCAACCCAGTACAGGGCTTCCAAGGAGTGGCTGGTGAGCTTGTCTTTGTGGTTCAAACCAACTTTGCAGTCGAGCGCATTAACCCACAGCACCACACCAGGACTCCAAAGTCATCACAGATACCAATTAATACTAATTCAATAATATTTATTTGTATTCAAAGAAAGGATTGTTGTTGCTGATGTCAAGTGCCACCAAGCTGGTTCCAACTCAGAGTCACCTTGTATAGAGTTTCTGAGAAGCAGCTGAAGGGTTTGAACTGCTGACCTGGCAGTCAGCAGTCCAGTGCTTATCATACAGTGCCACAATATAAACAAAGTAGTTTTAGTATAGGTAAATGTTGCTGTGTTTATTGTTATTTCATGCCATTCATTTTATTTCAACTCATAGCAACTCCATGTAAAACAGCCTGAAACAGTCTTGTGGCATTCCTACAATAGGTACGTTTGAAGCCACTGCTGCAGCAACTATTGCAGGTTTTCCTCTTTTTCACTCATCATCTACTTGATCAGGGATCCTTGGTGGCACAGTGCTTAAGGGCTTGGCTGCTAACCAAAAAAGTCAACAGTTCAAATCCACCAGTCATTCTGTATAAGAAAGATGTAGCAATCTGCTTCCATAAAGACTTACAACCTTTGAAGGCTTGTGGGACAATTCTACTCTGTCCTGTCGGGTCATTACAGCTTGGAATCAAGTCCACAGCAGTGTGACTGGGCTTACTGTATTTTATCAAGCACAATGTCCTCCTCCAGGGATGGTGTTGTTGTTAAGTACCATCACCTGGATTCCAACTCACAGCCACCCTGTGTAGGATGTATAAGGAGCAGCTGGTGAGTTTGGACCACCGACCTTGCAGTTTAAACCGGTTCTGAGGTTGAGTCCTTATCCTATGGTACCACACCACATGTCTAAAGAGTGAATGTTGTTCTTGTTCTTTCGTGCTGTAAGGTCAGTTCTCACTCATAGCAACCCTCTATAGGGTTTCCAAGGAGCAGCTTGTGGGACTGAATGACTGCCTTAAGATTGAAATCAACCTTGTGGTCCAACGTATTATCGTAAAGAGCCACACCAGAACACTCTCCAGTGATGTTGTTATTGTTAAGTGCTGTCGAGTCGATTCTGACCCGTAGTGACCCTGTATAGGGTTTCCAAGAGCAGCTGGTGAGCTTGAACCACCAACCTTGCAGTTCAAATGACTTGCAGTCTGATGCATTAACCCACAATGCCACACCAGGACTCCACCTCTCCATGATTTGTTGTTGTTGTTAGGTGCCATTGAGTTGGTACCGACTCATAGCGACCTTATGCACAGGAGAACAAAACATTGCCCGGTCCTGGGCCAACCTCACTATTGTTGTCACGCTTGAGCCCACTGATGCTGCCACTTGGCCAATCCATCTCACTGGGGGTCTTCCTCTTTTTCTCTGGTCTCTAGAAATAACGTGTTCTAAGAGTGAATGTTGTTGTTGCTAAATGCTATCAAGTCAGTTCTGACTCATAGCAACCCTGTATAGGGTTTCCAAGGAGCAGCTGGTTGGTTTCAGCTGCCAACCTTATAGTTTGCAGTTGAGTGCTGATCCTGCAGTGCCACACCAGGAGTGAATAATGAAGCTTTAAAATCATTTTCAAGTAAATATTAAGAGAACTGTTGTTGTTGTTGTTATGTGCCATCAAGTCAGTTCTGACCCATAGCGACCCTGTACAGGGTTTCAGAGGGTGTAAATCTTTACGGGAGTAGAAAGCCTCATCTTTCTCCCACGGAGCAGCTGGTAGTTTCGAACCGCTGACCTTAAAGGTTCGCAGCCCGATTCATAACCACTACGCTACCAGAGCTCTCATGATACATCTACCACTTACACATTATAAACTCCAGTGAGCCAATGACTCAGTTTATTTCTCACTTGATTATTATCATTTATCTTCTTCAAAGATAAGTGATACCAATAAAATGCATACAAGAGAAAAAGATGCACTGAGCACTTATGAGGTCCTGTTGAAGCACTTAAGATAAACTGCTTAGAATAAAACTATTAAGTTAAGGGCAAAATGCAATAAAGTATGTACAAGAATTCCCAAACTTGCAGATAGTACCCACTTGACCTAGTCTCAATGACTTAATGATCAGAAAATAACTAGAGGGGAAAAAAAAATTTTTTTTATAAAGGAAACAAGTGTAAATTGCTACAATTTGATGAACTTAACCTATAATTATGAGTGTAGTAGCTCAAACTACCAACAGAAAGGGAAGGAGTCTTCACATCAAGTATCAATCCTATCCCCTCTGTATACAGGGTTGAAAGGGATGGGCAACTTAGACATTAGCTACCTAAAATGAGGGGGTGATAAAGGCATGAAGTGGCTGGCTTACAAGTTTTCAAGAGGAGGCTTAGTTTAAGAGTGTGCAGGGAAAGGTAGAGTCCCCATTGAATAGTACTCATCTTGTCTAGATTGGTCCAGTGAAAAGAGGTGGGGATAAGATTCTTATGATTCAATAGTGAGTAACTGTTATCATGACTAATTACGACTGTCACAACCATAAAGGTAGACGTTTTGTAACAAAAATGGGGAAGTAGTTACTCTTACAGTCCAGGAACAGAGGACCAACCCTAGGACCATCAAGGGAGAAGAGAATGAGTGGAATGTGGGACCCTATCCAGAGAGTCAGTAACACCAGATATGGAGGCAGAGACGAGGACATGGAAAAAGAGAGCAGCTGAGGAATCTAGACTCATGGAAAGAGAAAGACTGAGTGCTAGCAGCCAGGAGACAGGCTTACAGAATATGCCCTTCTGTTGTTTAAATGATTATATATTTCCGAGTGTTTTTGTTTACAAACCCCCCTAAAACAAACAAACAAACAGAGGGAATGGAAGCAAATACTGTTGAATGATGATGCACAGAGGAGATTGTAATCATTGAAATGAAACGATGAGCTAAAACAAATGTTCTCACATATAAACTATCACTCAATTCACAATAAAAACTTAGAAAAAAATGCAATAAAGGATAAATCTAACATTCTTCAAAATAAGCAGAACCCCCACCAAATGATCAGAGTTCATCTATATAAACTGTAAAACTCTAATATAAGTCAGTTCATCTAGGGCGTTAACATTAGAACTGCACCAAATGTACTAGCTTATTTCCAACTGTAAAATGATTAACACTGAACCAATCACTCGAAGGAATCCTGATGTAATGCTATTGGATAAGGTCGGTGGTTCAAACAAACTACAGGGTCACTATGAGTCTGAGCCGACTCAAAAGCACTTAACAATGACAACAACAATCGTTTGGTTAAGTTTATATGATAAAATCTTCAGTTCCCCTTCTGCCTTACCCTTATTCAATTTCTAAAGGAATAATTTAAATGTGACATAAAAGAACCTATGTTGTTGCTGTTAAGTGCCGTCAAGTCAGTTTTGACCCATAGCGACCCTGTATAGGGTTTCCGAGGAGCAGCTCGAAGCTTGAGCCACTGACCTTGCAGTTCAAATGGCTTTGCAGTCTGGTGCATTAACCCACAGCACCACATTTAATTTAAATTCATGAGTTTAAATGTCCAATTTGTTTCTTTAAACAATACTGGAATAACTCTGGCAAAACATCTATAAACCCATCTGTTAATAAAAGGATAAATACATCTAGTAAGACCTGCCAATGGAGATTGAGGTGAAGATGGTGGACTGGGCAGATACACTGTCAAGATCATCTACAACAAGGTCTCATGAGACCAAGTGAAACAGATACAGATGACAATTCTGGATTCCAGGGATTTAAAGGGAAGGATAAAGAAGTAGACTACATGTCTATGTGAGAAAGAGACTGAACGGAAACAGAGGACAAGGAGGCATATGGAGCGATAAATTACAAGCCAGCACAGTGCAGCTATTTTGAATTATAGCAAGCCAAGTTTCAATCAGAGCAGGAACCAAATAACCAGCTCCACAACCCAGGGGTGCACCAGTACCCACACTGGTGGTTGGTAATCACCAAGCACTCAGGAATCAGCAACACTACCCAGTCATACCCACCCCACCTGCTGCCCTGTCCACTAGGCAAGTGCAGCCACCTGCTTCAGTACCACTGCATTAATGACAGACCATTCAACCTTGCCCTCAGCTGCTCCACATGACCAGTGACCTGGGACTCATGCCCACCCTGCCATTCCCCCCGGAGACAGTGAAGAGTGAGCACCACAGTGCTGCAAAACTAAGAACCAGAGTAGCATGCTCTCCCCATTGCCTGGAAACATTAAAACAAGTAAAAATGTAGAGGGGCATAAAATAATTAATGAAGTAAAGTCCCCGAGGAGGCAGTGGGAACTAGAACACTGTTGTTGTCTTTGTTATCCAGTGCTGTTAAAGCAGAAACACCTTATATGTGAATGGCTTTAACAAACAGACATTTATTCCCTCTCAGTATAGGAGGCTAGAAGTCTGAATCTATGGCTCCCGTTCTAGGAGAAGGCTTTCTCTCTTTACTGGGTCACAGTTCTAATTCTTACTACCTCCTCAAAGACCTTGCTTCATGAATTACCCCACTTGCCCCTGAATTGTTGCTTCTGTATTGTTTTAATGCATTCGGGCAATGGGGAAATCAGGCTACTCTGATTGCTGATTTGGCAGTACTGTGATGCTCACCAACTGTCTGCAGGAGGATTTGGTAATATAGGCATGAGTCCCTCATAACTGGTCATGCAGAGCAACTGAGAGACGATTGAAGTAAACTAGCGTATAATCAACACATTAATACAAAAATACCACAATGTCTCAGACACAACAGACAGCTTCAAGTCATACTAAAGGGGGTGGGAGCTGCAGGCTCAAACAAGTGACTGAAATCCAGGGCCAGAAAATATTCTAGATGAAGAGTACTATTGGAACTACTTGATAAAGAATTCAAAAGATTTGTACTTAGTTACCTTAAATAGAGAGAGAGGTAGATCAAGGAAAACACAAATAAAACTCTAGAAGAATTCAGGAAAACAATATGGGAAATTTGAAGTCATACAAAAACATCAAGTAGAAATCCAGAAAACTAGTATTAAAATTATAGAAATACATGTTGCATTGGAAGAGCAAAGGAATAGAATTGAATCATGGAAGATAGAATTAATTTAAAAAGAAGACAGGTCTCTTAGTTTCTCAACTGTTAGAACAATAAGAAGAAAGAGTAACAACAACAAACAAACAAAAAAAAAACCCAGAAGAGATCCTAAGAATTATATGGGACACCATCAAAAGGAATCATTTACATGGGACTGGACTTCAGAAACAGAAAAGCGAAGGAAAAAAAGGGGGAGGCACCAAGAAAAATGTGTTGGTGGAAGAAAACATCCCTTACATCATGAAAGATGAGAAGATATGTATTCAAGAAGCTCAACAAACTCCAAATAGGATACACCACAAAAGAACATCAGCAAGACACATCATAATTGAAATTTCTCAAGACAAAGACAGAAGAATCCTGAACACAGCTCCAGAAAAGTTACTTACAAAGGAGAACCAATCAGACTAAGCTCTTATTTCTTGGCAGAAACCATGCAGGCAAGAAGGCAATGAGATGACATACATAAAACTCAGAAAGGAAATTGTCAACCAAGAATTACATATCCAGCAAAATTGTCACTCAGATACAATGATGAGATAAAGACATTTCCAGATTTTAAATAAATAAAGGAAATTTCTGAAAATCAGACCAATCTTACAAGACATGCTAAACGGAGATCGGAAGACAGAGAACCAATAACCAGAGATTAGAACATGACAACATCACCTGGATATCAACCCAAATATCGAAGGGAGAAAGATGAGGCTTTCTGCTCCTTTAAATATTTATTTATAGCCACAGAAACCCTATATAGGGTCACTATGCATCAGGACCAACTGCAAGGCACACAATCACCCACTGTCGTCATCATCCATATAAATATGAATATATGGATAATATATGTGGGGGAGGAGTACCTTGGTTAAGTCATGTATCTGCTAATCAAAACATTTGTGGCTCCTATCTACTCAGAGGTATCGCCTATCTACTGAGAGGTATCTACTCAGGAAGGCCTGGAGATGCACTTCTGAAAAATCAGACACCAAAAGCCCTGTGGAGCACAGCTCTATTCTGATACACATGGGGTTGCCATGAGTCAGAGCCTGCTTGACAACAACTGGATGACGATGATGATACAAGAGGATACAATACGTGATGATATCTGAGGATCAATGATGACTTGAACACACAAGAATACACTCTTCATTCATCCAACAGATACTTTTTGAGCACCTGATATGTGCCAAAACCTTTGCCAGGTGTTTAGGGATAACAAAGGGGCAGAACAGACATGACCTACACCCTCAGAAGAAATAGGAAGAAAAACGTAGCATCGGGATTGAAGGAAGACTCATTAACAACCTGAGATATGCAGACGATACAACCTTGCTTGCTGAAAGTGAAGAAGACTTAAAATATTTACTGATTAGATCAAAGAGCACAGCCTTTGATATGGATTGCATCTCAATGTAAAGAAACAAAAATCCTCACCACTGGACCAATAAACAACATTCTTATCAACGGAAAAAAGATTGAAGTTGTCAAGGACTTCATTCTTCTTGGATCAACTATCAACACTCATGGAAGCAGCAGTCAAGAAATCAAATAACATATTGCATTAGGCAAATCTGCTGCACAAGACATTTTGAAAGTGTTGAAGAGCAAAGATGTCAGCTTGAGAACTAAGGTGCATCAATAACATCATATGCATGTGAAAGCTGGACAGTGAATAAGGAAGACCGTAGAAGAATTGATGCCTTTGAGTTATGGTGTTGGAGGAGAATACTAAAAGTGCCATAGACTGCCAAAAGAACCAATAGATCTGTTTTGGAAGAAGTGCAGCCAGAGTGCTCCTTGGAGGCCAGGATGGCCAAACTTCGTCTCTTATACTTTGGACATATTATCAGGAGGGAGCAGTCGCTGGAGAAGGATATCATGTTTGGTAGGGTGGAGGGTCAGAGAAAAAGAGGAAGACCCCCAGTGAGATGGATTGGGAAAGTGTCAGCATCAATGGGCTCAAGCGTGGCAACAGTAGTGAGGCTGGCCCAGGATCGGGCAGCGTTTCGTTCTGCTGTGCATAGGGTCGCTATGAGTCGGTACCTACTCGATGGCACCTAACAACAACACCACCCTCAGAGAGCCGACTTCTTCATACATACCATTCAGCTACCACACAGCTGAATGCAGTCCGTCATTGAACTACCAGGCTTGTGACATCTCTCATTACCCTTAATAAAATATACCCTTAAGGAGCTCTGGTAGCATAGTGATTACGAATTGGGCTGATAACCTAAAGGTAAGCAGTTCAAAACTACCAGCTGTTCTGCGGGAGAAAAACGAGGCTTTCTGCTCCCGTAAAGGTTTACAGCCTCAGAAAACATGTACAGGGTTGCTATGAGTCGGAACCAACTCCATGGCACACTACCACCACCACCAAGTGTCCAGGCAAGTTTTATGAATACTACAACCCTGATGGACGGAGAGGTGGAAATCCTCCCTGAAGGTGGCTTATGGTCCCTTGATTCTTTTCACAATCTCGTGCCCCTTTACCTAGAGTAAAGCATTTCATCTGATCTTATGACCACTTTAAGCCAACCTGTAGCTTGCAAAAAGAATCTATGAGGAAACAGACACTCATAATAATAGCAGCACTCAAACACAAGGCCAAGGTCACAGAAGTAATACAGAAAACCAACAATAATTCAGGGATATATGTTTCATTCAATAAAATACAGAGAAACATCTCAATATTTACAAGGAAGTTTGTCACTGAAAACTGCTATCGAAACATCTATGTATCATGCCTGCTGTGGACCTATATATAACTCTGCTGCTAACCGAAAGTTTGACAGTTCAAACCTACCCAGGAGCTCCAGGGAAGAAAGACCTGGCGATCTGCTCCCATAAAGATTGTTGATGTTAAGTGTTGTCAAGTTGACTTCAACTCATAGCAACACTGTATAGGGATTCCAAAGAAAGGCTGGTGGATTTGAACCACCGATCTTGAGGTTAGCAGTTCACTGCTTATCTTGTAGCACCATACTAGGACTCCCCATGAAGACTGTTTGTTGGTAAGTGCTGTCAAGTCAGTTCCAACTCATAGTGACGGTGTGTAGGGTTTCTGAAGAGCAGCTGGTGAGTCTGAACCTTGTGTTCCAGTACTTTCTGCCACAGCACCACACCAGGACTCCTAGGAAATCATATGGGGCTGTTCTATTCTGTTGCATGGGAACACTATGAGTAGGAACTGACTAGACAACATTTAACAACAACAACATTCGGTCTTTAGTAAGTGGTAGGCACTGAGAGGTGCCTCTAAAAGTCAGTGCAAATACAATATGTATGTTCTCGGAGGCACCATTTTTGTTTCATGTCAGTGCAATGGTTACATTCCCTGCATGCCCACAATTCTAAATGTTTCACAGAACTGGCGGCAACCTCTTCCTTGTCCAACGGCTCTCCCTATTTGGAAACAGGATAGAAATGTTCCCTTCTCACAAGAAGAAAACTTGTCAAGGGAAGAAAAATCATCCGACAGCAGGGTCCAAGAGCCTGTGCAAAGAGCAGTCTTCCCCTCCTCCAGGCAAAACTCCTCACTGCTGAGCATCCTCATAGCTCCTAAAGCAGAGTAGCATCAACCAGCCAGAAATGAGTGGATTAGGACCTCAGGGAACCCAGTTACATGAGAGCATGGCTCAGGTAAAGAGTGGGCAGGAGAATGCAGCCAGGCTATTGATTGTTAGTTACTGTTGAGTGGATTCCAGCTCATGGTGACCCCATGGGTGCATAATAGAAGTGCTCTACAAGCTTTTCAAGGCTGTGATCTTTTAGAAGCAGGTCACCAGTCCTGTCTTCCAAGGTGTCTCTGAGTGGGTTCAACCGCCAACCTATCGCTAGTTGTCAAGCACTTAACCATTTACACCACCCAGAAACATCCTACTCAGGTAAATAGACAACACATTATCAGACACATTCTGAACTCAACATTAAAAGAAACAATCTGAGTGTTCTGGTGAGGACCCACCTTCAAGTGAAGAATTCCCCAAGACAGTCCACCCAAGAGGCAACTCCAGGTGGGCCATGGCCAGCACAAGCTCCTTGTCCAGAGCAGGCAGCACTTCTGCCGTCAGGGCAAACGGGGTTAGCAGGGTCTGATGACTACAGGGTGTGAGGCGATTGGCTTGAGTGATGAGCAAACGGGCCAACCTGCAGGCCATGTTGTCCACGTAGGTCACTGAGCCAGAGCCCATGGTCACCGGGGAGTAACCTTCGGAGCAGAGGCACATGGACACCATCACCGTCTCCTGAAGCCCATGACCTAGATGACAAGACAGTGGACAATTCACCCAGCGTCTGCAAAGATGCTCTTTCACTCCAGAAATCCACTTCTTAACACTTTTCCTGGGTTACTTTACCCTTTCAAGACCAAATTCATTTCTGCTTTGAATTCTGAATAAAAAGGAGGGAGGGGAAAGACATTTTTAAAAGGCAATGTAGATTCTGATACAGTGTGTCTCAAGGGCTCTTTGGTGCTAGGGTTGGTGGGATGAGGCCCATTTCTTTAGATTCACACAGTATACAGGCATGTGGGATAGCAGCTTCCCACTAAACCCCAGAAGCAGAAAATGTAGGTGGGCACTATATGTCTCAAGAGTCATGAAAAGGTTAAGGAATGGGTAGGTACACTGCAGAAACACTCAGGAACATATTTATCTTTAAAGTGTGGCCAATATTACCTATTTAAAAAAATGGAAGTTTCCCTTCAATTATGTATATCATTTAAGAGGGTCTGGACAAGTCACAGTTCTCAAAACCAGCCAATCAGAAACAGAAACAAACCAAGAACTCTTCACTGTCCTGTAGGTAATGCCACTGCGGCCAATCTGATGTGCATGCATAGTGACTCTACAGGACAGATAAAACTGCTCCATAGGGTTTATGAGGCTGTAAAACCTTATGGAAGTGGACTGCCTCATCTTTCTTCTGTGGAGCAGCTGGTGGATTCAAACTGCCAACCTTTTGGTTAACAGGCCAGCTCTGTACCCAATGAGCCACCAGGAATCCTTATAGGTTATAAGAGATCTCAATTATACCTTGATGTCTCTTGGATGTGCAACTCACAGCCCACTGAAATTACAAAGCAAGTATATTTGAGAAGGGATACTAGCTTGTACTAACACATTAGCACAATACATTAATTTGTCAGCTGTTACTATGGTTACAAGTCAGACTGCTAACCTCAAGGTTAGCAGTTTGAAACTACCAGCTGTTCCGCGGGAGAAAGTAGAGGCTTTCTGCTCCCACAAAGATTTACAGCTTCGGAAACCCTATGCAGGGTCACTATGACTCGGAACTGACTTCAAAGCACACCATCAACAACAACCATGGAAACTGGAGAAGTGAGCTGGAGGAATTATAGATTTTAGAACATGTACATTTTGGTGGGCAGGAGAGAAAGTTCTGGAGGCTGACATGCAGCAAGAGCGTGGGTACACAGGGTACCAGAGGGAAGATCCTTAGACACTAAAGGAAGCAAAGTAAGAGAGAGGTAGACACTGGGAAGGGAGCATATGATGACATCAATATCTCAGCCAATGTCTAAGCCTCAGCCATCCCTGAAAATTGACCTTGGGATTACAGGAGGCAATATTTAAGAACTAGGCAATATTTTCCCCACTGGATTGCATCCAAAACATACTCATCTAGTATGGATTGAATTGTATCCCCACCCCCAAAAAAAACTTGTCCTCCCTGCAAATTCTTAAATCCTTATACATGTGAATATAATCCCATTTGGAAGTAGCTCTTTCATTGTTAAATTAATGAGACCATGTCAGCATAGGACATGTTTTCAACAAATCACCTTTGAGATATACAAAGAGCAGATTAGGCAAGCACAAAGGGAGGGAAAGATACAGACCACATGAAGATCACCAAGGAGCAGAGCAACATCAACTGCGGAAAGAGACACGAACCCTTCTCCAGAGAGAGGATGCCTTCCCCTAGAGACAGTACCCTGAATTTGGACTTCTAGTGTCCTATAAGAAAGTCAATTTCTGTCTGTTTAAGACACTGTAGTATTTCTGTTATAAACACATTAAGGACCTAAGACAGCCAACCTAAGAGTTGGGTTCAACTAACAGGCTGGGCAGAGCCAAACTTAGCAGAGGTTCCTAGTGGGACTACAGACACAGCTGGAAGAATAGAACCTCAAGCATAAGGTAACTGTTCTAGTGTTCTTCCTATGTCCTTCTGCCCTTTAAGCCCTGTTTTCATATCCCTCCTGGTCCCCTTCCTGACCTATATCCCTGGGGGAAACTGCTAACAGGCTGATTTCTCAATCATGCAATAAGGAGGGCCCCTCACCTGGGATGCTGGACTGGAGAACATTGTCCTCGATGCGCTCGGCAATCACGATGTGTCTCTGATGAGATCCGTTGTAAATAAAGTAAAATTCAGCATCTTTAGGAAGATACACATTTTTGCCAAACTTCGAACAGACTGTCACCTGCCCCTGAAAAATGAATAAGTTGGGCATCATTTCCTTGTCCTGGCTCTGAGAAAACACAATAGGAAAGCTCGGGGCTAACACAGAGCCATTTGTTCTATCCACCTCATGTGGTCGAGCTCAAATATCATCAGTCCTTCTTTCCAACATTTTTGACAACAGGGAAGATGCTTCCTGATACATTTAGGTATGGGTGCCAGAGCTGCTTTGTTCTGTTTATGAAAGCTGAAGACATTCAAGGCATAAGGAAGAATTTTTTTGGTTTTGAATTTACTAGACGTGTGGGTGTAATGCTTTGTTGTCTTTTACTTAAGTCAAATTCTCACCTGCTTAATAGCATCGCTGGAATTACTGTTCTCCTGTCCTTGAAACATCAGCAGTGGTAGAAAGGAATGTGTGTGTGTTTGTATGTTGCTGCTATTTGACGTCAAGTCACTGCCAACTCATGGGCACCTTATGCACAACAGAAACACTGCAAGTCCGGTGCTATCTTCATGATCATTGGTACATTTGATTCCATTGTTGTAGTGATGTTGTTGCTGTTATTGTTGTTAGTGGTGTTAGGTGCCATTGAGTCAGTTCCAACTCTTAGTGACCCCATGTAAACAGACCAAAACACAGAAAACACTCCTGTACCATCCTCACAATCTCTGCCAGTATGAACCATTGTTGCGGCCGCTGTGCCAATCCATCTAGTTGAGGGTATTCCTCTTTTTCCTTGACCCTCAACCACCTGAAATGCACAGAACAAATGATATTGTTTGGGACCAGGGCTTTCTTACTGTGATTTCTCAGAACCAGGTCAAGACACATACATAAATATGACTTTACACTGAACGGCACTAGGTTTTAAGAACCTTAAATACTAACTAACATTGCTAAGTAAACAGCAGTTCCTGCTCCCACACTTTCTATGCCATTTCCAGTTGCTTTTTGTCTTCTCTGAAAGAGTTCCGAGTTCTTTCTCATCCGCCCTGGCCTCACATTTTCTCTTGAGAGTTTCTGGTTGGCACAAAGCCCTATAAAGTTCCTTGTTGCCCAGGACAGGAGTGGCCACCGTGGGTCATAAATGTCCAAGGATGGGCTCAGGGTAGCAGGCTAACACTCCCACATACACTGACTTTGTGGTGGGGCTAATTGGCAGTGCTAACCCCAGGGACCAGCAGAAATGATGAGCCTGCCAGATGTCTCGGGAAACCCGGGTGGATCCTAAGGACACTCCCTACCTCAGACACAAAAAGGCAGTGAAGAGTCAGGGCCCCAGGGAGAGGGTGCATTCTGCCCAGCCTGGGGGAGTGGCCGGAAATGGAAACCAGAAGGTGGAGAGGGTCGCCCACTTTGGAGGGCCTCCAGAGCTCAGCCCAGTGTGGAAAAGCATCTGGGCTTTTGTGTGCTTGCCCAACAAAACAAGTCTGTTCTCCCCAAGTTCCTCACCCTAGGACAGGGGAGGAGGATGAACAGAGAAAAGTCTACACAGTCTCCTTAGCCTGTGTTTGCCTGTGCCAAATATAAGTGCAATATTCCACGGGCTATCAAGGGTCCTGCTGTGGCATTGTAGGTTAATGTGCTGGACTGAAAAGTTGCTTTGGAACCTTAAGGTTGGTAGTTTAAGCTCACCAGCTGCTTCTCGGAAACCCTATACAGGTTCGTTATGGGTTGGAACTGACTCGATGGCACTTAACAGCAACATTCAAGAGGTAGGCCTTAATAGCATCAAAGACAAAATAGTCCAAGGCTCCCCTCTCCAGTAGACACATGGTAATTCATCCAATTTTTTATTTTAATAGAAAAAAAGCTATGTATTCCTAGTAGTTTGCAATCTATCACACATCACATAATTTAAGACAGGAAAAGTTATCATAAACCATAATTTGGTATAAATGCAAACTGTCAAGTTCTGAAATTAGCACAGATTTGAAACTTCAAATCGTCCTTTCTTTGCAAGAGAGCAAGGGCGTGCGTGCACACACACACACACACACACACACAAACGTAATCAATAGAAAGTACCATGCCAAGAAAAATCTACCATACAATAGCTTTAAAAAAATCCAGGAAGCGGATCGAAAAAGCAAAAACCAATAACAAATGTCTGTCTGACATGACTGAGAGAGGAAACTTAGATGAAATTCCATTTCCTAAAAAAGGAAGAACAGCTTGCTTTAGTCGTGTTCCTGGTTGCTGAAGGGACTGCTAATTAATTACCCACAGACAGAATACAACCGGACCTTATTTTATTTTTTATTAATGGAAAACAAATTGTATACGCAGATCAAAGGTTTTCACAGATTACAAGGATATCTAATCTGCATTTATTCAAAATACCTATCTTATTACTGTTTTATGTGGTTCAGTGAACAAGAACTATAACTTATAAAAGTGTTTAATTACAGACCTTTCTAATGCAATACCACCTCAAACAGAATCATCTTATCAATTAGCTAAGCCTCGCTTTGTAGAGCTATACTTTGTAAAAGAAGACACACAGCAGAAATCGTGTCAGAAATAAGACATATTCCTTAAAGACTAGAACCCTGGTTGTGGTACAGTAAGGTAAGCACTGGACTGGTAACCAAAAGTTTGGTGGTTCAAACCCACCAGCTGCTCTCGGAAACCTATATAAGGTCAATGTGAGTCGGAACTGACTTGAAAATATACAACATCAACAACAACATTAAAAAGCAAAGTCCAGAAACTCTGGCACTGAGAATGCTACACACAAAGATGCTGGAAAACAGGATGAAAGTTATCATAGGAGGAGAAGGGAGGAAATAATACAGAAACCAAGGGAGAAAGGGAGTCCTGGTGTGGCACTGTGGGTTAATATACTAGACTGCAAAGTCAGTTTAAACCACAAGGTTGATGGTTCAAGCTCACCAGCTGCTCCTTGGAAACCCTATACTGGGTCACTATGGATCAGAACCGACTCAATGGCACTTAACAACAAGAGAGAAAGAGACCCAATGAGACAGAAGAGGTGGCCAGAGGAGGGGAAGCAGAGGAAGCAGGAAAAGATAATTCAAATATGTAAGAACAAGGATGTCTTCACTCAGAAAAGGTAGAAACAGCTGAAAGGAGATTTAAATAAAGCTACATAGGAGTCCTGGTATGGCACTGTAGAATAAGCACTGGGCTGCTAACCACAAGGCCAGAGGTTCAAACCCACCAGCTGCTCCTCAGAAACCCTATAGAGGGTCACTATGAATTGGAACCAACTCGACAGCACTTTAACAACCACATAGGACGTTAGCAGGAGAAATGGGCTTCTGGACGAATATGCTGAGGAAGGAGTGCTAGACAAATCATCAACCAAAGGTGGCAATTTTTAGTTAAGACTGGGGTCTTCTAACCACGAATCTGCACTTTTCTGAAAAAGCTTCAAATTCTATAAGTTTAAAAAATATATATATATACCTGCCTTTTAGTCAATTCCAATTCATGGTCACACCCTGAACCAGAGAAAAGTAGAACTCTTCCTCATAGGGTGTTCAATAATTGATTTTTCCAGTAGACTTGCAGACCTTTCTTCTAAGGTACCTCTGGGTGGATTAGAACTTGCAACTTTTCAATCAGTCGGGTACTTAACCATTTCTACCACCCAAGGACTATTGCATAGATAATAAGAACAAAATAAAATTCCAATTTACAGAATTCTAGTGGACCTCCCTCAATTCCCCATTTGGATTCAATTGCAAACTTTGGTTTAGACAATTAAAAATTACAAATTTTTCTGAATAAATGTGTTGGCATCAGTATCAGAATCACTCAGCTTTAATGCAGAACTAATACAGAAACATTATCTTGCTATCAGCTCACTATACCCCAAATAGAAAACACTCAAATACTTCTCAGAAATTACTGGAAACATTAAGAAAGATGATATCTAAAATTATCTCCCCAAATCAATCTATGAATTTAATGTGCTCTAACCAAAACTCCCATCACTTGTATATCAGTTTGTCATACTGTGGCGGTTTGCAAGTTGCTGAGATACTAAAAGCAATGCCACCAGTATCTTAAATACTAGCAGGGTATTGTTGTTGTTGTTGTTGAGTGCCATCGAGTCGGGTCCGACCCATAGCGACCCTGTACAGGGTTTCCGAGGATGTAAATCTTTACGGGAGTAGAAAGCCTCATCTTTCTCCCGCGGAGCGGCTGGTAGTTTCGAACCGCTGACCTTAAGGTTCGCAGCCCGATTCATAACCACTACGCTACCAGAGCTCATTAGCAGGGTATAACCATACTGAAAGGAGCTCTGGTAACGTAGTGGTTATGAATCGGGCTGCAAACTGCAAGGTCGGCAGTTTGAAACGACCAGCTGTTCTGTGGGAGAAAGATGAGGCTTTCTGCTCCCGTAAAGATATATAGCCTCGGAAACCCTGTATAGGGTCACTATGAGTCGGAACTGACTCCATGGCACACAGCCACCACCATACCCATACTAAACAGATTTCCACTGAACTTCCAGACTAAGACTAGGAAGAAGAAGAGGCAAACTACTTTTGAACATTTAGCCACTGAAGACTTTATAAACAGCAGTAGGACATTGTCAGATAGCACCAGGATACTGAATACTGAAACATGATGATGAGCACTGGGCTATGGTCAGATACAGCACAGAAGATGAAGCCCTTAGGTTGGAAGGCACTCACAATATGACTGGGAAAGAGCTGCTTCCTCAAAGTAGAGTTGACCATGATACTGTGAATACAATAAAACTTTCAGGGTCTTCCTTTGCTGATGGGGTACAACTTAAAATGAGAGGAACAGCTGTAAACATCCATTAATAATTGGAACATGAAATGTATGAATCTAGGAAAATTGGAAGTTGCCAAAAGTGAAATGTAAGGTAGAAACATGGATATCCTAGACATTGGTTAGTTGAAATGGACTGGCATTGGCCATTTTGAATCCGACAATCACATGGTTTACTATGCTGAAAACAACAAATTAAAGGTGAATGGCAGCACATTTGTCATCAAAAAGAACATTTCAACATCTATTTTAAAGTATAATGCTGTCTATAATAGAATAATATCCATACATCTTCAAGACAGACCAATTAATATAAATGTTATTCAAATTAATGCACCAACCACTAAAGTCAGCGATGATGAAATTGAAGAAGTCTACCAACTACTTCAATCAGAAATTGATCAGACATGCATCAAAATGTGTTGATAATTACTGGTAATTGGAATGCAAATGTTGGAAAATACAATCTCAGTAATAGAAACAATGCTGGAGATGACATGATAGAATTTTGCAATACCAATGACTTCTTCATTGCAAATACCTTTTTTTAAACAACATAAAATATGGCAATACATGTAGACATCACCAAATGGAATACACAGAAATCAAATTAACTACAACTGTGTAAAAAGACTGTGGAAAACTTTCATATCATCCACCAAAACAAGGGTAGACTGTGAAATAGACGATCAATTGCTCATATGCAAGTTCAAGCTGAAGCAAATGAACACAACACCACAAGAGCCAAGATATGACCTTGAACATATCCTATGTGAATTTGGATATCATCTCAAGAACAGATATGATGCTTTAGGCATTAATAACTGAAGTCCAGAGTTGTGGGATGATATCAAGAACTTCATACTAGAAGAAAGCAAAAGCTCATTAAGAAGACACAGAAAAAGGAAAACACCAAAATGGATGTCAGAAAAGACTCTGAAACTTGCTCTCCAGCATAGAGATGCTGAAGCAAATGGAAGATGTGAGGAGGTACAAGAGCTGAACAGAAAACTTCAAAGGACAGTCGCTGGCGACATTATAATAAAAACATAATACAACATTACAATACAAGTCAAGTACTGTAATGAAATGTGCAAAGACCTGGATTTAGAAAACCAAAAGGGAAAAGCATGCTCAGCATTTCTCAAGTGAAAGAACTGAAGAAAAAAGTCAAACCTTGGCTTGAAATATTGAAGGATGTGTCCTGGTGTGACGCTGTAGGATAAGCAAGGTCAGCTTGACCCAAAGGTGTGTTTAAACTCACCTGTCACTCCTCAGAAACCCCCCTCTACAGGGTCATCAGGAGTCCAAAAAGACCTGATGGCACTAAACAACAACAATGGACAAAATACTGAATGATGCAGAAAGTATCAAAAGAAAAGGGAAGGAATACACTGAGTCACTGTACCAAAAATAAATGATTGACATTCAACTATTTCAAGAAATAGCATATAAACAAGAACCAATGGTACTGAAGGAAGAAGCCCCAGGTGCACTGAGGGCATTGTCAAAAAACAAGGCTCTGAGAATTGATGGAATACTAATTGAAATCTTTCAACTAACTGATACACAGCACTGGAGGTACTCACTCATCTATGCCAAGAAATCTAGAAGACAGCTACCACTGATTGCCAGAGGTTCAAGCCAGATTCAGACAAGGACACTGAATGAGAGATATATATCATTGTTGATGTCAGATGGCTCTTGGCTGAAAGCAGAGAATACCAGAAAGATATGTACCTGTGCTCTATTGACTATGTAAAGACTTTCAACTGTGTGGATCATGACAAGCTATGGATAACATCACAGAGAATGGGTATTCCAGAATACTTAATTGTATTTTTGAGGAACCTGTATATAAAACAAGAGGGAGTTGTTAGAACAGAATAAGGACACAGTGAGTGGTTTAAAATTAGGAAAGGTATGTGCCAGTGTTATAGTATTTTACCACACTTACTCAATATGTATATGCTAAGCAAATAATCTGAGAAACTGGATTATATGAAGAAGAATGTGGTATCAGGATTGGAGGAATACTCATTAACAACCTGCAATTTGCAGGTGATACAACTTGGTTGCTGAAATTAAATGGGACTTAAAATACTTACTGAAGAAGATCAAAGACCACAGTCTTTGGTATGGGTTGCACCTCAATGTTAAGAAAACAAAAATTCTCACTACTGGACCAATAAATTACATCATGATAAATGGAGAAAAGATTGAAGTTGTCAAAGACTTCATTTTGCTTGGATCCATAACCAACATTCATTGAAGCAGTAGTCAAAAAATCAAACAACACTTAAGCGAATCTGTTGCACAAGACCTCTTTAAAGCGTTCAAGATCAAAGATGTCAGTTTAAGGACTCAGGTGTGTCTGACCCAAGCGATGGTATTTTCAGTCACCTCTACTACATGTGCAAGATGGACAATGAGTAAGGAAGACAATAGACAAATTGGTGCATTTGAGCTATAGTGTTGGCGAATATTAAAAGTATCCTGGACTGTCAGAAGAACAAACAAATCTGTGTTGGAAAAAGTACAGCCAGAACGCTCCTTAGAAGCCAGGATGGCCATAGAGCTGAAGGTCTCTCATACTTTAGACATATTATCAGGAGGAACTAGTCCCTGGAGAAGGACATCATATTTGATAAAGAGGAGGGTCAGCGAAAAAGAGGAAGACCCCTAATGAGATGGACAGGCACAGTGGCAGCAGCAATGGGCTCAAGCCTAACAATGATTATGAAGTTGGTGTGGGACCAGGCAGTGTTTCATTCTGTTGTATATAATTCCACAATGAGTCAGAATCAACTCAACGGCACCTAATAACAACAACAATCTAAACCCAAACTGAATTTCTTTTTTCAAGTGAAAAGCAACAAGCTCATTCTAAAGTTCATCTCGAAGAGTAAATATGCAAGAAGAGAAAACAAATGTTTGAGAAAGAGAATATTGTTTGGACTGTAAGGAAGAAAATGCAAAACATATACAAAAAAAAAAAAAAACATGGTAATTCAAATAGTGTGGTACTGGCACAGATATAGTCTACAAAGTAGAGAGTCTAGGAACAGAAGTGAGCATGCATGGGAGCTATGTAATAAAGGTGGTATTTTAAATCAGCAAGGAAAGAATGGAGTTCTCAACAAATGGTTTGGAACAACAGCTATCCACAAGGGGCAACAACATACTTGGTATTAAATACTTACATTCCCAATAAATTCAGTGTTGAATGTAAAAATCCACAAGAGCATAAAAAACTGTCTACACATTTTTGTTTCTTGAATAAACAAGACAGTCATTAAAGATACCTAAATTTCATTTACATTCACACCAAGCCTACTGTGTCAACTTTTTTCATTTTCCTATTTCCTTCCAGTCATTGTTAATATGTACAGATAACTAGTACAAAGCTATACTTGTGGCATAAATGCACATACTGCTGTGTTTTCCTCTGCTTCATCCAAAGCACTTCTCCACACTATTACGACCTTTGGCATCATTGTAACTGAATTTTATCAAATGTTTGATGTTCCATAATTTACTTAATCATCCTCTATTGTTGGGCATTGATTATTTCATATATTTTCCATTGCCACTGAAATTTATTTGTCCACATTTGTTAGTCTATTCCTGAATGAGGCCAACATTGTTAGTGACCTTATCAAATTTCAGTTTAAAGAATTTTAGTCTTTCCTTGTATACTTCACATCCAAATTCATCTATATGAATTACAAAACCAAGCCTACTGCCATTAAGGCAATTTCAACTCCGATCGACCCTGAAGGACTCAGGAGAATGACCCCGTTGGGTTTCTGAGACTGTAAGTCTTCACAGAACAGTTAGCTTCATCTTTCTCCTGCAGAGAAGTTAGTGGGTTCGAAATGCTGACATTGTGGTCAGCAGTCCAATGCATAACCCACCACACCACCAGGGTTCCTTAAACTTTGCCTTGTTGTTGTTACATACCATCTAGTCATTTCCAACTCAGAGCAACCCTGTATAGCATTTCTGAGGAGCAGCTGGTGGGTTTGAACCACTGACCTTGAGGCTAGCGTGGATAGCAGTCCAGTGCTTATTCTACAACATCACACCAGGAATTCAAACTTTCCCTGAGCAGGCCAAAACTTTCATTTTCTTAAGTAAACCAGTAAGTACTAATGTCAGAATCATTCCTTTTTCTCTCTGAATAGTGAAGGTAGACTACGTCTTAGCTATTTTATTGTTGTTGTTGTTGTTGTTGCTGCTGCTAAGTGCCATCGAGTCAGTTCCAACCCATAGTGACCCTGTATAGGATTTCCAAGGAGCAGCTGATGAGTTTGAACCATCGACGTTGTGGTTCAAAGTGACTTTACAGTCTAGTGCACTACTCCACAGCACCACACCAGGACTCCATTGTTAGGTGCTGTCATGTCAGTTCCAACCCATAGTAATTCCATTGTTGACACTGTAGAACTGCCCCATAGGGTTTTCTCAGCTGACTTGACTGCCCTTAACAACAATAATGATATTTATGAGAGCAGATTGCCATGTCATTTTCCCACTAAGTCACTGGGTGGATTCAAACTACCAACCTTTAGGATAGCAGCCAATCACTTAACCTTTTCACCATCAGGGTCCCTTCCACTCATGCCCAAATAAAGAATACTCATGAAGACTTCTTGGAAGTCTCTGAGGACTAAGTTATAAGGGAAATGGGAACAACAAACATAATACAGAGCTGAAATAACTATAATCAAACTAAATACACTTTAGTATAAACACACACACACAAGGAGGTAAACTAAATCACCATTCTTTACTACCCTCAGGCAACGTTGTAGTTGTTAGGTGCCATCGAGTTATTACCAACTCATAGTGACCCTATGCACAACAGAAGGAAATACTGCCCGCTCCTGCTCCCACCTCACAATCTTTGCTAAGTCGGAGTCCATTACTACTGTCACTGTGCCAATCCATCTCGCTGGGGGTCTTCCTCTTTTCTCTGACCCTCTACCTTACGAAACATGATATCCTTCACCAGTGACAATATATCCAAAACATGAGAGACAAAGTCTGGCCATCCTGGTTTCCAGGGAGCATTCTGGCAGTACTTCTTCCAAAAAGGAATACCCTCAAGAAACTCTGCTTGCAAAATTTTTCAAAGACTAAGGTTTCTGCAACATCTGAGATGCTGCAATATCTATGGACTTCTTTTCAAAGAACCTAAAAGGTATTAAAGATTTTTGTCACTATAAACTGTATCATCCTGCTTTTCTAAAGTTCTTCTGATGGTGTTTAAAATGGAAATGTCCATCTACGTTAATTTGCATGTTCTGAATATTTAGTCATTAGCCTGTGTCTTTAATATCCTGGCTGCATTAACCTAGTCACCATCTGTTCTTATACTGATGCTCTGCTATCCGCCTTCCTTCCTTCTCACCCTCTACAACCAATGTACCTCTATGTGTTGTTGTTGTTGTTAAGTGCCATCGAGTCGGGTCCGACCCATAGCGACCCTGTACAGGGTTTCCGAGGGTGTAAATCTTTACGGGAGTAGAAAGCCTCATCTTTCTCCCGCGGAGCGGCTGGTAGTTTCGAACCGCTGACCTTAAGGCTCGCAGCCCGATTCGTAACCACTACGCTACTGGAGCGTACCTCTATAGTCAAGCTATAAAATATATAATTGTACTTTGTTAGTGACAATGTCATTCACAGCTTCAACTATATGGGTTCTAATATGATGCCTGACATGAGTGTGCAATAAACAAATACTGTACACAAATGTTCAAATTGGAGTCCTGGTGTGGTGCTGTAGGAAAAGCATTGAACTTCAAGATCAGTTTGAACTTCAAGGTCAGCGATTCAAATTCACCAGCTGCTCCTCAGAAATCCTACACAGGGTAACTTATGACCTGGAACTGACTCGATGGGACTTAATAACAACAACATTTAAATTACAACAAAGATAAAAAAGTAGTGTATATTGTTGTTGAATGACATCAAGTCGATTCTGACCCATAGTGACCTTATATAGAGTTTCCAAGAGAGTGTTGTTGTTGTTGTTGTCGTCAGGTGCCATCGAGTTGGAACTGACTCATAGCGACCCATGCACAGCAGAACAAAACAATGTCCGATCCTGGGCCAACCTCACTACCGCTACCACACTTGACACCATCAATGATGCCACTTGGCTGATCTATCTCGTTGGGGGTCTTCCTCTTTTTCTCTGACCCTCCATCTT
>NW_006408793.1:2601439-2638087 GCF_000296735.1 Chrysochloris asiatica
TCGAACAACTGCTTCTTGGTCCAGGTACAGATTCCTCAGAAGTACAATTAAGTGTTCTGGAATACTCATACTTCTCAATGTTGTCCATAGCTTTGTCATGATCCACACAATCGAAAGCCTTTGCGTAGTAAATAAAGCATAGGCAAACATCTTTCTGATATTCTCTGCTTTCAGCCAAGATCCACCGGACATCAACAATGATATCTCTCGTTCCACGGGCTCTTCTGAATCCAGCTTGAACCTCTGGAAGTTGTCAATGTATGATTGTAGCCGTGTCTGTATTACCTTTAGCAAAACTTTACTCGCTTGAGATATCAAAGAGATTGTCCGATGATTTCCGCGTTCCAAGATAGTAGGGTTTCTTAATCTGGGGCCAAGTAAATAAATGGCTCTCAGGTGGTCTGTGAACCTCCAAAAGATGAGCAAAGCTTCTTTTTTGCATGCATATTTGTGTGCAGTTTTCCCGAGGAAAGATATATAGCTTTCATCAGATTCTCAAATGCATCTAAAAATTCTAAGTAAATAAAATTATAATAACAAGCAAAAATAGAAATTTAATAAATGTTTTCTAATAGTAACAGTGATCTTTTTATATATTGTTTTCCAAGGAACTGAAATATTTTATACTAAAATTATAATAAAGATTTTCTTTGCATGCCTTGAATACAATAGGAGACTTTAACCTGCCTCTCTTAGTAGTTCACAGAACAAGTAGAAAAATAATTGGCAAAGATATAAAAGATTCAAATTACAAAATTACTTATCAAAAAGGATAATTACCATCATGTATATATTAATATTCTTTTAATCCACTCATTGTTTTAAACCTCTGCGTCAAGCTCAGCAATTCCAAAACATAAATACCCAAATCAAAAATTCTTGATGAATTTCATACTTGATGATGATTCACCGCTATAAAATTAACATACTCTTTGTTTCAGGAACACAACTGAATTGAACAAAAACAATTCACGACAGAGGTCAGTAAATGTCTCTAGATTCCTCACCAGACCAGAAGTAAGCTAAAAAAAAGCTCTTTAGCTGACTTCCTTTTGAAATTACTAATCTGCTCAAAGATCCCATGAAATCAGAACTCCGAGAAATTAAGAGCAAATCTCTGATACTTGGAGCAGCTGTGGGAAATGGGAGGCTCTGTTGCCAGACAGGATACCCATTGATTACAACTCACAGTGACCCTCAGAACAGAGAAGAACTGCCCCTAGGATTGCCAAAGCTATCATCTTCATGGAAGCTGACCACTACAGCTTTCTCTCCCGGAGCAGCTGGTGGGTTCAAACTGCTGACCTTTCAATGAGCAGCCAAGCACCTAACCTCTGCACCACCAGGGCTCCCTGGAATGGGTATGAGTCAACCTAAATTATAATCCCCAGTATTGCATTACTCTGGTATTCTTTGAGGAATTAAGGTCCTGCACTTGGTCCCCAAATAATCAACAACATAAATAAAGAATGAAGCAAACTGCAGTTTAACAGTAGAGCTAATGGACACCAGTAGGGATTTTAGTCAATAATTAAGCATGAGTCATCATAGACACAGCCACCCAAACATGCTCATTCCGCCCTCTCCTGCGTTAATGAAAATCAAGTCACTCCGTTACGAAAGGAACTCTGTTCTCTACAAGTCACAACACCTGGGCTGTGAAATACTGTAGCCCAAACTTGGCAAAACTAACAATACATTCAGAGGCAAACGACAAGGATGCCAAAAGGACTCAAAAGCCATGCTGTCATATGAGGAACAATTGAAGGAACTGGAACTGATTTGATGAGGAACAGAAGACTCATGGGTAAACGGATCACCCTTGCAAATATCTGAGGGTCTATCATGTAGAGAAGGAATTAGCCATATTCTATGGGCCCCAAGGGGAGTGCACAGAACAATGGAGGGAAGGACAGGGGACAGAGTTCAGCTCCACAGTAGGAAGAACCTTCTAAGGATCAGAGTTGTCCATGTAAAGGATTGCTGAGACTCAGGATGAATAAACTATACCTGGAGATTTGTTGTTGTTGTTGTTGTATATTCTGAGAGAATGGGGCTATTAAACTTAAAGATCTATGCAATCTGGGAGTCTGGCAGTACAATGGCTCTGTACAATAAACTCTGGACGGAGAACCACAAGGTCAGCTTTTCAGGCCCACAAGGTCAGCTGTTGGAGCCCACAGGGTCAGTGCTCTGCCAGAGAAAGATGAGGCTTTCTGCCCCCACAAGGATGTACAGCCTCAGATAAAGAGGTTTCACTAGGAGGTGGAACCAACTCCACAGCACATAACAACAGTCTTGTTGAGGTTGGTTCTCACTCATAGCAACCCTGTATAGAGTTTCCGAGGAGCAGCTGGTGAGTTTGAACTGCTAACCCTGCTGTTCAAACCAAGCTTGAGGTTCAGTGTTTATCCTACAGTGCCACTGAGGTCTAGAATTTATTGTTGTTGTTGTTACCATCGAGTTGGTACCAACTCATAGTGACCCTCTGCACAACAGAACAAAACACTGCCTGGTCCTGGGCCAACCTCACAATTGTTTATAGAATTTATAACTCCTGTTACTTAATGAAATGCAAGATAAATTGCTTTAATTTGGGGTGTGTGGGGGGGAAGTGTCAACATAAAAATTTTGATGAGTTTTGTTTGGGGTTTTGTTTAATGTACCCCTTAGACTTCACTTTGGTTTACTTTGTAGCGCCTTGATTTGAATGCTTGTTGTTGTGGTTGTGTGCCTTGGAGTCGGTTCAGACTCATAGTGACCCTGTACAGGGTTTCCAACGCTGTAAATCTTTTCGGGAGCAGAAAACCTCATCTTTTTCCTGCGGAACAGCTGGTAGTTTCGAACTGCTGACTGTGAGATTAGCAGCCCAGTTCATAACCACTAGGTTACCAGAGCACCTTGATTTGAATGCTTAGTTGGACTCTTGTCATTTTCTGTGTTAGTGGTTTTCTAATCGAGATTAATGGGAACCCATGGTTCTTCATGGGGGGGCGGGGTGGTCAGGATTTCAGCAACTTTTCATTTCATTTTGAAAAAGATGTGTTGTATTTTTAAGTCCAAAATGCTCACATTCACTTAAATGTCTTATTTATCAATTTTTAATATACTGGAGAGGACCTGAATAGCCAGACTAATTCATTGTTTTCATTGAGTAAATAAATACAAAAAAATTAAACTTGAATAAAAATCTTTTATCAGCTGTATGTTGTTGTTAAGTGTCAAGTAGGTTCTGACTCATAGTGACCCTTTATAAGGTTTCTGAGGCGTGGCTGGTGAGTTTGAACCTCAGACCTTGAAGTTCAAACCAACCTCACAATCCAGTGCTTATCCTACAGCATCAATATTAAAACATACCACAATAGTTTTTTCTGTAAATCAAAAAATATGTTCCCTTTAAAAAAAAAAAAAAAGTTACACTATCACCTGTTTAAGGAGCTCTGGCAGTGTAGTGGGGCTTCTACCTCAAGGTCAGCAGTTTGAAACTGCCAGCCATTCCATGGGAAAAAGATGAGGCTTTCTGCTCCCATGAAGATTTACAGCCTCAGAAACCCTATACAGGGTCGCTATGAGTCAGAACCAACTCCACGGCACACCACCATCACCTGTTTAGAGTCTCTAGGTTCCCTCTGACTTCGACTCCTGGACACCTTCTATAGTATATAGTTGAAGAGAACAAAGTGCAAACAGTTTATCATCTATTAACGGTGGTGATGGCGGTTGTGTGCTGTGGAGACAGTTTCAGCTCATAGCAACCTGTAGAGGGTTTCCTTTCTCCCACAGGGCACCTGGTAGATTTGAACTGCTGACCTTGTGGTTAGCAGTCCATTCCATTAGGCTACCAGGGCTCCTTATCATCTACTAATAGTCTAAGAAAAAAATTCCTCTTCATTTTGTAGTTCATATCTCAAAAACTGTTACATTTGTAATATGGCAAAGATCAGAGCCCTTTAACCAGTAAATGGGATTCACGTTGAGCACACATAGACAAGAGCCTCACAAGAAGTCTACAAGTTAGTGTCAAACCAGTTGTTGTCTGAAGGTTGGTGTGGGTCAGCTGACAGAGCATGGAATGTACCCTAATCTCCATGAATTGTCCACTCTTAGGCAAAACACAGTGAGTCAACCATCTCTATTCTTCTCTCAGGAGAGTCCACAGGAAGTCCCTCTTACCAGCTTTGTATAGAAGCAAGGAGCAGTGCCCTTGGTCTCTCTCCTATGACCAGTTTCTGTGCCCAGAACCCTCCCACCCTCTGCTCCCAGCTCACATAGGGACACACACACAGAGACTGCTGGTCAGAAAACATTCATAAGTAAGAACAATGAAGAATTTGTCAAGTCATTCCCAAGATAAAAGAATTGGGAATCCTTACAGATAGAAGCACAAATTCCAAGATTCACAAAATGAAGAGCTAAAAGAAACTTACTGCTCGTCAGCCACAGCACTATCACCACCAGTGCCCTTACTTTATAGGGAAGAACACTGAAGGCCCCTAACTGATTGACTCTGAGTTCCATCATAAGCAGTCATAGGACCAGACCCAGGTATTTATCCACCATCCCCCAACTACCAGCCAGGAGTCCTGGTATGATGCTATAGGATAAGCACTGGACTGCTAACTGCCAGGTCTACAGTTCAAACCCTCCAGCCGTTCCTCAGAAACCCTAAGTAGGTTCCCTATGAGTTGGAACAGATTGATGGCACCTAACAACACCACCACCAGCAGCCAGGAAGGGCCCATCCTTCCCCCAAGCACTGTTCATTTCCATGAACAGCCTTCATGGAAATAAGTCAATATCAGAATCAATCAATTTCCCTGCAAAATTCATATATCTTCCTTCTCTTCACCTTTGTTAAAGAGCATTTTCAGGACCTGTTTCTCCTTTTCTCAATTCACAGCAAAAGCAGGTATCAGCCTGTCACAGCATGGAAACCATGAAGCTGGACAGAAAATAGAGTCGCTGAGGGTCAGCAGGACAATGAGGGAAGAGTATCCAGATCCAGATTTAGATACCATCCCAACCCTCCGACCCACCCTACAAAGACTGCATAAGAGGAAAAGAAAGATAGAGTCAAGGACGGGCCTAGTGGGGATGCAACACAAAAGAAATCAACGAAGGCAAGTGGACTGAGGACTTATAGCAATGGCAGGAGATGAAAGGACAGAAAAACAAACCAACATGGAATTGAACCGAAACAGGAAAAAAGGCATGAAAGATGGAGATAAATCAGTGGAACTGACCAAAAAAGAAAGGAAAAACATCCATCCTTCCTGGAACTACAATCTGGAAACACTTTTGTGAGAAGGAGAAAGTAGAAAGGGGCATGAGGGAGTGGAGTGGGGAAGGGGATCTACAGTTGGGCACTGACAAAGAACATTTCATCTGATCAAAAGGAAGAGCTAAGAGGAAAAGAAGCACCTTCCAATGTGTCTGCTTATGATGCAACCAACCACTCACATCCAATTAACTGCCACACGCCCGTTCTGAGCCCCATTTTCTACATCTAAATTGATAATTACCAAACCTGCCTAATGGTTTTAGGATTAAATGTATTTCCTAACAAAGTCTTCAGAAATGCTGAGTGTGTTCATCCCTTTTGGTTTTCTAACTCAAGGTCTTTGCAGATTTCATTATAATACTTGACTTTTGTCTTCTCCAGCTACCCTTTGAAATCTCCTATTCATTTCTTTTACCTTTCATTTCTTCTTTAACATTAGCTTTAGCATCTGCACTGGAGAGCAAGTTTCAGAGTATCTTCTGACATCCATTTTGGCCTTTTCCTTCTTCCTCATCTACTTAATAACATTTTCCTTTATTCCTGTATGATCTTCTTGATATCATCCCACAACACTTCTGATCTTCAGTCATAAGTTTCTAATTCATCAAACCTGTTCTTGAGATGATCTCTAAATTCATGTAGGATATGTTCATGGTCATATTTTGGCTTTTGTGGTGTTGTTTTCATTTTCTTCAACTTCAGCCTAAACTTGCATATGAGCAGTTGATGGTCTGTTCCACAATCTGCCCCTGGCCTTGTTTTTGGCTGATGATACAAATCTTTTCCAACATCTCTTTACACAGATGTAGTCAATTTGATTTTTATGTATTCTACCTGGTGAGGTCCATGTGTATAGTCATCTTTTATGTTGTTTTTTAAAAAAAGTATTTGCAATGAAGAAGTCATTCATCTTGTAAAATTCTATCATGTAATCTCCAGCATCATTTCTATCACCAAGGCCATATTTTCCAACTACTTATTCTTCCTCTTTGTTTCCAAAGTTTGCATTCCAATCGCCAATAATGATCAATACATCTTGATTGCATGTTTGATCAATTTCAGACTGGAAAAATTTTATAGAATTCTTCAATTTCACCATCACTGGTTTTAGTAGTTGGTGCATAAATATAAAGAATAGCTATATTAACTGGTCTTTGTTGTAGGCGTATGGGTATTATCCTATCACAGTGTTGTACTTCAGGACAGATCTTGAAATGTTCTTTTTGATGAATGTTATGCCATTCCTGTTGAATTTGTCATACAAGATCCTCCACAGAGCAGATCCTGGGTCTCTCTCTGCTCGCTCATTTCACAGATATGTACTAAATGTCTACTAGGTACCAAGCACTACTACTACCTAGGAGACATTTGTGATTATCAGCTTCACACTGGCCAATACCAGTCCATTTCAGCTCACTAATGCCTAGGATATCAACATTTATGTAGTCCATTTCATTTTTTACAACTTCCAATTTTCCTAGATTCATACCTCTTACATTGCATGTTCTAATTATGAATGGATGTTTACAACTATTTCTCCTCATTTTGAGTTGAATTGAAGAGAAGAAAAAAATTTCAAGCTTGGACTTGCAATAGTTAAGGATTCTTTGGGGGAAATATTGAATGATGCAGAAAACATCAAAAGAAAATAAAAGGAATACACAGAGTCACTGTACCAAAAGAAAAATGGTTGGTGTTCAGCCATTTCAAGAGATAGCATATGATCAAGAGTCAATGATACTGAAAGAAGAAGTCTAAGGTACATTGAAGGAACTGGCAATGAACAAGACCCCAGGAATTGATGGACTACAAATTGAAATCTTTCAACAAACTGAGGCAGCTCTGGAGGCACTCACTCATCTATGCCAAGAAATATGGAAGATAGCTACCTGGCCAAATGATTGGAGGAGATCCATATTTGTGCCCATTACAAAGAAAGGTGAACCAACAGAATGCAGAAATCATCAGATGATATCATTAATATCACAAGAAAATTTTTGCTAAAAATAATTCAAACACAGCTGCGACAATACATTGACCAAGAACTGCCAGAAGTTCAATGCAGATTATTGGTAAAGTGGAGGGTCAGCGAAAAAGAGGAAGACCCCTAACAACATGGACATGGACTGGCACACAAGTGTAGCAGTGATGTGAGTTTGGTGCAGGACTAAGCATCATTTCATACTGTTGTACAGAATGTTGCTATGAGTCAGTACCAACTAAACGGCACCTAACAACAACAACAAAGCCTAGTGTAAACTCATCTGCCTTCTCTCATATGTCATCTATAAAAGGGTGTAGGGGAAGGCACTCACAAAGATGCCCTTCTCATCATAGGTCCCACTTTAGCCAAAATTAGCCATGAATTTTGAATGCAGGAGACCATTTTTTCTGACTGCTTCCTTTCTTGCCCTTTATTTAGAACTCAGGATCCTTGGGTCAGCTGTTTGGGGGTCAAGGAGTACAAAACACAGGACCAGTGTCCATACTGAAAGATGTTTTGGCTTCACCAAATGTTGTCCAAAAGTCAACTGGAGTCCACTCCCTCTTCCTAATTCAACACAAAATCTAACCAAACAAGAGTAACACTTGTAGCAACAAACACAGACAGATCCAGGAAGCCTGAGAGTGCAACGAATCTCATTAAGGATAAAATCTTTCATTGCCTTAGTGTTTCACTGGTCACAGAACACTTGTGTGAATGCTATCTTATTTGATCTATACAACCCTCAGAGACACAAATAAATAAGTTGACTGATCCAAGGTCCTTCAAGTAGACAGAGCAGATCCCGGATCTCTTTGTTTGCTCATTCATTCCACAGGTATGCACTAAATGTCTACTAGGTACCAGGCACTGTTCAAGGTGCAGTGGACAAAAAAAAAAAAAAAATACCTAACCTCACACACACACACACAAAATGGACTTCTGGTGTGATGCTGTAGGATCAGTACTGAATTGTGAACCATAAGGTCAGCAGTTGAAACCCACCAGCAGCTCCTTGGAAACCCTATACATGGACGCTATGAATGGGAACTGACTCGACTCACTTAACAACAACAAATCTTCACAAAACTAACCTTCTAGTGAACAAGCATAAGCAATATATAAGTGAACACCTTATACGTGAACTTCAAGTTGGATTCAGAAGAGGATTACGAACTAGGGATATCATTTCTCACATCATATGGTTCTTGGCTAAAGCAAAGAATACCAGAACGAAGTTTACTTGTGTTTTATTGATTATGCCAAGACCTTTGACTGTGTGGATCATGACAAACTGTAGATAACATTGTGAAGATGAGTATTCCAGACAATTAATTCTGCTCATGAGGAACCTGTACATAGACCAAATTGCAATCATTCCAACAGAATAAGGGGATACTGAATGGTTTATAATCAGGGAAGGTGTTTGCCAGGGTCATATTCTGTTACCATACTCATTCAATCCATATGCTGAGCTAATAATCCAAGAAGCTTGATTATATGAAAAAGAATGTGGCATCAGTATTGTAGAAAAGACCTATTATCAGCCTGTGATATGCAGATGATACAACCCTGCTTGCTGGAAATGAAGAGGATTTAAACTCCTACTAATGAATATCAGACTACAGTTTTAAATATGGATTGTACCTCAATTTAAAGAGAATAAAAATCATCACTAGACCATGATAAAATAATATCATGATATTACTTAATAATCATGATAAATGGAGAAAAGACTGAAGTTGTTAATGACTTCATTTTGTTAGGATCCATAATCAACACTCATGGAAGCAGTAGTCAAGAAAAGAAATGAAATATTGTATTAGGCAAATCTTCTGCACAAGACCTTTTTAAAGTGTTGAAGAGCAAAGATGTCAGCTTGAAGACTAAGGTTCGCCTGATCCAAGCCATGGTATTTTCAATAACCTCATATGCATGTGAAAGCTGGACAGTGAATAAGGAAGACCATAGAAGAATTGATGCTTTTGAGTTATGGTGTTGGAGGAAAATATTGAAAGTGCTACTAAAAGAACCAACAGATCTGTGTTGGAAGAAGTGCAGCCAGAATGCTCCTTGGAAGCCAGGATGGCCAAGCTTTGTCTCTCATACTTCGGACATATTGTCAGGAGGGACCAGTCACTGGAGAAGGATATCATGTTTGGTAGGGTGGAGGGTCAGAGAAAAAGAGGAAGACCCCCAGTGAGATGGATTAGCAAAGTGGCAGCATCAATAGACTCAAGCATGGCAACGATAGTGATGTTGGCCCAGGATCGGGCAGTGTTTTGTTCTGCTGTGTATAAGGTTGCTATGAGTTGGTACTGACTTGATGACACCTGACAACAACAACATACCTATCGGAGAGGCAAACATTAATTCTCATTCCATAATTATCCTATCCCCTCAAAAGCAACAACTTGATGAGTCATTTGTTGGCCACATGGTGACCATAAATCATCTTTTGAAAGAGATTACAGAGAGTAGATTATCATGAGTGTCCCACAGTATCCTAAATATTTCCTTAAAAATAAATATTATTGTTGATGTTTTAGATGCTGTCAAGTCAGTTCCAACTCACAGTGATCCTACGTACAGCAGAAGGAAATGGATGGAGGCTGGTCCTGTGCCATCCTCACAATAATTCCCATAGTTCAACTTACTGTTCTTGCCACTGTGTCAAACTATCTCGTTGAGGGTCTTCCTGTTTTTTGCAAATGCTCTGCTTTACCAAGCATGATGTCCTTCTCCAAAGACCGGTCCCTCCTGATGACATTTCCAAAGTACATGAGACAAAGTCTTGCCATTCTGGCTTCTAAAGAGCATCCTAGCTCTACTTCTCCCAAGACAGATTTGTTTTTTGTTCTGGCAGTTCATGGTCTATTTAATATTCTTCACCAACACCATAATTCAAAGGCATCAATTCTTCTTCAATCGTTCAATCATCTATATTCATTGTCCAACTTTTGCAATGTACATGAGGGAACTGAAAATACCATGGTACACCTTAGTCAAGTACACCTTAGTCCTCAAAGTGAAATTTTTGCTTTTTGAAAACTTTAAAGAGGTCTTTTGCAGCAGATTTCTCAACACAGTATGTCAACTGATTTCTTGATTGCTATTTCCGTGGGTGTTAATTGTGGATCCAAGTAAAATGAAATCCTGAACTTCAACCTTTTTTCTGTTTACCATATATTGCTTATTGGTTCAAATATAAGGATTTTTGTTTTCTTTATATTGAGATATAGTATTACACAAGATACTACACAAGACTAATTCTGCTCCTCTCTGAAAAAAGCAAAGCAAAAGTACTCCTCCAAAACTTAGCATGACTTAAGTTTTTAAAGACATCTGTCTAACTGAAAAAAAAAATCCTTAAATTATACAAAACCCTGAAGCTATTGAATTCCTAGCAGGATAAACACAGTTTCATATTTACTTTTAAACCAGTTATATCCTCCCTCCAAACTACAGAACTCCAAAACCTTTTGATCATATAAGCAAAGTACATGTAACTTTCTGTGAGTCCATGTAAACATGTTCCCAATAGTTTCAGAAATAAAGCTTTCCCATTGAAACCCAGTATACCAAATTTTGTTATGCATACAGTTGCTAAAAATGGATTCTTCTTGTCTCAGGGAACATTATGAGCTTTCTACTTTTCTGGACAAGAAATCTGCTGAAAGACAGGGAAGGCAGAAAAAATGTTGTTCCTTGGAAACATTCCAACTGATCATTACAAAACAAGTCATCCAGTTCAATGATACAAGCTGTCCCTAAAATATTCAAGATGCTAGTGGTCAATTATCTGATTAAAAACTTAACAGAGTCAGTGAATAGACCCAAAGAGTCTAATAAGGTGAGTAACTTTTAGAGTAACTGCCAGAATAAATTTCTCTTTTCAAACTCAAAAGATTTTCAAACCATCAAAAATATCAATCTCAAATGAATTCCTCTTCATAGCAGATAGTTTGTTTTATGAGTATGGGTTGCAGGTTGCACCCATTCGTAAGTCAGCAATTTATTGAAATGTATTTTCTGGAAAAAACAAAAACGTTCATTTCCTTTATTTTGCCTTAAATGTACCTACTGTTGCAAGTAAATGGAATCCAGCAATGTGAACAGGATGTCCTTGCCTGTCTGTCTGTCTATTATTTCCCAGCACCGGTGGCATAGCATACCAACAGGGTGAGAAACATTTTTATCCAAGTCCTTGTTCTGCAAGAAGAAACCATATGCCTGCCTGGGCCAGTTTACTGTATAAGTTGAGAAGTTGAGTAGGTTCCTTAACTGTTATGTCACAGATATAAACACAGAACTTAACTGTTGCTGTTAACTGCCATCGAGTTGGTTCCAACTCATAGTGACCCTGTATAGGGTTTCCAAGAAGTAGCTGGTAGGTTTGAAATGCCACCTTTATGGTTAGAAGTCCAGTGCTTATCCAATAGAGCCACACCAGGACTCTAACTATACAACTACTCAAAAGAATATGCATGTCAGTATTTTATATTTAAACTAAAACCTTAGTAAATAAGCAGTTTGGGAACAACTATCCATTGGGAGCAAAAACATACTTCATACTAAATACTTAATTGCCCAATGAATAAAGTGTCTACCCTAAAAATCCCTGTTGTTGCTGTTGCTGTGAAGTGCTGTTAAGTCAGTTCCGATGCATAACGACCCTGTATAGGATTTCCAAGGAGCAACTGATGGGTTTGAACTGCTGACCTTGTGGTTCTTAGTCCAGTGCTGATCCTACAGCACCACACCAGAAATCCTAAAAAAATCCCTGTACATTGAGCAATAATCTGATAAATTGAATTACATTAAGAATAACACGGCATCAGGATTGGAGGAAAATTCATTAACAACCTGTGATATACAGATGCTACAACCTTGCTTGCTTAAAGCAAAGAGGACTTAAAATACTTACTGATGAAGATCAAAGACCACAGCCTTTGGTATGGGTTGCATCTCAATATAAAGAAAATAAAAATCCTCACTACTGGACCTATGAATCACATCATGATAAATGGAGAAAAGATTGAAGTTGTCAAAGACTTCATTTTGCCTGGATCAACAATCAATACTCATGGAAGCAGCAGTCAAGAAATCAAACACCATCTTGCATTGGGCAAATCTGCTGCACATGACCTCTTTAAAATGTTGAAGAACAAAGATGTCAGTTTGAGGACTAAGGTGTATCTGATGTAAGCCATGGTATTTTCAATAACCTCATATGCATGAGAAAGTTGGACAGTGAATAAGGAAGATTGTACAAGAACTGATGCATTTGAGTTATGGTGTTGGAGGTGAATATTGGAAGTTCCATGGACTGCCAAAAGAACAGATCTGTGTTGGAAGAAGTACAGCCAGTGTCCTCCTGGGAAGCCCGGATGGACAGATTTCGTCTCTCATACTTGCGACAAATTATCAGAAGGGACCAGTCACTGGAAAGGGATATCATGTTTGCTAAAGTAGAGGGTCAGAGAAAAAGAGGAAGACCACCAAGGAGATGAATTGGCACAGTGGCAGCAGCAATGAGCTCAGATTTAGCAATAATGGTGAGATTGGCACGGGATCAGGCAGTGTTTCCTTCTGTTGTGCATAGGGTTACTATGAGTTGGTGCTGACTCAATGGCACCTAACATAAACAACGTGTTTTGGAACCAACTAGATGACACTTAACAACATGCTCTTCCCTTGTTTCTTGGGGCTAGGACATACAGTCAATCATCCTGCATCAAAACCACTCCTTTAGAACACAAGATAAATGGTGGAAGAAGCGGCCACAAGAGAGTCAGCAACATGGTTTGCAAAACATACTCAACCTAGAGACATTTGCCATCATGCTTACCAATCAAGAGCCCTATCAGGCCTCCTGTCACCCCTTGGTCAGAGCACTATGTGTTCAGTATAGGGTCTCTGTGGCCGAGAATGTTCTTCAGCATTCTGGACAAGTGGGAAATATATAAACATTTAAACTTTAATTAACTCTGGGTGATAGTATAAAAAAGGGTTCTTTTTTTATCTGCTGTACTTTTCTCTGTATTTCTACTATTATATAATTTAAATTGTTTAATGTTATGCCCAGTAATCAATTTAAATGTTATACTTGACTTGAAATAAAAATAGAATTTTTGACTTGCAAACCTAAGTAGTGGATATATGATCTGTAGAGGGCCACAAAGAGAAGACGCCAAAAAAGATGTACACTTGAATCAGCCAAAAGCATCACCATTTCATTACTACATGGGATTTAAAAAAATAATAATAGTTCTTTTAATACTAGAAGCTTTTCCGAAACCCAAGCTGAGCTCTCTCTTGTTCTATATGTCTACCAATGGCTTCAATGGACGTATACTAGATTTTACACACTAACATTTACAAGTCACAAAAGCCAAGTTTGGAAGGTCAGTTATTATTAACTGAGATTCAAAAATAATTCAACAGAGCCAACAATAATACGATGGCCTCCCTGGTTTATCAATGAAAGTACTGTACTTTGGTTAAGGAAAACTCAGCAGCATAATGAAGGATAGAGCAGGGCAAGATTAACGTTGTTCATGTGGAAAAGATCTAGAAATGTATGATGGCAGTGAGCTTGTGATGGAGCCACAGTGTGGTATGTCTGCCAAAAAGAGCTAAAACTGTCTAAGACTGCAAGACTGTCCAGGACAAGCAAGAGAATAGTTCTCCTGTCTTCTACATTGGGCAGTCTGCCAGGGGATGCTGTCCAATTATGGTCACTGTAGTTTACTAAGATGTGGAGGGTAACCAGAGTGGTATTGATTCTCAAGCTCACACCATGTGAGGGAAGGCTGTTGAAATTAGGAGCTTGCTGTGTCAAAGAGAGTACTTCTTAGAGGAACATAAAATCTGTCCTCAATCTTCTTGAAGGACTATATTTTGTCAGGGGACAAAACTAGAAGCAATGGAGAAAATTACCAAGACACAGATTTTAGCTCAACACTAAGAATTATAATTCACTGGCTAGAGGGTAAACACATGTCAGCTCAGGTGATGGGAAGAGCAGTGTACAAGGAGAGGTAGAGCAGTACACAAGAAGAGGGAAGTTTAGAGATAAACAAAAACAGTAACAGCAATAAAAAAGTTAATAATAATAATGATGATTTATAATGATTATTGTTGTTAGCCGCTGACAAGATGGTTCCAACTCATAGTGACATTGTGAACAGAAGACAACACCGACCCATCCTGTGCCATCCTCATAATCATTGCTATGTTTGAGCCCATGATTGTGGTTAGCAGTGTCAATCCATCTCCTTGAGGGTCTTCCTCTTTTTTTGCTCACTCTCCACTTTATCAAGTATGATGTCCTTCTCCAGGGACTAGTCCTTCCTGAAGGCATGTGTAAAGTAATCATTCAAACTGTCCAAATACAAATTCTCTCCATGTAGGTTAACAAAGTTTCCCCCCACCATTATAAGTTTGAAGAGTGAATAGATGTCCATGAGCCCCAGTTGTCAGAATTCCTATACAGAAGGGTCCTTTCTCATGCTAAGATTCTATGATGACATGGTTCAAACTCACAGCACCCAAGCTGATATTCAGAGACTTACAAAACCCAAAGTAAATGTGGTCACAAAAGATTATTAAATTGTCAAGCTTCCCACACTGAAAGATCCCTTCTTAGACTTTTCTTTCTTTATGTCCGAGAAGAGATTTTTTTCTCATCTTCTTGTGGTCCCATAGCCCTAGGTCTTCAGAAAGTTCTTCCTGAGGCCTAATCTGAATTTCTCCTGCTCCATCTATACCAAGACACACTGATAACAAAATGTGCTCTATAATGATCATGACACAAGAGTGGACATAAAAACTCTTCACAAAGAAATAAGTTAAAAAAAATTAAGAACTCAAAAATAAAATGTTGAAAACAAAACAAATATATATATATATATATATATATATATATATATATATATATATATACACTTAGGCAATACATTGTAGAATATTTCCCATCTCTAAATGCCAGATGTCATTCAGATAGTTATGAAAACCACTCAGAGACTAGTTTACATAGTTTCCTTTATGAGTACAAACACAGAAGTCCTTATTCAAGAGCTCTGCTTGTCTTTTCAGAACCACCTTTCTATCTTTCTGCAGAAAAGGGCAGGCTAACACTTAGTGTGTTTAGATTGGAAGCACTCAGAACAGGAGTAACTACAGTTGGGCAGTAGGAATACAGAGCAGCTTTAAAGGGCTGGAGACATTAAGTACTTAAAGATGCCTTGTTTGTTGTTGTTGTTAAGTGCCTTTGAGTCAGTTCCCACTCAAAGCCATCGTGTACACGTTTCCAAGGAGTAACTAGAGGCTTTGAAATGATGACCTTGCAGTTAGCAGTCCCGTGCTTATCCTACAGTACCTCTGCTTAAAAAGTTATTGTTGTTGTTTTTCCTAGGTGCCATCAAGTTGGTTCCCTGTATAATAACCCTGTATACGGTTTCCAAGGAGCAGCTGATGGGTTTGAACCACCAACCTTGCAGTTCAAACCAATCTTGAAGTCGAGTGCTTATCCTTTGGTGCCACATCAGAACTGCTGTAACTGTTAAATACCATCGAGTCGGTTCCAACTCATTAGCAACTCTGTATAGGGTTTCCAAGGAGCAGCTGGTGGGTTTAAACCACCGAGCTTGTGGTTTGCAGTTCAAACCAAACTTGAGGTTAAATGCTGATCCTACAGCACCACACCAGGAGTCTACATCAGAACTAATTAAATACAAATTAAATGAAATATGTCATTCTCTCATTTCTTTAGGAAGCAGATCAACTACCCAAGTACAAAGCTTAGCACAGAATTCTTGGTGGGCCTTCCTCCAAGCAACTTACAAGGTGCTCAGCAAACTGAGCATACTGTGTTAAAACAGTCCTGCACCAAACAAATATGTCTATTAGTGAATCAACTACCTTCCACTAAACCTCCTGTTTCCTAATTTAGTGAAAAAATGTTCTAGATCCCCCTTTAAATGCTTCCTCAGCAAAAGTAAAATCAAACTCTAACTGTTTTAAACAAATTTATCTTTTGTTACTGCTATAGCCGCTACCTAGTGTGGCACTGTAGGATAAGCACTGGACTGCAAACCAAGAAGTCAGTGCTCAGAAACCCTGTACAATGTCCCTATGAGTTGGAATTGACTTGACGGCATTTAACAACAGCATAGCTGATACAGCTACATGCATTCAATTATACCTGTTCATAAACTAAATAGCAAATTAGTCTCTATAAAATCAATGTCTTTGTAGAGGTAGGCTAACCAATCCTGTTGGTGGTGGTGGTGTGCCGTGGAGTTGGTTCTGAATCACAGTGACGCTGTATAGGGTTTCCAAGGCTGGAAATCTTTATGAGACAGGAAACTCAGAGTCCAGAAACTCCAAAAGACTTCTTTTCCATTCTCAAGATTGAGCCACCGGCTCTTCCATTGCTGGACTGGCAGTACATTTCACACTCAATGAAATGAATTCACTCACGCACACACTTTCATCCCTGGTTTAAATTTGGAGAGATTTACTCTTTGCAGGCAAGCCGGGACCAAAGGGAAAACTTGCTCATGCAGCCCGAGTCTTCCCTTTGATTATTACATAAACAATTGATTCTGACAAGCACTGTCTTGTTAATGTTTTCCTAGTGAAGAGATCCGGAAAGGGATGGTACTTAAGTAAAGAAATGGTTCTGTTGTTGTTGTTGTTGTCAAGTGCCATAGTGACCCTGTACAGGATTTCCAAGGAGCAGCTGGTAGGTTTGAACCACTGACCATGCAGTCAACAGTCTAGTGCTTATCCTACAATGCTACAATAGGACTTCAAAAGAAAGGGTTCTAGGACATTCAAAACCCTCCTCAGATCCTTTTGCCTCCTTCTTTGCCCAGCACATGTTGTTAGCCTGTACGTGGAAAAACCCACCTGATGTACCTAGGTTTTCCAAACCTGACAGGTTAATGAATGTACCTCTCCTCTAAGAACAGTATTAGTTTCCCTATGCGACCCACAAAAATAACAAATTACGATCCCAGTCCAGAGACCCCACTTGAATCACTATTAACATTTGCTGTTGTTGCCATTGAGTCAGCACCGACTGATAGTGACCTCATGCACAGCAGAATGAAACACTGCCCAATCCTGGGCCAACCTCACTACTGTTGCCACACTTGAACCCTTCGAGGCTTCCACTTGGCCAATCCCTCTCGTTGGGGGTCTTCCTCTTTTTCTCTGACCTTCCACCTTACCAAACATGATATCCTTCTCCAGTGACTGGTCCCTTCTGACAATATGTCCAAAGTATGAGAGACGAAGTTTGGCCATCCTGGCCTCCAAGGAGCACTCTGGCTGCACTTCATCCAAAATGGATCTATTGGTTCTTTTGGCAGCCCATGGCACTTTCAATATTCTCCTCCAACACCATAACTCAAAAGCATCAATTCTTCTAGGGTCTTCCTTATTCACTGTCCAGCTTTCGCATGCATATGAGGTTACTGAAAATGCCATGGCTTGGGTCAGGCATACCTTAGTCCTCAAGCTGACATCTTTGCTCTTCAACACTGTAAAAAGGTCTTGTGCAGCAGATTTGCCTAATGAAATACGTCGTTTGATCTTTTGACTGACTTGATGGCACTTAACAACAACAACAAGAATAAACTTACCATATGAACAAACAATGGCATTTTCCTTGGTACTGTATAAACTTATGGTCATACAAAACCAGTGCACAAATGTTTATGGTTGTTGGTAAGTTCTGCCGAGTCAGTTCTGACTCATAGAAACCCTGTATAGGGTTTCTGAGGAGCAGCTGCTGGATTTGAACGACTGAGCCTATGGTTCGCAGTCCAGTGCTTATCCTATGCACCATACCAGGACTTCACCTACCATTAGTTGGGATTCTATAAACTTTATTATAGAGTAAAGGGAGGTAACCCTCAAAGATGAATGAGTAAACAAACATTAGTATGGCCACACAATGGAATACTAGTCAGGAGTACAAAGAAACAAACTATTGATTAGTGCAATAAATGCATTAATCTCAAATGCATTCTTATGAGTGAAAAACACCAGACTCTAATAGCTACAGATCACACGGTTCCATTTATATGACATTCTGAATAAGGCAAAACTATGATGAAGAGGGAGACTCCTGGTGTGGCGCTTGTAGGATTAGCATTGGACTACAAACCACAAGGTCAGCAGTTCAAACCTACCAGTTGCTAGTCAGAAACCCTACACAGGATTGGCTATGAGTCAGAACTGAGTCAGCAACACTTAACAACAACAACAACAGCAAATGAGGAAGAGGGAGTCCTAGTGTGCAAAAGGTCAGTGGCTCAAACCCACCAGCCACTCCTGAGAAACCTTATACAGGTCAACATAGACTCAACAGCACTTAACACCAACAACATACGCACGCAAAAGTTGGACAGTGAATTAGGAAACCATAGACGAACTGATGCATTTGAGTTGGGGTGTTGGATAATATTAAAAGTACAGTGGACTGCCAAAAGAACAAACAGATCTGTGTTGGAAAATACAACCAGAATGCTTCTTTGAAGCCAGAATGGTCAGACTTCATCTCTCCTACTTTGGACAAATTATCAGGAGGGACCAGTCCCTGGAGAAGGGTGTCATGTTGAGTAAAATGGAAGGTTGGAGAAAAAGAGGAAGACTCCCAACAAGATGGATTGGCAAAGCGGCAGCAGCAATGGACTCAAATATAGCAACAATTCAGAGGTGGGCTCAGGACCAGGCCACGTTTTGTTACGTTGTTTATAGCGTCACTATGAGTCAGTACCAACTCAATGGCACCTAGAAATAACAATTCAATAAGCCAAACATTAATAATAATAATAAAAACAACCTTTGGAACTGAAAGTTTATTCATGCTCATATTTTATTAGATTCTGTACAATATTTTCTCCAAAGTATATCTATGTAAAAAAGAAAAAGGAGTGAAAAAAGTGGTGTTTTGGTTTTTTTTTAGAATTACATTTTTGTCACTTAGGACCGAATTCTTATGGACAGAATTCTGAAACAATGACACACAGAAATAAGCAAGCTTAATGTTGCTGCTAAGTGTTGTTGAGTTAGTTCCAACTCATAGCAATCCTATATAGGGTTTCTGAATAGTGACTAGTGAGTTTGAACCACTGACCTTGCGGTAAACAGTCCAGTGCTTATCCTACAGCACCTCACCAGTACTCTTAAAGGGTGAGAGGATTAAGTAGGTCAGGCAGGGCACTCAGGCCTAGCAGACTCTGGCAGAGACTCTGTGGGCCATTGATCAACAACAATAGGATTTCATTAAGCTTTGGAGAGTCAGAGGGGAACATTTTCCACACTGATATTTTTAGGAAGGCCACCCTGAAGCCACTCCAGAGAGCTGAAGTTTTGGTTGTAGTTGGACACTTGTAGGTATTTTTCTCTCAAGCCTTGGCCATAATTACTTCTGGACTGATTAATGCATGACTAAGCAGTCACCAGAACAATTTGGTCTCCCCAATTTAGGGCTTAAAATGCCCTCCACACCTTTGTGATGTTAGGGAAGTGCTTCTGAGAGGTGATGGAGGAGATTTAACAGTGGCTTATCCTCCTAAACAGATTTGGAGAACAAGGAACTTTCTCTGGAGCTTAATGGATGGAGGAACTGGTTTTTATGTTTTGTTTTGTTTTTATATATAAGAATATACAAATAAGCCCTAACTGATCTTTGCCAAGAGCTGAAATGGGTATAATTAGGCCAGAGATCATGAAAACTGGACTTTATAAAACAAGAAATTGTTTTAATTAAGAAATGTTTTCTCCAAATGAGAGAGGGTGATACCCTTTTCACTGTCTATAGACCAGGTAAGAGGAGCGAGTGACCCAGGATAGGGTTAGGAATAATGACCGAACAGCAGTTCCATTCATCTCTGCCCTAGACTTAGAAAATGATGCAAAACTTTCTTAAACAAAAATGTAGACTGAAATATATCTTCATATTACACAATCAAGATTGACTAGCAACTGATTGTGAGGGCTGGAAATGTAAAGGTAAACGTTTTGTAGCAAGGAGGGGAGTGACCAACTTTTCAGTCTAGGAGTGGAGGTCTCTGGGACCATCAAGGGAGAAGAGCGGAGAGCGGGACCCTACCCAGAGAAACAGTGATACCTGAGATGGAGGAAGAGATGATGACATGGAGAGATGGAGCAGCTGGGGACTTTAGACACAGAGAGGGAGAGGGGCTGTGTGCTGACGGCCGAGGGGCAGGCTTGTAGTATATACCCTTTGGCTGGTTGATGATGCATGGAGGGGATTGTAACCATAGCAATGAAATGATATACGATAGGATGAATGTAAAATTAATGTTCTCCCCTGTAACCTATCACATAATCCACAATAAAACATCTTAAAAAAAAAAAAGATTTAATAGCAAACTAATGGTCTTCAAAGGGAATCCTTTGACCTTTGACTAAATTAAGTGATTAAATTGTTTTTAAGGCCTTAAGAGACTGTCTACATTAAAAATAATAATACCAAAAAAAAAAAAAAAGTCTAATCTGTTCACTAAACCAAATCACCAACTAAATGTTTACTAAATCACCAACAAAATGCTACTTTAGAATTTGTCTCACTTTAAAATTTGTTTCACTTTATTTGGTATAATGGTGGTTTGGGTATGTACACACAGTGACCTAGTATAGTTTCTGAGGCTGTAAATCTTTACAGGTACAAAAAGCCAGATCTTTCTCCGGTGGAGTCATGGGTAGATTCAAAGCACTGGCATTTCAGTTTACAGTCCAGGATGTAACCTATGACACTACCAGGGCTCCTTGGTTTGTTAAAAATTGTTGTTACTAAGTGCCATCAAGTCAGTTCTGACTCATAGTGACACTGTGTAGGGTTTCCTAGGCTGGTGAGCTTGAACCAACAACCTTGTGGTTCAAACCAACTTTGCAATCTAGTGTATTAACCCACAGCACCACACCAGGACTCCTTGGTAAAAATAGATGCTTGTTGTTGTTGTTGAATGCCGCAGAGTTGGTTCCAACTCATAGCTACCTTGTGTAGGGTTCCCTAGGAGCAGCTGGTGAGCCTGAACTGCCAACCTTGTGGTTCAAACCAACCTTGCAGTTCAGCGCATTAACCCACAGTGCCACACCAGGACTTCAAAAGTACATGGGACTATATATTTAATTCCCATTCTTCATATTCATTGATTGTGAAATTCTGAATTAATTATGACTTACTATAAAATAGGAGTCCTGGTGTGATGTTGCAGGATAATGCACTGGACCACAAGGCTAGTTTGAACTGCAAGGTCAGTGGTTCAAACTCACCAGTCGCTCCTCAGAAATCCTCAGAACTGACTCAACCGCACTTAGCAACAATAATAATCATAAAATAGATCATCATGGGTCTGGCTGTGTCAGACCAGATCTTTTATGGAATTCAGACTCATCGTAGGAGAAGTGCTATTAGGGTTTAATTCAGTATCAGACTCTCAAAAAAATGGGGGTAAAAGAATTCATACCCATTATTTTTGTATTATACTAAAAGCAAGGGACCTGGTGGTATAGTGGCTAAAACACTGTTAACCCAAAGGTTAGAGGTTTGAACCCACCAAAAGTTCTTCTGGAAAAAGAGATTTCACTCTGCTCCTGTAAAGATTTTAGCATTAGAAGCCCTGTACGGCAGTTCTACTCAGCCCTGTAACTAGGATCACTGAGTTGAAATTAACTCAACAGCCAGGGACTACTCAAAATGAATTGGGTCATACCAACTGCTCTTAACAGGATCACGTCAAAAGATCCCAGATAGAGTGGGAGAAAATGTAAAATAAAGCTCAAAATTATGTATTAAAAAACAAAAACAACCAACCACCAGGCTCACTGGTCAGAAAGAGACTGGAGGAACCTGAGTCTATGACCATGGACCGCCATTAATATATGGAACGGAACTCATCTGTGTGGCCCAATTTTCAGCCAAGCAGTAGATAGACATATGGGGGCACAACAACGTTAATAAGGTCTGCTCACCATGGAATGGTCAAGCATTCAAGATCAAAAGGGCAAGATTTACCAAAGGACAAAGTTGAGAAGGATGGGAAGGTGGGTGGAATATAAACAGGAACCACAGGGAGGAAGTGGGATAACTGTTACATGGAGGGGATTGCGATCATTGAGATGAAACAAAGAGTATGATTTGTTAAATATAAAACTGATGATCTCCTCTGTAAACCATCACTCAATTCACAATAAAAAGTTTTAAAAAACTAATAATAAAATAAAGTAGATCTTCCTAAAAGACAAAGCATTATTATATTTTCAAAAATCAATGGTGAGATGAGAAATAAAATGGTCATGTGGAAACTTGCTGGACTGCAGGTCAAGAGACTTGGCTCATTCTATTCTATTTATGCAGACAGTAAGGGTTTATCAAGTTCCTAGAGACTGAGAGTCCCAGGGTATCCACAAAACAGCCATAGGATGTTGGGCACATCATTTATGATTCTGTGCCTCAGAGAGGAAAAAAGCATACTAATCACACAGGACAGGACAAGTAAGGGTAAATACATAAAATAGCTGTGAAATAGATAGCACAGTATCATGCAAGTAGGGATGTTCAAGATACATGTATTGCTGTTGGTAGGTGCCATCGAGTCGGTACCAACTCATAGCAACCCTATGCACAACAGAACAAAACACTGCCCAGTCCTCAGCCAACCTCACAATTGTTGCCACGCTTGAGTCTGTTGATGCTTCCACTTTGCCAATCCATCTTGCTGGAAGTCTTCCTCTTTTTCTCTGACCCTCAACCTTACCAAATATAATATCCTTCTCCAGTGACTGGTCCCTCTTGACAATATGTCCGAAGTATGAGAGACAAAGTTTGGCCATCCTGGCCTCCAAGGAGCACTCTGGCTGTACTTCTTCCAACACAGATGTTTGTTCTTTTGGCAGCCCATGGCACTTTCAATATTATCCTCCAACACCATAACTCAAATGCATCAATTCTTCTATGGTCTTCCTTGCTCACTGCCCAGCTTTTGCATACATATGAGGTTATTGAAAATACCATGGTTTGGGTCTGGTGTACCTTAATCTTCAAGGTGACATCTTTGCTCTTCAACACTTTAAAAAGGTCTTGTTTGGCAGATTTGCCTAATGCAATATGTCATTTGATTTATTGACTGCTGCTTCAATGAGTATTGATGGTTGATCCAAGAAAAATGAAGTCTTTGACAACTTCAATATTTTCTCCATTGATAACAATCTTGTTTATTGGTCTAGTGGTGAGGATTTTTGTTTCTTTTACATTGAGATGCAATCCATACCGAAGGCTGTGGTCTTTGATCTTCATCAGTATGTATTTTAAGTCCTCTTCACTTTCAGCAAGCAAGGTTGTATCATCTGCATATCACAGGTTGTTAATGAGTCTTCCTCCAATCCTGATGCCACGTTTTTCTTTGTATAACCAACCTTCTTGGATTATTTGCTCAACATACAGGTTGAATTAAGTATGGTGAAAGAATACAACCCTGTCGCACACCTTTTTTAATTTTAAACCATTCAATGTTCCTATGTTCTGTTCGAATGACTGCCTCTTGGTCCATGTACAGATTCCTTATGAGCACAATTAAGTGTTCTGGAATACTCATCCTTTGCTTGTCATGATCCACACAATTGAAGGCCTTTGCATAGGCAATAAAGCACAGGTAAACATCTTTCTGGTATTCTCTGCTTTCAGCCAAGATTCATCTGACGTCAGCAATGATATTCCTGTTCAACATCCTCTTCTGAATCCAGCTTGAACCTCTGGAAGTTCTTTGTCAATGTATGCTTGCAGCTGTTTCTGTATTACCTTTAGTAAAACTTTATTCACATGTGATATCAAAGATATAGTCTGATGATTTCCACATTCCATTGGGTCACCTTTCTTTGGAATGGGCACAAATATGGATGATATACATATACATATACATATACATATACATATACATATACATATACATATACATATACATATATATATATATGACTACCTCTTTCCTATATTCCTTCTGGAAAGTTGTATTATATATTCTTTTATTTAGGCTTTAAGAACCAGAAATTTATTATTTCATAATTCAGGAGGCTAGAAGCCCAAATTCAGAGCACCAGCTCCGGAGAAAGGTTCTTGTCTCCTTTCCACGTCTGTAGACCCAGCATTCCTTGGCATCAATCTCCTCTGGATCAAGGAGCTTTACAGTGCAGAGACCCCCAGGTCCAGAGGAAGGACTTCACTCCCAGCTCCTCTGTCTTGGTGGTAGTAGGTATCCCTCTCTATATTACATATTTTTGATGCATCTTTTTTCATCTACCCAATAGACAGTTTAGCATAAAAGCAAGTTTTCAGGCCTCTAAATACACATATTCCCAGGACCAATAAACAACATCGTGATAAACGGGAAGGATAAAAGTTGTCAAGGATTTTATTTCACTTGCAAATACAATCAATGTCCATGGAAGCAACAGTCAAGAACTCAAATGACATATCACATTGGGCAAATATGCTGCAAAACACCTCTTCAGAGTGTCAAAGAGGAAACCTGTTACTTGAAGAACTAAGGTGACTCTGACCAAGCACTGGTATTTTTAATCAGCTCATATGTGTATGAAAGCTGAACGATGAATAAGGAAGACCAAAGAAAAATTGATTCCTTTGAATTATGGTGTTGATGAAGAATATTGAGTATACTTGCAAAAGAGCAAACAAATCTTAGAAGTACTGCCAGAATTCTCCTCAGGAGTGAGAATATCAAGCCTTTGTTTCTTGTGCTTGGAACGTTTTTCTCAGGAGGAATTCGTTTCTAGAGAATATCATCATGCTTGGAAAGAAGAAGATGACTCTAAAGGAGATGGGACATAGAGGCTGCAGCAATGGACTCAAACAAAGCAACGAGTTTGAGGATGGTGCCGACAGGATAGCATTTCACGTTGTTGTTCATGGAACCCATTCAGCAGCACTTACCCACGTCAAATTCATTGTCAGGTCTGATTGTGTGCCACTACTTAATTATGTTTCAATTAGCAATGAATAATGGCAAAAGTTCATCATTAACAGGCATCCAAATATAATCATTAGACATGCCTAGGTCTGTAGAGATTTTTTTCCAGGTTGGAGTGGAGCACAGAACGATGACAACAGCTCATGAAATACTGCTAAGCCCTGTACATGTCTGATAGAGAAATACAGGCAGACACCGATGTAGTTCCCACACAGAGGGCACAGTGCTGACGATGACTAGCTGTGTGTGGCCAAAACACAGACACCAATCATTTAAAAACTAAATTAATTTTTTCAGTAGGGTAATTCTTAATCCAAAGTAGCTAGCCTGATATGACAGCTTCAGACTCATGTTAAACAAAGGCCCTGTTGCTGCTGTTGTGTGCCATTGAGTTGATTCCAACTCTTCGTGTTTCTTAGGCTGTAATCTTTATGGAGGACTCCTGGTGTGGTGCTGTGGGCTAATGTGTCAGACTGCAAAGTCATCAGAACTGCAAAGTTGGGGGTTCAAGCTCACCAGCTGCTCCTTGGAAACTCTATACAGGGTCTCTATGGGTTGGAATCCAATGACACTTAACAACAACAACAATCTTTATGGAAATGGATAAACAGCTCATTTCTCTGGTGAATCCACTCACCTTTCAGTTATCAGCTGAGGACTTTTACATCAAAAGCCCCTACTAGTATTCAAAGCAGATAATTTTAGAGGTGGGGTAGGGGCAGGGGCAGAAGCTAGGCCAGGGACAGGGAGAAATATGCCTAAAGTCTCTGACCAATGGACCAAACCACAGACACTGACAATACTTTGGAATTTTCCCTCTGAACATTAAACAGGATCTAAGTAATGTTTATATTTACTTAGTTCTCAAGAGTTTCGCCTACTAGTTTTCCAGTATCCCAGGAGGGCTCACACAGGCAGGGATTCAAGAAGACAACAAAAGGGGAAAGGTTGGAGAATGAAGTTTTTGGCCAGCAGGTACCCACAGAGCTCTGAAGAAGAGGTTCATCATCTAGAGAGTCCCTTGGATACCAAAGCATGGGAGTGGCTGATCTTCTCACCCCAAGATTCCCATTCTCCCTCACACACCCTAAAGAACAACCTCTGTGGCTGCTCTTGACCTTTAAGGTCAAGGTGAAAAGGAAAAACAAAAAGTGGGAAGAGCCCAGATTCAAGAGATTCCTGCTCTCCAGATTCTCAAAACAAAGACCTTAGTAGGAATTAAAACTCAAGAAAGTTCCTTAAAACCTTTGTAGAGACAAAAGATACATCTTCAAAGAAAGATCATTAGGAAAAACCCAAAACAAAAATGGCAGTATAACTGGCTACTACAAGAATAAGCAAGTTGTTTGCCAGGAAGTCATCAAGGTAAGCAGTCAAGTTCCTTCAGGACAAAGCCCCCTCTAAGATGGAAACTCAAAGGGAACACATGAACAGGCATGTAAGCTTGCTGGAGACCACTTTGGTCTACTGGTGAGTGGAAGAGGGGAAAGGCACTAATGAAGAAATGGCTGAGTTCAACCACGTTCCACTGACTCCTGTTGACCTGAAGATGAGAAGGAGAAGAGGCAGGGCTGGTTGGTCCAAAGTTTGGTGAGATCTGGGGACACCTGAACCCATGGACAAGGACATTGCTACAGAGGGCTAGAGCTGAGAGTGAAGCATCCAGCTGATATGAAGTGAAAGGGGGCACACAAGAACACCCAAACTTGCAAATAGTACCCATTTGACCTAGCTCTGATGGCTTGATAATCAGAACTTGACTAGAGGAAGATAAAAAAAAGGAACAAAACAATTTTTGATAAAGAAAACAAGGGTAAGTTGCTACAATTTGATGAACTAGACTCATGAAGGTAGTTACTCTAAATACCAACAGAAAGGGAAGGAGTCTTCACATCAAGTATCAATGCTATCCCCTCTACACAGGGTAGATAGGGACGGGCAACTTAGATACTAGCTACCTAAAATGAGGGGGTGATAAAGGCACTAAGTGACTAGCTTACAAGGTTTAAAGGGGGAGTTTAGTTTAATAGTGTGTGGGGAAAAAAAGAGTCCCCACTGAATAGTTTTCATCTTGTCTGATGGGTCTGGTTAAAAGCGATGGAGATAATATTCTTATGATTCAATAGTTAAGAATTGTTATAATGACTAATTGCGACTATCACAATTGTAAAGATAGAAGTTTTGTAACAAAAACGGGGGAGTAGTTAATTTTATATTCCAGAAACAAAGGACCTTAGGACCATCAAGGGAGAAGAGCACAAGCGGAATGTGAGACCTTATCCAGAGAAACAGTGATACCAGAGATGGAGGCAGAGATGGGGACATGGAAAGAGCGAGCAGCTGAGACTGTAGATTCATGGGAAGAGAAGGACAGAGCTAGCAGCCAGGAGGCAGACTTGCAGAATGTGCCATTTGGTGGTGTAAATTATTATATATGTCTGAGTGTTGTTTTTTTTTTTAAAAAAAGAGCTAAAGGGAATAGAGAGAAATACTGTTAACTGATGGTCCATGAAGGGGACTGCAGTCATTGTGATGAAACAAGGTGTATGATTTGTTAAATGCAAAACTGATGATCTGCCCTGTAAACTTTCACTCAGACCACAGTAAAAACCTTAGAACAAAACAAAACAAAAACCTTTGTAGAGCTATTATTTTAAGAATAATGATTAATGGAATTATTTGAATCTCTCTTGCTATAAGAAATTTTAGAATCAGCATATTTTGTATAAATTTGTTATTTTTAACAGGCATGAGCTCTTCAACCACCTCAGCTTTTAGCAAATTGACTAAACATGTTTAAGTATATGTCTTGGTGTGGTGCTGTGGATTAATGCACTGGACTGCAAAGTCAATTTGAACCATAAGGTTGGAAGTTCAAGTTCACTAGCCTCTCCTTGGAAATCCTATACAGGGTTGCCATGGGTCAGAACAGACTCTATGGCTCTTACAACAATAATAATTTGATAATAGCTAGCATTGTAGTTTTATTGGACATCTTTGATATCTACATTTTATGTGTCATTTATAAGAAGCAGTTTGATCAGTGGGAAGAAAAATGTACTAGAGTTGGACGATCTAGATCCACAAACTTGGTCCTCCTTCAGACGTCTCTTCAAGTCTCAAAAGAGGACACTTCTCCTCTCTTCAAACCCATCCCTCCACCTGTATTCAAAGCCCCAGCTTGTCAGATTGCATTCCCCACCTATCTTCTTCTTCCCACTCCTTGCATTTCCCTAATGAATGATGTCTCCAGAGAGCACTTGTTTTGTCTATTCACATGATCACTTACTCGTCTCACATGTAACATATAATGATTATTAAATAACATCTATGCATATCATTTAGGAATTCTGATGTGGTGCTGTGAGTTAATACGCCAGACTGCACAGTCGTTTGAAATACAAGGTCGGTGGTTCAAGCTCACAAGCTGCTCCTTGGAAATCTTATGCAGGCTCGCTATGGGTCAGAACTGACTCGACGGCACGAACAACAACAACAATGCATATCATTTAAAGCTTGTGAAAGCTAGACAATGAAAAAGCAAGACAGGGGAGTTGGTGCATTCAAATTGTGGTGCTGGTGAAGAAGACTGTTCTGGTGGGCTGCCAGAACAACACACAAATTCGTCTTAGTAAAAACATATCCAGAAGACTCCTTGGAAACACGAGGATGGCAAGACTTTGACTTGCTGACCTTGCACACATCATTAGGAAAGATGAACCACTAGAAAAGTACGTCATGTTTGGTAGAGCATCCATGAAGACCAAGGAAGCCCTCATTGAGATGGAATGACACCACAGAAGCCAACAATAGACTCACACATACCAATGACCATGAAAATGGTGCAGGAATGGACAACATTTCATTCTGCTATCCAAGGTCACCATGAGTCAGAGCCAACTAAGTAGCAGCTAGCAACAACAACAACATAGTTTAAAGTGACACAAATAGGAAAGCATGTTTTTATTGTTTTAAACATTCGTAATCCATCTGGTATGAAGCTGTAAGGATGAGCACTCAAGTGCTAACCACAAGCTAGGCAGTTCAAACCCACCAGCAGCTCCTTGGAAACCCTCTTCTGGGTCACTCTGAGTCTGAACCAACTCACCTGCACTTAACAACAGCAACAACTATCTTTCTTAGTGAAACCCTGGTGGCACATTAACCCTGGCTAAATGCTTGGCTGCTAACTGAAAAATCAGCAGTTCAAATCCACCAGCTTCTCTGTGGGAGAAAGACATCGCAGTTGGCTTCCATAAAAATTATAAACTTGGAAACCCTATGGACAATTCTACCGTGCCCTACTATGAGCTGGGATTGATTCAAAACCACAATGCAACAATATTTCTTAAAACAATTTTGTCTTCAAAGCACCTTAATCTATACAATGGAGGCCTCAGAAAGTTTGTGGGAAAACTGCATTACATTTTAATTCCATTTTTTTCCATGAACATTTTGAAGCTCCCTCATATTAACTAATTTGTCTTTGACAACAGTCCATTTTTTTTATTTTAACCTATCTGACTAGGAGACAACAGATGGCCCCACAGGAAGGATTAATATGAGAGCCTACAGCTCTACCATCAGCACTTTCTCCCCACTGCATATGATGAGTGGATAATGTTCCTTCAATGTTTCATGGCAATTAGTCATACCCTGTATGTACTCAGGAATACAATCAGAATTAATGTTGCATTCCTATGCAAGAGTATAATCTGACTGATTTGATAGCCGGCTTTCTGTTAGAGAAACCCACAAAGGCTTACCTCTAGGAACATGTGACCACTGTAGAAAAGTCAGCATTCGCCTTGGAAATATTTACCCACCTCAATAGACAGTTGTCTAAAATCATAATGCTATGCACATATTGTCAAACTCACACAGAAAAAGGTTCTATATTAATTAGTGATACTCCTGGTGTAGCGCTATAGGATCAGCACTGGGCTACAAACCACAAGGTCAATAGTTCAAACCAATGAGCTACTCCTCAGAAACCCTATGCAGGGTCACTATGAGTTGGAAAGAACTTGATGGCACTTAACAACAACAACAACAGTGTAACAGGATAACAGTTTGAAACCAGCCATTTGTTTCTCTAGCTTTGCTCTTTTTGAGTATGTGATGTTTCCCAACCTGAAATATTCACCTACCTTGGGCTTGGGAGTGAGAACAGGGGACATTTCAACATTGCTAAAACAAGGAGTCCTAGTGTACCAGTATGAGTTAATGCACTGGACTGCAAAGTCCATTTGAGCAGCAAAGTCGGTGGTTCAAGCTCACCAGCCGCTCCTTAGAAAGTGTACACAGGGTCGCTATGGGTCAGAACCAACTCGCTGAAACTTAATAACAACAACAAAGCTCTGTCACTGAGTCCTGGTGTGGCATTGTGAGATAATGCACTGGACTGTAAGGTCAACTTGAGCAACAAGGTTGACAGTTCAAATTCACCTGCCACTCCTCAAAAACCCTATACAGGGTCACTATGAGTTAGAACTGACTCAACAGCACTTAACAACAACAAAGCTCTGTCATGACAAAGCTTGATTTTCTAGTGTTGGTGTAGCATCATTCTTATGTTAGAAGCTGGCATTTCTTTTTCCTTTCTGCTCTAAATGACCCCTCTCTCCTCACTCCCATGCCCAAGGCTTCTCTACACCAGCCTGGGAGATGTCAGCACACAGCGAACACTGTACCCGTGGACTGGCCAGACAGAGGAAAGGGCAGTCTCAGCTCTAATGGAGTGGGGATGAACACCACCCAGCCCCTGGAGAATGCAGAAGGTGCGAGCTGAGAGGCAACAGGCCCAACCTGGTGAGCACAAACATGTCTCCAGGGTAGAGGCGAAGGGGTGATGTCCACAGCCATGAGCTGGATGGAAGATGTGACAAAGATTTAGAGAAAAGCGTCAGCAAGAGCTGAAAGGTAGAATCAAAATGCACTGAAGAACACAACTGGACCCTGCGTCTGCTGAAAGAGACCAGACTGCAAACCACAGCAGTTACAGACATCATCTGAAGATGCCAGCTGGGTACCCAAAGATGGACAGATCCATGGAGGACTGGAGGAAGCTAGGAAATTCCCAATGCAGACACTTTACGCCTCATGCATGCAGAAACTCCCTTATAAAGGAAGGAAGGAAGAGAGGGAAAAGAATATGCCATACCTAAAGGAACTATGTACATCATGGAATAAACATACTTAGAGTAGTTCATGTTTTTATATCTCACTCCCAAATAGACAACAGATCAAGGAGACCAAAACTACATTACTTCTGCAAGCCTGAGTACCACTTTAGTCAATCTATGCCTCTGCTAACTAGTGTACAGAATTCCATTTCCATAAATACCATGATCATTACAATGGCATCCTTCCCATGACCAATAGCAACCATCCTTTTCTGCAGTGATTGCCATATAATGAGAGTACAAAGGGGACTCTCTCACAGGCTTATCCACTGTGATGATGGGACTATGCTTTAGCTTTCTTCCACCTGAACTCAAGCCCAGATGACTTCAAGCCCTCTTATTTCAGGGCAATACCTGGAATGTAATTGTTCTTCGTGACTCTGTATAAAGTTCCCAAGGAGTGGCTGGTGGGTTTCAACTACCAACCTTGTGATTTGTGGCCCAGTGCTGATCCTACAGTGCCACACCAAGACTCCACTTGACATTGTTGTTAAGTATCATGGAGTCAGTTCCAATTCATAGCAACCCTGTTCAGGATTTCCAAGGAGCTACTGATGAGTCTGAACCACCAAGCTTGCGGTTCCAACCAGTCTTGCAGTCCAGTGCTTTATCCTATGGAGCCATACCAGAACTACACTTGACATTAGTTGGGACTTTATAAACTTTTACTGAGTAAAAGAAAGTAGTAATGAATGAAAGAACATTCTATAATAAATAAAAACATGTCCACTCTCTGCATTATAATCGGTGGTGTTTATATTGTTTGCAGCATAAGTTACCATCATCAGTCCAGTTTTACAAAATACCAGGTTGATGTTACATAAAGAGACTTCCCAGAAAGAACTGGACAGAGCAGCTGCAAGGAAGAGAGTGGGGAGATGGGAACGGAAAGAGGAGAAAGTAAATTGAATAGTGTGAAAGGCAAGAAAAGAATAAAAGAGTTTAAAACTGCAAATGACATTAGTAGTTTGGTAGGCAGAATCCCTGTAAAATATTCAGGAGACCAAGAAATAATGGAAGAAAAAAAGATAAATTATACCTGCAGCTGGGGTTTGCAATGGGAATAACTCTTGGTGGTGTAGTAACAGGCATTTACAAAGTTGAATATATGAACTGTGAACTATCACTATAAAATTGTGGGGTTCCATGATGCTAGAGAATAAGAGGAAGACCCCCAAAGATGGATTAGCTAAGTGGCAGCAGCAATGGGCTCAAGCATGGCAACAATAGTGAGGTTGGCCCAGGACCAGGCAGTAATTTCTTCTGCTGTACATAGGATTTCTATGAGTCAGTACCGACTCAATGGCACCTAACAACAACAACAACAACATGCTGTTATTTGTGCCTCTCAGTGGTGCAAACAGTTGAGCACTTGGCTAGTAACCAAAAGGTTGGAGGCTCAAATCCGCCTTTTCCTTTCTGCTCTAAAAGCCCCCCTTTTCCTTTGTGAGAAAGGCCTGGTGATCTACTGCTGAGAGGTCAGAGTCCTTAGAAGCTTATTGGGGTACCAATCTAATCTGAAACAATGGAATCACGTCGAGTCAGCATGTACTCCAAGGCAATTGTTTATTATGTTAATGATCATAAATTACTTGGGTGGATTTTTCAGGAATTTTCTAACTTCATTCTGGATCTTCATTCTCAGTAAGTGTTCTAACCTCCATCAACTATTTAAATAAGCAATACACTTTATTCTAAGCATGTAGTAAAGAGATCATTTGTAATAGCAACATTGTGCTTTAGCACTGGGAAACTGAGGAATTGTGAGTACAGAAAGCATAAGCTTCTAGTAATGAGATTCACATCCTCACCATATTCACAAAGTATTAGAATTTGCAGAGTTCCCCAAAGTACTTGGTTTGAGCATTTTAAAGCTAAAGTCATTTCCCTGAGATAGACATTTTCTCCAATTCATCAAAAACTCCTTCATCACCAAAACAAACAAGATGGCGGATAAGGTAGAAGTGCAGTGAGGAGCGCTGTCAGCAACAACACAGAATACTGGACCAAGCAGGTTCAGACTGGGATGGTCCCAGAACTCTGAACCACATATAAAGGAATATTTAGAAAGTTGGAAGACTTACAGCTAGGGGAATTTGTAGCAGAAGTAAGAAATCCAGTGCTTTCTAATACAAGGCACTCAGCTGCTCCCTGAGCAGCCATCTTGGGAGAGACCAAGCAGGGGAAGGATCAGAGCAGGCATGGACACCTGACAGAACCGTGGAGATAAAGGTGTGGAAATTCTTTCTTTTTGTATCTGTTCATTGGTCTTTCACTGTCTGCACACGTCCATTCTGGTAACTAGAGGGGGTGCCTGAGAGAATGGACACCCCACTCCCACCCCCTGAGGGTTCTATTACACATATGCACAGATCTCCTTGAAATTCAAAGGGACAGTTTCCACTTAAAACTAAATGGCAGTGCAAAATGGCCACAGCCAGACCTGAACTGTTTATCACTAGGAAAAAGGCCTGAATGGGGGTTGTGGAGTGGGAGAGACAGACAAAAAAAGAAACAAACCAAAAATTAAATCCTGAGTTACATCATAATGAGGGGCATCTTGAAATCTCTCAGGAAGAAACGTGAAAAGGGAAGCCCATCTACTGATCACATCTAACTGGAGGCAATCAGAAATCATAAAAAATACCAAAACACACACCATCTAAGTATTAAGCTCACAGCTAACTACTGAATATGCCCCAAAAACAGAAACAGGTGACAATATCAGCACATGTCCCAAAACAAGACAAAAGTAACTGAGACAAATGAGCTGGAGGTAGAACTACACTCCATACTGGAAGGAGGGCAGGCTCTGGAAATGCCTGAGAAGGAATTCAGAAAAATGATCATAAAATGTATCAAAACACTTCACAAAGGAGTTCAGAAAAATAAGGAAGAAGTCAGGAAAGTGCTACAGGAATGATCAAATGAGACAGATACTCATTGGAAACAATTTAAAACCTACAGAAAGAGGTCCAAACAATTAATAATAGAATATCAGAAATGGACAATACACTGAACGGGCAAATGAGTAGAATTGAAGAGATGCAAGCCAGAACTAGTGAGACAGAAGATATGTCTCTCAATACTACTATGATAGAAGAACAAGCAGAAAAAAGGATTTAAAAAATCTGAAGATGGTCTAAGATACATGTTGGACAACATGAAGAGGACTAACTTAAGAATTATCGGCATTCTGGAACAGGAAGAATCATGCAAGTCTACAGAGGAGATAGTTGAAGAGCTGCTGGAAGAAAATTTCCCTAACATCCTGAAAAGCAAAAAAATAAGCATTTAAGACGCTCAAAGAACCCCAGTAAGGATAGACCCAAAAAGAAAATCACCAACATATATAATAATCAAGCACTCCAAAATCAAAGATAAGGAAACAATCCTAAAGCAACTAGGGAAAAGAGAAGTGTAACATACAAAGAGAAGCAAGACAGATTAAGCTTGGATCTCTGAACAGAAACCATGCAGGCAAGAAGGCAATGGGGAGACATATATAAAACTATGAAAGAAAAAAAAAACTGCCAACCAAGAATCTTGTACCCAGCAAAGCTGTCAATCAAATATGATGGTGTAATCAAAGCATTCCAGGATAAACAGAAACAACTCTGCTTTGAAAAACATTCTAAAGGGGAATTCTGTGGACTGAGAACCAACAAGAACAGACAACAGAGATTGACGTACGTGGCAGCATCACCTGGAACTCAGTCAACAAATGGAATAGCCGAGGACAGAACAAAACTATAAGAACAAATACAGAGGATCTGGGAGGTCAGTCTATGATCAAAACAATTACAATGTGAAAGAAGGTAAACACGGAGGAACAGAGATCCAGGTGGTGAGAAGGTCAGGTAGATTACAGGATAAAATAGAGTGTCTCAAATAAAGGGAAAAGTTAATGGAATATAAGATAACCACATGGTAGGGTTCAGGTGGAAGGTTTAGGGAGAGGTGGAGGGAGGCGACAGTAGAGCACAGGGTAGTGGGCAGACACATCATAGTTTGGATATTGGGGAGGGCAATACAAGAAGGGGAAGGAGGCAGAAGAACAAGATAGATAGGGGAACACTGAGACAGGTTTGCATGGCCTAAGTGGGACAGCATGCTCAAACTTGGAACAGGGCTCTGTCATACAGGGATCTAGGCAAAGTTTGAAGAAGAGAAATAATACTAAGATGCTTGACTGTCTTATGAATATTGGTTTCCCTTGGCTACTACTGTAAAATAGACACTTGAGTGGGATAGAAAGGAATGTTGGGAAACATAATTAGAGAAAACTTGTAAGCCTATCTTCAGCCTATAACTGACTGGCATACCTAAAAGGGGTTCTAGAACTTGCCCAGTGAAATAGGCCTCTTGCAAAGCCTTTGCAGTCTATAGGATCTTAGCTGGAATCCTGAGTCCCATCCAGAACCTTCTGAGGTGAGAAATTCCCATTAGCAAGGACAAGCAGACCAGCCTGGAATAGCTAGAGCGATAGAAGATACATCTTCAAAGAAAGACCATCTGGAAAAACACAAAACAAAAATGTCAACATGACTGGCTACCACAAGCATAAGCAAGCCATTCACCAGGAAGCCATCAAGGCAAGTAATCAAGTTCCTTCAGGACAAATCCCCTCTAAGACGGAAACTCAAAGGGAACACAGGGGCAGACATATAAGCTTGCTGGCAATCACATTGATCTACAGGTGAGTAGAAGAGGGGAAAAGGCAGCAATGAAGAAATGGGCTGAGTTCAAACACGGTCCATTGACCTGGAAATGAGAGATAGAAGAAAAAGGGTTGGTTGATCCAAATAGTGGTGAGACCTGGGGACACTTGAGCCCATGGACAAGGGCATAGCCACACTGAGAGTGAAGCATCCAGCTAATATGAAGTGAGGAGAGATGCACAAGAACACCCAAATTTGCAGATAGTACCCGTTTGACCTAGCCTTGATGGCTTGATAAGCAGAAATCAACTAGAGGAAGATTAAATTTTTTTTTCTTTTTTTAATAAAGGAAATGAGGATTAATTGCTACAATTTAATAAACTAGACCTAAAACCAAACGAACACCACTTGTCTGTCTGTCGTGCTGTGGTGGTTTGAGTTGCTGTGATTCTGAGGGCTATGCCACCAGTGTTTTAAATAACCAGCAGGATCACCCATGGTGGAAAGG
>NW_006408793.1:2642262-2658163 GCF_000296735.1 Chrysochloris asiatica
GGTAGTGAGGTTGGCCCAGGATCGGACATTGTTTCGTTCTGCTGTGCATGGGGTCGCTATGAGTCGGTTCTGACTCGATGGCACCTGACAACAACAACAGACCTATACTCATGGAGGTAGTAACTCTAATTACCAACAGAGAGAGAAGGAGTCTTCACATCTAATATCAATGTCCTCTGTACACAGGGCAGATAGGGATGGACAACTTAGGGATGGGCTACTTAAAATGAGGAGGACAAAAAGGCACGAAGTGACTGGCTTACAAGGCTTATAGGGGGAGCTTAGTTTAATAGTGTGTGGGGAAAGAAAGAGTCACCTTTGAATAGTTTTCATCTTGTCTAGATGGGTCTGGTTAAAAGAGATGGAGATAAGATTCTCATGATTCAATAGTGAGGAATTGTTATCATGACTAATTGCAACTATCACAATTGTAAGGGTAGAAGTTTTGTAACAAAAACAGGGGAGTGGTTAATTTTACAGTCTAGAAACTAAGGACCTTAGGACCATCAAGGGAGAAGAGCACAAGTGGAGTGCGAGACCTTATCCAGAGAAGCAGTGACACCAGAGATGAAGGCAGAGATGGGGACATGGAAAGAGGGAGCAGCTGAGGTCTCTAGATTAATGGGACTAAGAGTTGGTGGCCAGGAGGCGGACTTGCAGAATGCGCCCTTTAGTGGTGTAAATTATTGTTTATGTCTGAGTGTTGTTGTTTTGTTTTTTTTTAAAGAGCTAAAATGAATAGAGAGAAATACTGTTAACTGATGGTACATCTAGGGGATTATAATCATTGTAATGAAACATGGTGTATGATTTGTTAAATGTAAGACTGATGATCTGCCCTGTAAACTTTTACTCAATCCATAATAAAAACCTGTAAACTTTTACTCAATCCACAATAAAAACCTTAAATAATAATAATAATTCTTCATGACTAAGTATCATTGTTACTATGCTGTTGTTGTTAAGTGCTGTAGAGTTGTTTATGAATCATAGAAAACCTGTATAGGGTTTCTAAGGAGTGACTGGTAAGCTTGAACCACTGACCTTGTGATTCAAGCCACCCTTGCAGTCCAGTTCATTAACTATAGGCTATGCTTTGTCAGTTTGTTATACTGTGGTGACTTGTGAGTTGCTGTGATTCTGGAAGCTATGCCACGGATATTTTAAAAACCAGCAGGGTCAGCCATGGTGGACAGGTTTCAGATGAGCTTCCAGACAAACAGACTAGGAAGAAGGAGAGATGAACTACTTCTAAATATTTAGTCACTGCAAACCTTATGAATAGCAGAGAAACACTGTCATTATAGTGCCGGGAAATTAGCTCTCAGGTTGGAAAGCACTCAAAATGTGACTGGGGAAGAGATGCCTCCTCAAAGTAGAGTTGACCGTAATGATGCAAATGGAGTAAAGCTGGTAGGAGTAAAGCCCTCGGAAACTTCATTCACTCATGGGACACAGCTCAAAATGAAGAGAAAGAGCTGTAAATGTCCACTGAAAAACAGATCATGGAATGTACAAAGTATGAAAGAAATTGTCAAAAATGAAAATGGAAGGAATAAACATCGATATCTTAGACATTAGTGATCTGAAATTGACTGTTATTGGCCATTTTGAATCTGACAACCACATGGTTTACCATGCCGGGAATGATAAATTGAAGATGAATGGTGTTGCATTCATTGTCAAAAAGAACATATCCAGATCAGTCATGACGTACAACGCTGTCTGTGATAGGATAGTATCCATGTGCCTACAGTGGAGCCCAGTTAATACCACTATTATTCAAATTTACACACCAACCACTAAAACCAGTGAGAATGAAATAGAAGAATTCTACCAACTTCTTCAATCTGAAATTGATAAAACATGAAATCAAGTAATCACTGGCAATTGGAATGCAAAGGTTGGGAGCAAAGAGGAAGGCTCAGTAGTTGGAAAATATGGCCTTGGTGATAGAAATGATGCTGGAGACCACACAGTAGAATTCTGCAAAACCAATGATTTGTTCATTTCAAATACTTTTTGTAAACAGCATAAGAGACAACTATATATATGGACCTCACAAAATTGAATACACAGAAATCAAATTGACTACTACATCTGTGCAAAGAGAAGGTGGAAAAGCTCCATATCATCAGCCAAAACAAGACTGGGGCAGATTCTGGAACAGACAATCAATTGTTCATTTGCAAATTCAGACTTAAGCTGAAGAAAATAAAAACAAATCCACAAGAGCCAAAATATGACCTTGAATATATCCCACCTGAATTTAGAGATCATCTGAAGAACAGAATTGATAGATTAGACACTAAAGACCAAACACCATATGAGTTGTGGGATGACATCAAGAACATCATACATGAGGAAAGCAAAAAGCCATTATGAAGACAAGAAAGAAGGTAAAGATCAAAATGGATGTCAAAGAGACTCTGAAATTACTCTCCAGCATAAAGATGCTAAAGCCAATGGAACAAATGAGGAGGTACCAAGAGCTGAACAGAATATTTCAAAGGTCAGCTCAAGAAGACAAAGTCAAATATTAAAACAAAATGTGCAAAGATCTGGAATTAGAAAACCAAAAGGGACAAACATGCTCAGCACTTCTCAAGCTGAGAGAAATGATGAAAACATTCAAGCCTCAATTTTTGTTAATGAAGGATTATCTGGGCAAATTAATGAATGATGCAGAAAGTACCAAAAGAAGATGGAAGGAATACACAGTGTCACTGTACCAAAGAAATGGTCAATGTTCAACCATTTCAAGAGGTAGTGTATGATCAAGAGTCAATGATACTGAAGGAAGAAGTCCAAGGTGCACTGAAGGAATTGGCAAAGAACAAGGCACCATGAATTGATGGAATAAGAATTGAAATCTTTCAACAAAGTGAGGTGGCACTGGAGGCACTCACTCATCTATGCCAAGAAATCTGGAACACAACTATCTGGCTGACTGACTGGAAGAGATCCATATTTGTGCCCATTCCAAAGAGAGGTGACCCAACAGAATGCAGAAATCATCAGACAATATCTTTGATATCCCATGTCAGTAAAGTTTTACTCAAGATATACAGTAAAGTTTTACTCAAGATAATACATTGACACAGAACTTCCAGAGGTTCAAGCCAGATTCAGAAGAGGACCTAGAACAAGGGATATCATTGCTGACATCAGATGGATCCTGGCTGAAAGCAGAGAACACCAGAGAGATGTTTACCTGTGCTTTATTCACTACGGAAAGGTTTTTGATTGTGTGGATTATGACAAGCTATGGACAACATTGTGAAGTATGAGTAGTCTGGAATACTTAATTGTGTTCATGAGGAATCTGAACATAGACCAAGAAGCAGGTGTTTGAACAGAACATGGGAAAGCTGAATGGTTTAAAATTAGGAAAGGTGTGCAACAGGGTTGTATTCTTTCACCATACTAATTCAATCTGTATGTTGAAGAAATAATCTGAGAAACTGGGTTATATGAAGAAAAATGTGGCTTCAGGATTGGAGGAAGGCTCATTAACAACCTGCGATATGCAGATGATACAACCTTGCTTGCTGAAAGTGAAGAAGACTTAAAATACTTACTGATGAAGATCAAAGACAATAGCCTTCAGTATGGATTGCATCTCAATGTAAAGAAAACAAAAATCCTCACCACTTGATAAATAACATTGTCAACGGAGAAAATACTGAAGTTGTCAAAGACTTCATTTTTCTTGAATCATCTATCAACACTCATGGAAGCTGAAGCCAAGAAATCAAATGACATATTGCATTAGGCAAATATTCTGTACAAGACCATTTTAAAGTGTTGAAGAGCAAAGATGTCAGCTTGAGGACTAAGGTGAGCCTGACCCAAGCCATGGTATTTTCAAAAACCTCATATGCATGCAAAAGCTGGACAGTGAACAAGGAAGATCATAGACGAATTGATTCATTTGAATTATAATGTTGGAGGAGAATATTGAAAGTACCAAGGGCTGCCAAGAAAAACAAACATCCATGTTGGAAGAAGTGCAACCAGAGTGCTCCTTGGAGGCCAAGATGGTCAAACTTTGTCTCTCATACTTTGGACATATTATCAGAAGGGACCATTCACTGGAGAAGGATATCATATTTGATAAGATGGACGGTCAGAGTAAAAGAGGAAGACCCCAGAGATAAGGATTGGCAAAGTGGCAGCATTAATGGGCTCAAGCGTGGCAACAATTCCCAGGATCGGGCAGTGTTTCGTTCTGTTATGCATAAGATTGTTATGAGTCAGAACCCACTTAATGGCACTTAACAACATCAACAATGTAGAAAAAAAAAAAAAAAAAAAAAAAGCTCTGATCTTTAAGAACCTGCAACAGCAGTTTGCAAGAGAAGTGATGTATCCAAATTGAACAAACACAAGGTCCATAGTTGTAGACCCTTGCTGCCCTGAGGATGTTTCCTGAGAACCCTAAGCTGCTGGCCAGCAAACCCAGGTTTAACAAGACACCCTGCTCTGAGTAGGACAACTGGCTACACCAGCAATAAACCTTCTGTCCCCACAACTTTACTCAAAGGAAAACAAACACAAGCAAAATCCAGACCTCAACATACTCATATGTGTACAAATGCTACCAGCCACATGGTTTACAATGAACACAAGTCAAATGGAGACTGTCTCAAAATAGACTCTCAGAACCAAAATACTGTACACACATGTGGACACTACAGAGATTTTTGCATCTAAATTGCAAGACTCGCCAGCAAAGAGCAGAAAGCGACAAAACTCTCTTAAGAAAGTCATGAATGGTACAGTGACATTAATTTAGGAAATACAGGTGCTTGGCACATCATGCTGTTGTTGCTTGTTGCTGTCCAATCACAGCTTCAACTCAGGGAAATCTTATGTTTAACAGAAGGAAATACTGCCTGATCTTGCACTAACTTCATGATCATGGTGCATCCCTGCTTGTTGTAATTTTTAAAAAGCAGGCCCCTGTACAGGAGATTTTATCATCCTGTGGACAAATTAACAAATCTAGATTGGCCTTTCTTCCAAAATAAGCTGGCAGTTTGCATCCGAAGTTATTACACCCCTTCCTTGCCTTTGTAATAGACTAAACTGATAACAACATCTCAGCTTTGTCTGAGTGTCTGTGGGCTATGGTAATCGATACAATGCATATAGATGAAGAGGAAACTCTGGTTCACATGTTACCAATCAGCTACAAAACCAGGTGAGAATTCTTTGCAATGCAACATATGTTTATGAAAGAAATTCACAAACCTGACAACTAAATAATTTTATTTAAAAAACCCAGTCACTGCTTCTAGAGGATGACTGTTTAAAGCTCGGTTAACACATGAAACTAACGAGCTTTTGTAGCGTAATGGTTACGAGTCCGGCTGCTACCCTCATGGTCAGCTGTTTGAAACTACCAGCAGTTCCACAGGAGAAAATGAGGCTTTCTGCTCCCATAAAGATTTACAACTTCAGAAACCCTGTACAGGGTTGCTGTGAGTCAGAACCGACTCCACGGCACATAACAACAACAACAACACATGAAACTGAATAGCATGTCAAGAGAGCAGAGCTTCACTCTGCAATATATGGAGTCAGCTACCCAACCATGATTACTCCTACAGATAAAATAACATTGCACAGAATGGGAATTCCAGAACATTGGATTGCACTGATGCAGAACCTGTACAGAGATCAAGAGGCAATCATTGGAGTAGAACAAGGGGATACTGCTTGTTTTCAAATTTGGAAAGATTATATCCTTTATCACACTACTCAATCTGTATACTGAGTAAATAATCTGAGAAAAACTGGACTACACCAGAAGAACACAGCCTCAAGGTTGGAGGAAGACAGATTTACCACTTGTGATTTGTAGCTGATACAATCTTACTTATTGAAAGTGAAGAGGATTTGAAACATTTACTGATGAAGATTGAGTCTACAGTCTTCAGCATAGATTGCACTCCAACATTTAAAAAAAAAATCCTTACATCTAGACCCATAAGCAACACCACAATAAATGGAGGAAGGATTAAAGTTGTCAAGGATTTCATTTTACTTAGATCCACAAACAACCAAGGGAAATAGCAGTCAAGAAATCAAAAGACATACATTGGGCAAATGAGTTGCAGAAGACCTCTTTAAAGCATTTAAGAGCAAAGATGTCACGTTGAGGACTCAAGTATGTCTGACCACCACCTCAAATGCATGTGAAAGTTGGGCAAGGAAGAAAGGAAACCTGAAGAATTGATCATTACAGTGTTGGTGAAGAATACGGAGTACACTATAGACTGCCAGAAGAACAAACAAATCTGTCTTGGGAGAAGAACAGCCAAATTGCTCATTAGAGGCGAAGATGGCAAGATTTCATCTCAAATACCCTGCACGTGCTGTCAGGAAGGACTAGTCACTGGAGAAGAACATCAACATGCCTGGTAAAGAAGAGGGTCAGAGAAAAAGAGGAAGTCTCTACATAAGATTGATTGACACAATGGTAGAACAATGGGCTCCAACAGTGTGAGGATGGCACTGAATCAGGCAGTGTTTCAATCTGTTGCTTATAGGGTAGCTATGAATCAGAACTACTTCAATGGCACCACACAACAACAACAGAACTAAATCTATTTTTGCAGCAACTCCTGGTTTTAAAGTAACACTTGAAATAAAAGAAACTTTATGGGAGTTGAAGACCGTTGCCTTTTTTTGTTTTGTTTTCATTTTGCTGTGGGGTTTGTTTCTTTTTTGTCTGAACAGCATCCAAACTGTCTGCTATTTTCAGGGACTTGCCTATTGTGTGAACGAGGTAGCAGGCAAGACCCTACCTCACAGTACGGAAATGCACATTTCCTCTTCGAGTCATTCACAGTCATATGGGCTGAGCTCATTTGGTTGTGACTCCAGGCTTTGAATATGAAGTGAGTTACAAAAGACACAGAGACAAAAAGAATAACTACAAAGTTTTTATTCCCAATACCATACCGGCAGGAATAGTTACAAAGGGAGCCAGCAGCGTAATCCACAGGGGCGGCAGCACCGGACCCTCCCAGAGACAGATCCAAATGGGCTTCATCTGTGGTTCCTGTAGCCTGGTCTCCCTCCCTTCCTACCCCTTTGCTGAGTTTGAGTTGCTATGCATCTTACAATTATTATTTTTGCCAAAGTCAGAGCTCTGTTGCTTATAACTAAGAGCTCTGTTGCACACAAGGGAGGAAAATTGTCCCACGAATGATAAATGAGTAAACCTTGTGAACTGCCATTCATTTTACCTCAAGAGCAATGATAGATTTGTTGGTCAAGATAACATCATAATCTGAGATCTCATCATTTGGATTTTTTTCTATCCAAGCTAAACATCTTTGTGTCTTGCTTAAATGTTGATTTCTCAACACTAACATGATAAGAAGATTAAGAGGTCAGCTCAGAACCCTAACTGCATGAAACTAACCTATGAAAATAGAAATCCAAATAGTGATTGCTTTGAGGAGGATAATGGTAGAAGGGGGCACAAGGAACTTGTGGGATGCTAAAGAGATTCTACATCTTGAACTGATCATCCCCCTCAAGATCAAGGGGATGGTGACAAAGGTGTATATATTCATAAAAGTTCACCAAGCTTTGTGCACTTAGCTGTATGTTAATTTACCTAAATAAACACAGCTGTACATTAATTTACCTAAATAAACTAAACTGCTAACCGCAAGGTCAGCAATCCAAACCACCACCGCTTAGGAAACCTATACAGGGTTGCTATGAGTTGACAAGAACAATACACACACCCCATTATATTTATACACAGAGACATATAAACACTTGGCCCAGAAATTATACTGATGTTGTTGTTGTTACATACCTTCAGTCAATTCTGACTCATAGTGACCCTGTATAGGGTTTCCAAGGAGCTGCTGATGGGCTTGAACTGCCAATCTTGTGGCTTGCAGTCCAGTGCTGACCCTACAGTACCACACCAGGAGTCCTATGTTGAAGTAGATATTATTATATTCAACTCTGAAAGCCAACGCAAAGGGTGTCCTCAAAAGAATCACTTCCCAATACAGCCTCAAAGACAATGAGGATGGCGGTTATCAATATTTGTCAGTCACCGATTCCAGCACTTTTCATGGTCAAGTACAATTTAGGATTCCCTCCCTCTACAAGGCAGTGTACTCGTTAGGAGTCAGGCTGCTAACCTCAAGGTCAGCAGTTCGAAACTACCAGCAGTTCCGCAGGAAAAAGATGAGGCTTTCTGCTCCCATAAAGATTTACAGCCTTGGAAACCCCATACAGGGTCGCTATAGGTCGGAACCGACTTGACGGCACATAACAACAACAAGTGAAGAAACTGAGGTTAAACAGCTTCCCTAAAGTCAACAGATCTTGTCCACCTGTCTCTCCTAGCTCATCCTCCCCCTCTTAGTCCTAACACCTGGGATATGAACAGTGGGCTCTTCTTTCTCTCCTTTCCCCAATGATAAACTAATGATTTCACTATAAAGAGAGCCATTAACCATTTTTAATTTTGGTTATATATGTATGCATATCTTTTTCAAGGCCAAACATAAATAATGCCCAATAAGAGAGAAAGGGATACTTCAAACCAGAAGGTGTTATATCAGGTTATTCATCTGAATTCCTTCCTCTGAATGGAGAAGCAAAAATACTTAATCTGCCATGCAAAATTCTAAGAGGAATGCCAAGTCACACCTTTCATCTTATAAATATAGCATTCATCAAAAAACGGTCAGTCCTTGGCTGACCCTCCCGTCCCACCAAACCATCACATCTCCCCCTCTAGGCAGGCTTCTGAAGGGTGATAATGTTCACAAACATGTCAATATCACATCTCAAGGAACTCGGCCAGAAACTTCTGTTTGTTCAGAGTTGACGGCAACAAGCCAGAAAAGATAGTAGTGGCCCAATTTTCCTTCTGTGCCCTTACCCTACCACTCCCTGTCCCACTAAGTCAACCCTGCACCCATCTCAAGTGAGCTGTATCGGCAAGAAAACTACAGTATATGAGATGTAGCACAGCTTAGCCCTGGATCCTCAACACCAGGTCGGCAGCCCACTTTAAAGGACAAACACAGATACATAATAGAAACTAAGAAGATTTTTAAAAAGCGATTTTACAGAAATGAAGACAAAGAAACCAAGAGATCCCAGGATAATGTTGTTTTAGCTGCTGTCCTTGTAAGCTCCTGAGTCACAGCGAACCCCAATGTGCAGAGGTATGCAAAATTGCTCCACAGGGTTTTCAATGTTGTATTGTTTCACAAGCAGGTCACTTGTCTGAGTGGATTCAAACTATCAACTCTTCAGAAAGTAGTCAAGCATTTAACTGTGCCACCTGGGGATCCCTAATAGGAGACTAGCTGGATGCATGGGAGTCCAAATGTTGTCCAATGTGACCCCCAGTATTGGTCTTGCCTCACCATTCTGGTCTGTGGGAAATAGGTTTTCCTACACAAACAAGTCCTGGTGTGGCACTGTGGGTTAATGCATCAGACTGCAAAGCCATTTGAACTGCAAGGTCAATGGTTCAAGCTCACCAGCCACACCTTGGAAACCCTATACAGGGTTGCTATGGATCGGAACCGACTTGATGGCACTTAACAACAACACAAACTGGTATGGTGCTGTGCACTCCTAGTGTGGCACTGTAGGATAAGCACTAGTCTGCTAGCCACAAGGTCCGAGGTTTAAACCCACCAGCTGCTCTTTGGGGACCCTCAGAACTGACTCTGACTAGATGGCACTTAACAACAACACACTAACTTAAAGAAAGTCTTTGTAAACAGGTTAAGAATTTTTTCCACAATTAGAATCATAATTGCCTCATCAAGTACTTCATTTACATAAAAATGTGGTTTCCATGCAATAATTATATTTCATTTCCTTAGGTCATTGTGTTTCCCTCACCTACAAGTAGGAAAATCACAATAAAAGATAAAGAAACCCTTCTACAATTGTTCACTGTATTTATATCTAAATAATTATACTCAATAAATAAATAAAATAATGATCTGCAATTCCAAAACAATATTTATATTGTCATGTTGTAGTTGTTGTGTTGTTAAGTACTGTCTGGTCAGTTCCAACTCACAGCAACCCTGCATAGGGTGTCTGGGGCTTTCTATCTTTGTGGGAGCAGAGCTCTCCCACAGAGCCACTGGTGGACTGAAACCACTGTCCCTGTGGTCCATGGTCCCATACTTAGCCAATAGAGCCACCACGTTTCCTATGCTGCCTTCCAGTTTTCCTCTAAAACAGTGGTGGTGGTGGTTGTTTTCATCAGTCGGTTCTGACCCTCAGTGACCCTATATAGGGTTTCCAAGGAGCAGCTGCTGAGCTTGAACCACCAGTCCAGGGCATTAACCCACACAGCGCCACAGCTAGGTTAAGAGAATGCAAGTAGTAGGAATAAGGAGTCCTGGTGTGGCTCTGTGGGTTAATGCGCTGAACTGCAAAGTCAGTGTGAACTGCAAGGTCGGCTGTTCAAGCTCTCCAGTTGCTCCTAGGAACCAACTTGACAGCACTTCACAAAAACAATTAGTTTAATGTGGATGATTCTATTGTTCTGTGTGTAATAGAAGCCCACAGATAAACAAGAGCATTTCAAGGGGAATGCTCATTAAACTTTGTGCCTGTTTCAAACACCTATTTCCCATTTCTCTAGCTGGTTTATAACACCATCTAAGCTGCATGCAAGATTCTTGGTAAATTGGGCCCAGGTTTGCTGGAAACTTTCAGACACTTCATTTGAAAAGGCTGGCACAGTTTCAACAGCAATTATACCTTGCTCTGACTCTGGCATGGTAGGGTAGGAGCAAGTCACTCAGGGAGACCAAAGTATTTCTCTTACCAAGAGCTAAAGAAAGGTTAACAGAAATCAAGAGCTCTATACTTTCACCTCAGTCAAAAAAGTAGACATATAGTTTCAAAATATTACTATGTAATATTGTACCGCTTTATATTTCTCAGTTACATAGAATTCCTAGTCTATTACAGAAAGTCTTTTTCTCCCCACCCACTTCCAATGAGTTGATTTCAATTCATAGTGAGGCTTTAAGAGAGAGGAAAACTGCTCCGTTAGGGTTTCAAGACTGGAAAGTGTTAGAGGAGGAGACAGCCTCATCTTTCTTCCTCAGAGAGGTTGGTGGGTTTGAACTGCCAACCTTGTGGTTAGCAGCCCAATGTGTAATTCAGTCTCTCACCAAAACCAGAACATTGCAGCTATTAAGTGCTGTCGAGTTTCGACTCATATCAACCCTGTACAGGGTTTGCAAGGATCAGGCAATGGGTTTGAACCACTGACCTTGTGGTTCACAGTCTTGTGCTTATCCTACAGTGCCACACCAGAAGTCCAAAATCAGAATAAAGACAGGTAAAAAGAAGAAAACTACAGACCAATAGTGTTGATGAACCTAGATATAAAACTTCACAAAAAAATATTAGCAAATCAAATCCAGTAATGCAGTAATAATAATACAATACAACCAAGGGATATTCATTATAGGAATTCAAGACTGGTTCAACATGCAAGTATCAATCAATGTAATTAATCATCTCAATAAATGAGGAAGAAAAACTATATCATCTCAAGAGATGTAGAAAAAAAGCACTCAGCAAAACTCACCACCCACCTTATACAGGGTCACTAGGAGTTGAAACAGACTTAACAACAAAAACAATTCATGATAAAAACTCCCAGCAAACTCAAAATAGAAGGGAGCTTTCTGAACCTAGTAAAGCACATCTAACAATAAACTGAAGGGCGGTGGTGGCTCAGTGGTAGAATTCTTGCTTTCCACACAGGAGACCCAGGTTCAATTCCTGGCCAATACACCTCAGGGGAAGTCACTACCTTTCTGTCAGTTGATGCTTACATGTTGCTATCAGGCTGAACATGGGTCAGTGGAGCTTCCAGCCTAAAATGGACTTGGGGGAAAGGCCTGGTAATCTACTTCCAAAACTCAGTCAATGAAAACCCTATGAATCACAATGGTCCAGGTCTGTTGTGCTTGGGGTGGCTATGAGGTGGGGGTGACACCAGGGCCGACAATACTCAATGACAGAAGTAAGCTATAGTCAATACCACATTGAATAGTGAAAGACTGACTGCTTTCCTACTAAGATTAGAACAAGGAAAGTGCAGACTGTCTATTTGTGTTCAACATTGTGCTGGAGGTCCATCTTGTTCAGTAAGCAAGAAAGTGCAGAATGTAGAATCAGGAATGCTCTGTCACTGCTTCTGACCATGGCAAGATTCAGGCCTTTCTAAGGAATGAGTCAGAACAAAACAAAACAACAACAAAAAAAAAACAACCCCACTGCCATCAAGTTGATTATGACTCATATTGACCCTCTATAGGGTTTCTGAGACTATAAATCTTACTGGGAACAGCCTCATCTTTCTCCCATGGAAAGGATGGTGAGTTTAAAGGTGGGTACCTTGTGGCTAGCAGCCCAATACCTGACACACAGTGCCACCAGGGCTAGGGATGAGCAAGCATTACCTAAATGAAGTGATTGGGTTAGATGTGTCTGAGAACTTCAAAGCTAAAGGGGTTCTAAGGCAGACCTACAAAGACTTTGCTCACCTGCAGTGTAGGTGATCATAAGCAAAGTATAAGCTGGAATCATTGTTCTTTGAACGTAACACAAAACATACTTTCACCCTTCCTTAAGTATCCCAGTCAATGGAAGTTGCAGTAGGAATATCCAGGCTACCCACAACCCTATCATACAGCATGACCACTTGCAGGGGATTGCTACTGTTAGGTGCCATTGAGATTGTTCCAACGCATAGTTACCTTACGCACAACAGAACGAAACACTGACCAGTCCTGGGGCATTCTCACAATTGTTGTTAAGCTTGAACCCATTCTGTTACTGTGCCAATCCATCTCTTTAGGGGCCTCCTTCTTTTTCACTGACCCTCCACTTTACCAATCAAGACATCTTTTGCCAGGAATGGTTCTTCCTGATAATATATCCAATATATGAGAGATGAAGTCTCGCCATCCTGGGAGCATTCTGTCTGTACTTCTTCTAACACAGATTTGTTTGTTCTTTTAGCAGGCCATGGTACTTTTAATATTCTTTTCCAACACGATAACAAATGCATCAAGTCTTCTTCAGTCTTCCTTATTTATTGTTCACCTACTGAACATAACTATGGCTTGGATCATACCTTGACTCTATCCCTATGGCTTGGAGTCCTGGTGTGATGCAATGGGACAAGTATTAAACTGCTAACCACAAGGTTGGTGGTTCAAACCCACCAGCCACCTCTTAGAAACCCTACACAGGGTCGCTATAAGTCAGAACTGATGTGACATCACTTAACAAAAACAACAATGACTTGAGTCAAGCACACCATATTCCTTAAACTGACATTCTGGCTCTTGAACACTTTAAAGAGGTCTTGTGCAACAGATTTGCCCAATGCAATATGTCATTTGATTTTTTTGACTAATGTTTCTATTAGTGTTAATAGTGGATCCAAGCAAAATGAAGTCTTTGACAACTTCAATCTTTTCTCCATTTAGTATATTATTTATTGGGCCAGTGGTGAGGATTTTTGTCTTCTTTACAATGAGGAGCCAACCCATACTGAAAGCTGTAGTCTTCAGTCTTCAAAAAGTAGGCATTTTAAGTCTTCTTCACTTTCAGCGAGCAAGGATGCATCATCTGAATACCACAGGTTACTAATGAGTCTTCCTCTAATCCTGATGCCATTTTTTTTCATGTAATTCAGCTTCTCAGATTATTTGCTCAGTGAGCAGATTAAATAAATAAGGTAAAAGAATACAATCCAGGTGCACACCCTTCCTAATTTTAAACCATTCAGTGTCTGTGTCCCCTTATTGTGTTCAAACAACTGTCTCTTGGTCTACGTACAAGTTCTTCATGAGCACAATGAATGATTCTGTAATATTCATTGTCCTCAATGTTGTCCATAGCTGGTCATGATCCACACAGTCAAAAGCTGTTGCGTAGTCAATAAAGCACAGATAAACATCTTTCTGATATTCTCTGCTTTCATTCAATATCCATCCAACATCAGCAATGACATCACTCATTCCACATTCTCATCTGAATCTGGCTTAAACCTCTGGCATTTCCCTATCACTGCACTGTTGCAGCTGGTTTTGAATTATCTTTAGCAAAAGTTTACTTGCATGTGCTATTAATGATATTGTAGGATGATTTCCTCATTATATTGGGTCATCTCTCTTTGAAATGGGCACAAATATGGATCTCTTCCAATCAGTTAGCCATGTAGTTGTCCTCTAAATTCCTTGGCATAGTGTCTCCAGTGCTACATCAGTTTGTAGACAGATTTTCATTTGTATTCCATCAATTCTCAGCAACTTGTTCTTTGCCAATGCCTTCAGTGTACCTTAGACTCCTTCATTTAGTACCACTGACTCTTGATCATCTGCTACCTCTTGAAATGGTTGAACATCACCATTTCTTTTTGGTACAGTGACTGTATATTCCTTTCAAGTTCTTTGATGCTTCTGCATCATTCAATATTTTGCCCATAGAATTCTTCAACACTGAAAGTCCAGACTTCAATTTTTTCTTCAGTTTGTTTGTTTTCTAATTTCAGATCTTTGCACATTTCATTATAATATTTGAATTTGTCTTCTTGAGCTGCCCTTTTAAGGGATAAAGACAGTTATCCCTTTGCTTTAGGGCATACAGAGGGGTCTTCTTAATTATTAAACTTAGGTTTCCCAAAGACAGGTTTGGTGATTTTTCCCATTTTTCTTTCAGTCCTATTATTCTCAGATTTCATATTACTCCAGTCAGTTGAGGATTGCTCATCTAGTTCTATTACCCAGGGATAATGAAACTTTTATTTTATGGAACCTTTCCCTAAGAAAAATTACAAAAATCCATGCCATTCATAGGCACAGTGCTTGTCCTGTCTAGTTTTTTATTTATATTTCAGTTAAGGAGATCAGAATTAACAAATTTCATTGATTAATGGAGAGTCACTCAATATAATAAATTAAAAAATCACCTAAATTTAAAAATAAAACTTTATGAGTAAAGAAAATAATAGAAATTATGAGCTTTTTATCTGCTTACTGGCCAGTGATAATTAAATTAATTTGAACATACGGTGCTATTCAAAAACACATTTGTCAATAATCTGAATTTGCAAATCTGGGTATACCCCAATTTCTGTTCATATCCAGAACTAAAAGATAATTTGTAAATCTGCTTTTGGAACTCCTCAGCTACCCCACTCCTTCAAGGCCTTCTCTTGTCTCTAACCAGAATGTCATTTCCTGCACTAAGGCAGGACTCATATCCCCACCAATCCTGCGTGGCCATTGACAGTCATCGCTTCAACTCCTGGTGACCTCTCATGTGTCAGAGTAGAACTGTGCTCCATAGCTTTTTGTTTTTTTTTATGGCTCTTTTCAGTTTATTGCATGAAGGAGTTACACTAGTCCAAGTTAAAAGTGGACCCCAAATGATAACATTATACAAGCTGTGAGGTTTTAAATTTGTGACAAGGGACAGAGGGAAATGTTCTACTCATTGTAAGGAAATCCTCAGCTTCAGGGAGCCACAAGCACTGAAAATCCATGAACCTTCAGCTGGTCGTCCTTAGCCAGTCCAATCTCTACAAGGAACTGGCATATGTTCTTGTGCTGGTCACCCTGTAGCTGAATGACTTCTCCATATTCTGGATGCTCAATTACAGTACCATTGCAGGCAAATTTCTTCTTAAATGCCTTCACTAGTTTCTTTTTATCGTAATCATCAGCGATCCCTTGGACAGTAGTAAGGGTCTTCCTGCCGTTTCTCTGTTGAATTCTTATATGGATATAATCCTCAGTCCCAGCAGGAAGCAGGTCATCACCGTTATTTGCATCAGCAAAGGGGT
>NW_006408793.1:2658348-2682631 GCF_000296735.1 Chrysochloris asiatica
TCTGGATAGACTTGAACCTCCAATCTTTTAGTTAGCATATCTGTTTGCACCACATAGGGACATATACATACCATCACTATTACCACAAAGCAAAACCACCCTCAAAACATTCCAGCTTTAAATGACCTCTCCACTCTGGTTATAGGCAGCTACATGAGGCCACCAGCCAGAACCAAACAGAAGCCTGGCTCCAAAGTATAATTCCAATCAGGTACCCCTCACCCCACCCTTATGGTAAGGCACACAATGCTGTTCCACTGGGGAGACAAGGTGAACAAGCAACCCAGAGAGATGACCTGGGGTAAAGGGGGAGACCGAGCCAGACAGAACAGAAGGCAGTAGGTTCCGAGTAACTGGGCCAGTATTTCTGCTCTGTAGTGACCAAGCAGTGCGGAGCAAACCACCTTACAGTCATGCCTCAGGCCAGGGCTGCTAATCTGAGCGCAAGGCTTATCTGTAGCTCCCTTCATGGAAGGAAAGCCCTTCATTACTTAAGACTTCTGCCAAGAATGACAGAAAATCACACAATACTCATATGTATCCCCAAACAAGGAAAAATGTTGATGTTAAGGTAGGAATGGGAAGGAAGGAGGAAAGTGGGAAACACACACTTACAAAGGAAGTTGTTTGCCAGCCTGGCATCGCCTTTTTTGTTGTTGGAAAGTGCTGTCGAGTCAGCTCCTACTCAGAGCGAACCTGTAAAGGGATCCAGTGCATTCTCCTGCAGTGCCACACCAGAGCTCCTTCATTTCTATAAATAATTATTTCCTGCCTTTATTAAGTATCTTCATTTAAAAGTCTCCTTCTCCTAGTGGAGGCAGGTCACACAATGGAACTCTTACTCCTACCCCCGCCTGCTGTGGCCCTGTGGGTTAATGCGCTGAACTGCAAAGTCAGTTTGAATTGCAAGGTCTGCAGCAGTTCAAGCTCACCGGCCACTCCTCAGAAACCCTATACAGGGTCGGAACTGACTCGACAGCACTTAACAAAGACAACCCCTGCCTCCAACTTTCTTAGGTAACCTAGAGCTGCCTTACAAGTTGGGATTTGTAGATTTAAGACCTGTTTAATGACACCTACTATGTGCCAGGCACAGTACTGGGGACTCAGCCATGAAAAGCAGAGCCAAAGTTCCTGTTCTCACAGAACTCACATTTTAGTAAGAAAAACACTAACTGTGATTTATGAGCTTTAATATCTGGGCATATTGATGGTGGTGGTGGTGGTGGTGGAGTTGGTTCCAACTCATAGCGACCCTGCATACGGTTTCCAAGGCTGCAAATTTCTACCGGAGCAGAAAGCCTCATCTTTTTCCTGCAGAACAGCTGGTCATTTTGAACTGCTGACCTTGAGGTTAGCAGCCCGACTCATAACCACTACACTACCAGAGCTCCTAGGGCATATTGATAGAATCTTTTATTGTAAAAAAAATTATACCTTTCCCCCTAGTATATTGTTAAATGCCTTCGAATTGGTTCTGACTCATAGCAAGCCTGTATAGAGTTTCCAAAGAACAGCAGGTAAATTTGAACCACCAATCTTGTGATTCAAACTGACCATGCAGTCCAGCAATTTATCCCACAGTGCCACATTTAATCTTATTTCATACAAAGGAATCAAAATCTTCAATGTTGTTCTGTTGGTTGATTGATTTTTAATGGCTTTCATTTGACTCTGCTACTAATGAGAACAGATCGGATTGCATCTGCTGCGTCTTCAGCTATTTCTGGGCTTCTTTCTGATCAAGAAGCCCTTCTGAAGGAGCATGGCCTGACGGTGTGGAAACACAGCAGACTTCGAGTCCCCTCAGAACTTTGAGGATTGTTGGACCTTATGCCCAAGCATCCTGGGATACATAGTTTCTTCTGAGTTTTGTTAATGGTCCCAAAGCTAAATTAACCACTGGTCTGCGTTAAATCGTGTCTCCCCAAAAAAATAAGTATTGTAAATCCTAACCTCTAAACCTGTGATTGGAGTCCCCCCTTAAATATGTATTGTAAATCCTAACCTCTAAACCTATGGTTGGAGTCCTAGTGTGACGTTGCAGGATAAACACTGGACTGCAAGGTCAGTTTGAATGACAAGGTGGGTGGTTCAAACTCACCAGCCACTCCTCAGAAACCCTATATAAGGTTTCTTTGAGTAGGAACCAACTGGATGGTACTTAACAACAACAAAATGCCTGTGGTTACAATCCCATTAGGGAACAGGTTGTCTTTGTTAAAGAGACAGGATTATTGTAGGGTATGTCTTAAATCGATCTCTTTTGAGATAGAAGAGATTTTAACAGCAAGGAAAAGAAACAGAGGCAGGTGAAGGCACATGCCACAGCACATCATTCCCCGGGAAGCAGATGTCAAAACATCAAACAATGTATTGCATCAAGCAAATCTGCGGCAAAGATCTCTTTAAAGTGTTAAGGAGCAAAGATGTCACCTTGAGGTCTAAGGTGTGCCTGACCTAAACCATGGTATTTCAAATAGCATGTGAAAGCTGGACAATGAATAAAAAAGCACTGAATTATGGTGCTGATGAAGAGTGTTGACTATACTATGGACTGCCAGAAGAATGAACCAATCTATCTGTCTTAGAAGAAATATAACCAGAGGGCTTCTTGGATGGGAAGATGGCAAGACTTTGTCTCACATACTTTGGACATGTTATCAGGAAGGACCTCTTTCTGGTGAAGGACATCATGCTGGTAAATACAGAATCAGAGAAAAACAGGAAGAACCTCAACAAGCTGATTGACAGTTACACCAAAGCTGCTGCAACAATGACCTCAAACATAGCAATGATGGGGAGAAAGGCACAGGGGCAGAATCATGGTTTGTTCTATTGTACATAAGGTCAGTATGAGTTGGAACAGACTGGATGACACCTAAGAACAACGACAGCCTCCTAAACTGTGAGAAAAGAAATTTCTGTTGTGGTATCTCTCTTATAGCTTCACTAGAGAACGAAGACAACTGCCTAAGAAAGCAGCAGTCATGGAGACCACCTGCACACACTGAGCACTCCTGATACATTCTTGAACCTAAACATATTGCAACAGGTTGGCTTGCACTCACCTGCCTACTTCACCCACTGCCAGAGGCATCTGAGAAGACCAGATGGGGTATAAAACTGCATCCTTCAAACATTTAGGATGAATGGATAGATGGATGGATAGATAAGTAGATAGATGAGAGATAGATAAGTAGATAGATAGATAGATAGATAGATAGATAGATAGATAGATAGATAGATAGATAGATAGATAGATCGTCAGTTGGTCGGTCGGTCAGTCGGTCAGCTCAATCAATAGATAGATAGAGAAAGAGACAGATGTTGTTGACTCCAACTCATGATGACCTGATGTACAACAGAACAAACTGTTGCCCATTTTTCATTATCCTCCTGATAGCCAGCATGTTCGAATTCATCGCTGCAGCCACTGTGTGGTTCCATGTTACCAAGGATTCCATCACCCTTTTAGTCCCTCTACTTCACCACACATGATGCTTTTGTCTAGTAATTAATGGAAGACCCCCAAAGAGATGGATAGGCAAAGTGGCAGCATCAGTGGGCTCAAGCATGGCAACAATTGTGAGGTTGGCCCAGGACTGAGCAGTGTTTTGTTCTGTTGTGCGTAGGGTCGCTATGAGTCGGTACTGACTAGATGGCACCTAACAACAACAAATGTCCAAGAGTCTTAGTGTGGTGCTGTGGATTAATGCGCTAGACTGCAAAGTCAGTTTGAACTGCAAGGTTGGAGGCTCAAGCTCACTAACTGCTCCTTGGAAACCCTATACAGGGTCACTAAGGATCAAAACCAACTTGACAGCACTTAACAACAACAATAATGACGTGTCCAAAGCAAGCAAGTTAAACAACGTTATAGGGTGAACCATAGGTTTTCATTGGCTAATTGGCAGAGCAGATCTCTAGTCCACTGAAACCTGCCCACTATGGGTGGTCCTGTTGGTATATGCAATGTTGGTGACATAGCTTCCCACATTACAGAAACATGGAAGCGATTGGCAGGTGGGTCACAGAAATCACAGTTTCTGGAACCTCCTACCGGAGGCTGACTGTCCCTTATCTTGTTGAATGTCCACAGCAAGAACTCAAAAACTAGGTCTCCTTCAGTGGGTTGCTCTGTCTCCTGCTTCCCTTCCCATCCCCTAAAATCAAAACATAACACCAAACAGCCAATTCTCTTTTCAGAATAGGAGCACACGGGATTTGCAGAAAGGTAGGTTACGCTAGCTCAGAGAGTGGCCTCCAGATGGTTTTAATTTATGAAAAAAACTGGAAGGACGGTTCTGATTGTAATGTTTATAATTAGTGTGTTCAATAAACATGTACTGAGAGTTTATATGTATCAGTAAATGTTTACTGACTATACTAATTGATCCTCACATCAAATGCCAAGACCTAGAAGGACAGAGATACTAGGAAAATAGTGTCGGGTTAGTAAATATCATCAGAGAAGGTCTGAACAATGGCTGAATCAGCAAGGTTGTCAGTGAAACCAGATTCAAGTGGAGGAGGGTGCAACTCAAAGTAAGTGGAGCAGTAGAGAGTATATCTTTACATTAAAGGGTTTTTGTTTTGTTTTTTTAAGGTTTTTATTGTGAATTGAGTGAAAGTTTACAGGGCCTATCATCAGTTTTACAGTCAACAAATCATACACCTCGTTTTATTACAATGATTCCAATCCCTTCCATGCACCATCAGATTAACAGTATTTCTCTCCACTTTAGCTTTTTTTTTTTAACACTCAGGGCACCTTTTGAAAGCCTGCCTCCTGGCCGCCAGCTCTTAGTCTCTCTTCCCATGAATTTAGAGTCCTCAGCTGCTCCCTCTCTTCATGTCCCCATCTCTGCCTCCATCTCTGGTGTCACTGCTTCTCTGGATAGGGTCCCATATTCTGCTTGTCCGCACACTCTTAAGCTAAACTCCATCTTGAAACCTTGTAAGCCAGTCACTTCGTGCCTTTATCGCCCCCTCATTTTAGGTAGCCAATGTCTAAGTTGCCAGTCCCTATCTAACCTGTGAACAGAGGCGATAGGATTGATAATTTTTTTTAAGTTTTTATTGTGAATTATGTGGATTTACATGGGAGAACATCAGTTTTACAGTTTTTAATTCATCCTATCATATTTCATTTCATTGCAATATTTACAATCCCCTCCATGCATCATCAAATAACCAAAGGGTAATTTTTAATGTGACTCAGTGGCCCTTGGTTGTTTTGGTTCCCATGGCTAATAGCTTTCAATAGAAAAGAGATCCTCCACCTCTGTTTTAAATATTTTCTGGCAACAAAATAATTCATGGAATAACTACCACCTATATAAAAGAGGTGTATACCTTCAGGCTACAGTAGAAGATCAGATGGGAAGTATCTAAATAACTCATTTCCCAAAATGTTGAGATCCTTCAACACACTCTCAAGTGTTTCAGCTACCCTTCCCAAATTGTGTGAACCTCCTGCAGCTTCACCCTGACTCTGACAAATATTGACAAAAGGTAGTGCAGAAACCCAAGGTATCATCATACACCAGGATGAAGTTGCAATGAGAACCAAAGTAGCCTGATACACTGCTGAAGGAATCATGCTATTTTGGGAGTTCTTCTGCCCAGACATAGTGATGCTGTGGTCATCACTAAACCTGCTGGCCAGCCACAAATCCCAACCAGAGAGATTTATAAACACTATGAGGAGGGGTATTGTGCCCTTTCTGGGGACAGAGAGAGTGGTCTTTCTCCTTGGGCTATCAAAGTCTAACAGCATAGTCCCTTGTACAAGTCATAGAGAAACAAGGGAAAAACTCAAAAGGAAAAAAGGACATCAAAATGGCTCATCTCCTGTCTGCTTTAAACCATAATAAGCAAACAATCTAGCAAATAAAAGTGATGATATGGTCAAGATTAAAATCTAAAGCCACCCCTACTTACAAGAACACTAAATGGTTGAGGTAAAAATGAAAATGGAAAACCTATTTGCACCATCAGAATCAAGGGAAGCTGAGGAGCCAATGCTGCCTCTGGACTAAGTTACGGTCCATCAGCCAAGCAGTTGTCGGCCGAACGCTCTCACTCCCCTCAGGCCACAGAGCCATCCTGATCCCATCTGAAATTGTGGCTTGAAAATAACATGGAATTGTTATTTTCCTAAATATTAGAAGCTCTAGCAGTTCTATACCTCATAATAATCCTGTGGAGTTACTCAGTTCTCCCTCTCTTCAGTATTTGAAATCTGCTATTATACCCTGATTTCACCAGGGTTTCAAGCCAGTTTGTTCAAGTTCAGTTATGGTCAGCCAAGTAAAATGGGATGGGACCCAAATTTGTAAAACAGGTGACATAGAATGGTAATTGAAATGGGGAAAATGCAGGTTGATGCTCTGCTAGAAACTCAATGTCCCTCTTGGAAAACAAGGGCAGCATTCACATTGCATAGCAACAAAATCTCTTGATCAACAGAGTTAGCAATAACAGTGTCCCGCTCTAAGATGGTGGCTGAACTCACCATTTTGAATGTGTGTTGCTCTCCAGAGTTCTTGCAATAATCCAATGTCATGCATCAGACTGTAGACAAACTAATGCATTTGAGTTGTGGTGTTGGAGGAGAATACAAAAAGTACCACAGACTGCCAAAGAACAACAACAACAACAAATCTTCTGCTTAGAAGCCAGGATGGCCAGACTTCATCTCTCATAATTCAGACATATTATCAGGAGGGACCAGTTCTTGGAGAAGGACATCAAGCTTGGTAAAGTGGAAGATCAGTGAAAAAGAGGAGGAAGACCCCCAACAAGATGGATAGGCACAGTGGCAGCAGCAATGGGCTGACGCATAGCAGCAATTGTGAGGCTGGTGCAGGACTGGGCAGTGTTTCATTCTGTTGTGTATAAAGTTGCTGTGAGTTGGTACCAACTCGACGGCACCTAATAACAACAACAACAATAATAACAATAACTCTTCTGTCTCTGGTTTCAGGACTTTGCCCTATAATTTTTCCTGTTCTGATTAGCATTCCATATCACTCAAATTTTTAAAAATTCAAGTCTATTCTGGTTTCAATTCATCTGTCCTGACTAGAAACTGGTTCAAAGTCTTGGATTTTACTTCAATTTCTCCCTCCACCCCTAGAACTTCTAAGTTCTTTTCAAAGATAATTTTTCATTTTGAAAGTTCTTCATTTCAAACAAAATATAACCCCCTGTTGTTTCATAGCCTGGTTTGCCAACTCTTCTGTGCCTGTGTATGCAGAAGACAACCTTTGCAGAGAAAGAGACTGAGGCAGGTCCTTTTTAGTAGGTGACTGGTTGGCTTGGGGCATTTCCAGAAGAGTCACTGGACTGGGTCAATGGGTGAACTCGTGAGGCCAACACAGTAATACTGGTTAGTCTACCTGAGGAGACGTACAGACCTCCCCCCACAGGAAGTTTCATTTTACAACCAAAATACACATCCACCTTGGTACTTTTCTTACCTTTAAAACTTCTCTTTCAAATCCAGATGACTGATAGAAAGTGAGAATGAAGTTTACATCACTGCCATCAATTCGGTTCTGACTCACAGTGACCCTCTACAGGTTTTCCAAGGCTGTAAATCTTTGAGGGAACAGAAAGCCTCAACTTCCTCCTGCAGAGTTACTGGTGGGTCTGAACTGCCAACCTTGTAGTTAGCAGACCAGTGCTTATCCTACAGCTTCACCAGGGCTCCTTTAAGATTACATTATTGCTGTTGCTAAGTGTCATGGAGTGAGTTCTGACTCTTAGCGACCCTATATATGGTTTCCAAGGAACGGCTGGTGAGTTTGAACCACCGACCTTGCAGTCCAGCACATTAACCCACAGTGCCACACCAGGACTCCTCTCTATGCATTAAAAACAAACAAACAAACAGTTGCTATTAAGTCAATTCCAATTCATGACAATCCTATGCATAACAAATTGCAATTGCTTTCAATGATTGATTTCTGGAAAGCTGATCACCAGACCTTCTTCCCATGCACCTCTACATGGAAGCAAACCTGCAATCTTTCAGTTAGTGTAGGCAGTTGCACCATCCAGAGACTCCCCTCTATAAATGTTACTAAGTGCCATCAAGTCAGTTCCAAGAGTGACTGGTGAGTTTGAAACACCAGCCTTGTGGTCAGTAGTCCAGTGCTTATCCTACAGCACCACACGTGGACTCCCATCTATACATAAGTAATATTCACACTACACACACACACAATTTTGGAGAAAGACAAGTACAATTTTTAAATTGTTAAGGAGTAAACGCAGAGAGGGGTCTACAAGGTCAGAAGGTGCACAATAGCAATTTGTTTAATTAATGGCTCCAATGGACCACCTGACCTGCTTTCCCTCTCTGGGGTTTCTGAGGTTGGCCATGCCCCAGGGCCCGAGGACCAGGATGAGCATGGTCTCTCTAAGAGTCCTGGTTCCCACAGGAAACTCCCAACAGGAACAAGATACTCTGCTATTTTTTTCAAATATCCTGAGGGCTTGCTTTCTAGGAATTAAAAGTAAAAAATCCATAGAGTGTGGAGCCTTTGTAGTATATAGTACCTTAGGTGGAGTCCTGAGCCCATTCCAGAACCTTCTGAGGTGGGACATTCCCATTTGAAAGGGCATGCAGACCAGCCTGGAACAACTAAAGGAACAGAAGATACTTCTTCAAAGAAAGATCACCAGGAAAAATCAAAATCAAAAACAAAAACGGCATTCTGATTGGCTATTACAAGAACAAGCAAGCTGTTCGCTGGGGAGCTATCAAGGCGAGCAATCAAGTCCCTTCAGGACAAACCCCCACTCCCTCAAAGGAATCACACAAGCAGGCATGTTTAAGCTTGCTGATGACCATGTTGGTCTACTGGTTAGTGGCAGTGGGGAAAAGGCAGCAATGAAGATACAGGCTGAGTTCAACCATGTTCCTTAGACCCCAGTCGACCTGGAGATGAGAGAGAAGAGGAAGGGCTGCTTGGTCTGAAGTATGGTGAGACCTGGGGACTCCTGAGCCCATGGACAAGGACATAGCCACAGAGGGCTAGAGCTGAGAGTGAAGCATCCAGTTGATAGAAGTGAGGGAAGATGCGCAAGAATGCCCAAACTTGCACACAGTACCCATGTGACCTAGCTTCAATGTTTTGATGATCACAACTCAACTAGAAGATAAAAAAATTTGATAAAGGAAACAAGTGCAAATTGCTACAATTTGAGGAACTTGACCTATACTTATGGGTGCAGTAGCTCAAAATACCAACTGAGAGGAAAGGAGTCTTCACATCAAGTATCAAACCTATCCCCTCAGTATACAGGATAGATAGGAGCGAGCAACTTAGATATATAGGCTACTTAAATGAGGGGATGATAAAGGCACAAAGTACTGACTTATATGTTTTCAAGAGGGAGTTTAGTTTAAGAGTGTGAGGGGAAAGATAGAGTCCCCACTGAATAGTTTTCATCTTGTCTAGACAGGTCTGGTGAAAAAAGAGATGGGGATAAGAATCTTATGATTCAATAGTAATTGTTATCATGATTAATTGTGACAGTCACAACTGTAAAGGTAGACATTTTGTAACAAAAACAGGGGAGTACTTAATCTTACACTACAGAAACAGAGGACCCTAGGAACATCAAGGGAAAAGAGCAGAAGCAGAATGTGGGACCCTATCCAAGGAGCTCTGGTAGCGTAGTGGTTACGACTCGGGCTGTAAACCGCAAGGTCAGCAGTTCGAAACTACCAGCTGCTCCGCGGGAGAAAGATGAGGCTTTCTACTCCCGTAAAGATTTACACCCTCGGAAACCCTGTACAGGGTCGCTATGAGTCGGTTCCGACTCCACGGCACATAACAACAACAACAACATCCAGGGAAGCAGTGATACCAGTCATGGAAGCAGAGATGAGAACATGGAGAGATAGAGCAGCTGAGGACTCCAGACTCATGGGAAGAGAAAGGCTGTGTGCTGGCAGCCAGGAGGCAGGCTTGCAGACTGTGCCCTTTGGTTGTTTAAATGATTATATATTCCTGAATGCTTTTGTTTATACCCCCCACCCTCTCCACAAGAAAATAGAGAGAATAGAAGCAAATATGATTGAATGATGATGTGCGAAGTAGATTGTAATCATTGCAATGAAACGATGGTATAAAACCCATGTTTTACCATGTAAACTATCAATCAATTCACAGTAAAAACAAAAAACAAAAAAAGTCAACCATCAGCTGGAAAATTGAACAGCTGATGCCTAAACTTTGGATTAAACACAGAGGACTGCCATCCAAGGATGTTGTGATCTTGCAAGACAATGCTCGTCCACACATCTCTGCCCACACTGTTGACATTCTGCAAAAACTTTATTTTGAAGTGTTAAACATCCTCCCTATAGTCCTGACCTTGCTCCATTGGACTTTCACCTATTTTATCTCCTGAAAGGAACCCTTCGAGGATGAAGATTCATCTCTGAGGAAGACATGAAGACAGCAGTGCATTTGTGACATACGGTTTAGCCTAAAACATTTAATAAGGGAATACGAAAGCCTGTTGACAGATAGACTAAGTGTATTGAAAAGCAAGGAGAGTATATAAAAAATGATGTATTTGTCTTTTCTAAAAGTTGATTAAAATAAATTCTACGGTGAGTGAATGGATAATTTTTGACTCACCCTTTTATAATCTGCTGTTAAGTGCTGTTGAGTCAGTCCCGGTTCCTAACATATCTATATAGGATTTCCAAGGAATGGCTAGTGGGTTTGAACCTCTGACCTTATAGTTCACAGTCCAGTGCTGACCCTACAGTGCCACACCAGGAAACCACATACAGACTGCTGGTGGTGGTGGTATTGTGCCATGGAGTCGGTTCCACATAGGGTTTCCAAGGCTGTCAATCTTTATGGGAACAGAAAACCCTCATCTTTCTCCCACGAAACAGCTGGTAGTTTCGAACGTCTGACCTTCAGGTTGACCTTGACTCATAACCACTATGCTACCAGAGTTCCTTCTGCATATTGGCTAGGTGTGGCATAATCTCTCATTCACACTTTAGGAATAATTGTGGAACAAGAGCAGCTTGGGTAACTTTTTGGAAATAAGAGAATAAGGAAAACCCACTAGAGACTCCTCTTTAGAACAGAGAGAGGGTATGTCTGTTGTTGTTAAGTGTCATCAAATTGGTTCCGACTCATAGCAACCCTGTATAGAATTTCCAAGGAACAGTTGGTGAGCTTGAACCGCCAAACTTGCAGGGCAAACCAACATTGCAGTCTAGTGCATTAGCCTGCAGCACCACACCAGTACTTCATATATCTACAAGTAAAAAGAAATACAAAGAAAAAAAAAAAAAACACATCATGTGTGAGGGGAAGAACAAATGGACAAAGTCTAAGAGAATAGCAAACTGTGAAGAAAGGAGAGACAATAATCTTTGGATTATATTCACAGCAAAGGCCAGAAAAGGCACAACCATGAACATCAGCACGTCTGTGTGAGTGATCAGCTACAGAAAGAGGATAGAGGAACAGAGAAAATCAAGAAGACTCAGACTCGAGAGCTGGATGTCTGGAAGAATGGTGGTACTGTAACGGAAGTCAGGAAACTGAAAAGAGAGTTCGGTGTAGAGAAGAACTTGAGAAACTTTATATGTACCTGATTTGAAGTCAAGGTTGGATAACTGAGTGCTAATAGGAAGCCAGCCAGCAGGAAATATAAGGGAAGGCATGAGCAGAGGTCAGCACTAGAGAGTCCACCAGTGGGCGTGTTCAAGAGAGGAGTCTCAGTTGTAATAACAAGAATAGATGAGCTCCCCTAGAAAGAGGGGAGAAAGGAGAGGGCCCTGGGGAAAACCCACAGAAGCAGATGAAAAGAAAGAACAATAGACAAAGAGACGTAACTTAAAAGAAAACCAGCTGAGTTCCTGGATGCCAAAAGCACACTTTTTAAAGTGTAAACCAGATCACATAACCATGCTGCTTAGACTTTCTGCCAACTTCTCATCATGTTACCCTACCGTGGCCACCAAGGCATTGAGTAACCTGTCTGCCCACCTCTCTGACTTCTCCTCCTCTCCTGTCCTCTCCCTCTTGTCCATAGACCACATGGACCTTTAACTGTTCCTCAAGTATGTAAAGTTCAAGTTTACATTAGGGCCTTTGTGCTTCTGGATCCTTCTTCCAGATCTCTCTCTGCCTCTCTCACTACCTCTGCCTATCTCTCTCTCTCTCTCTCTTTCACACACACACACACACACACACACACACACACACACACCCCATACCCAGCCACATCACACTGCAGCATTATCCTAACCAATACCACTATCGAATTCTCTTTCATTTGTTTATCTATGTATTGTCTGTCTTTCCACTCCCAGGTATGCTCTGGGAAAGTAGAGATCTGGAACTTTGTCCTGTCTCACTTTCTGTCCTATCTTCAGTGCCTGGAAGTGTTTGGCACTAAATAGGGCTAAAGAAAAAATATGCAAAGGAGAGCAAAATGAGTGACCCTCACAGGATCAATTTCAATAAAAGTAGTGTTAAAGCTTGTTGTTGTTGTTATTGTGTACCATCGAGTTGGTTCTGACTCATAGAGATACTGTATACAGTTTCCAAGAAGCACTGGTGGGTTTGAACCACCAACCTTGCAGTTAGCAGTTTAGTGCTTAGCCTATAGCAGTACACCAGAGATTATGTATTCAAAACACACGCAGATGCCCTCAAAGAGGAGGGTGGTGGAATTTTTGTTAATGTGGTATAGTTATATATCACACCTTTTATAAGATTCCTGGAGTCCTGATGTGGTGCTGTGGGTTAATGCACTGGACTGCAAAGTCAGTTTAAACTGCAAGGTCAGTGGTTCAAGCTCACCAGCCACTTCTCAGAAACCCTATACAGGGTCGCTATGAGTCAGAAATGGCTTAAAGGCACTTAATAACATCATAAGACTACTGGTGTGGCACTGTGGGATCAGCACTGGACTGTGAACCACAGGTCGGTGGTTCAAATCAACAGCTGCTCCTTGGAAACCCTATTCAAGGTTGCTACTAGTTGGAACCAACTCAACAGCACTTAACTGTGTAAGTAAACCATTTTAACTAAATAACATCTTATTTCTTCTACTGAGAAAAATCTTATTCTCAGACATCATGCCTAAAATTCATGCTTAAGATGCTAATAAAAATTTTTAAATCAAATAGAACAAAAATGTCAATTACTTCAAGTTCTGTATTTAAAAATGCAAGGCTGCAAAGTAGCCAAAAGTACGGGGGCTGTCCCTGGGCAGTGAGACAATATCAGATTTTTAAGAACACTGGGTACTTCTTTACTCACATCCCACATTCCAAGCTACCAAAGAAATGCCTTCCAAGATGGGTGCTGGGGATAATCCTTCCTGTAGCTTCTTGTATTTGGATGTATTTTACCTCCGGGCCTCTTCCTACAAACCTCTCATATCTCAATGGTGACAGTGTAGAGGTGAGGGGATGGGACGGGGGAGGGAAGCACCAGAAAGTAGCTGTGCTGGAACGGTGGTGTTTCCTTTTAGAATCTGGGCAGAGATGAAGCTAATGGAGGACTTATGCAACATCTCTAAATGAAAGGTTTTGCTCGAGTTTGAGAAGTGGTTTTTCCCCTCTGCTCCTGCCAGAAACATCAAGCAAGCTCTTGCAACAGGTCAAGACTTTACAAGACTGACATCACATGGATGATGGCCAGCCAGGTTAAAACAGTGACTAGGATTCTTTCTGCTCTATGACTAGGACAAGCTGGTTTGGAGCTAGCCTCCTCAGAAGGAAAACAGGAGAAAAGGCAAAGAGAGAGAAAAAGCAAGGTATCTTAGTGGCCTAGTACCTGTATAGCACATACTGGATGCCTTCAATGAGAAGACATTTATTTTCTCACAATTCAGAACGCTAGAAGTCTGAATTCAGAGCTCAGGCTGTAGGGGAAGGCTCTCTTTATCTACTCTGGAGAAAACTCCTTGTTTCAAATGGTTAGAGTACTTGGCTGCTAACTGAAAGACTGAAGGTTCAAGTCCATTCACAGGTGCCTCGGAAGAATGCCCTGGTTACCTCTTGAAAAACTACCCACTTAAACCTTATGGAAATGAGTTTCACTCTGACACAGGCGGAGCCAACATGAGTCACAATCTACTAGATGGCAACTGTTGTTGTAGGTGCCATAGAGTTGTTACCAACCCATAGCAACTTAATGCACAACAGAATGAAACACTGCCTGGTCCTGGGCCAACTTCAAAATTACTGGTACGCCTGAGCCCATTGTACCATTCATGTTACCAGACATGGTATCCTTCTCCAGGGACAGTCCCTCCTAATAATATGTCTGAAGTGTGAGAGATGAAGTCGGGCCATCCTGGCTTCCAAAGAACACTCTGGCTGCACGTCTTCCAACACAGATCTGTTTGTTCTTTTGGCAGTCCATAGTACTTTCAGTATTCTCCTCCAATACCATGCCTCAAATGCATCAATTCGTCTATGGTCATCCTTATTCACATTCAATTTTCACATGCGTACGAGGTTATTGAAAATACTATGGTTTGGATCAGGTGCACCATAGTCCTCAAACCGACATCTTTGCTCTTCAACACTTTAAAGAGGCCTTGTGCAGCAGATTTGCCTAATGCAATATGTCATTTGGTTTCTTCACTGCTGCTTCCATGAATGTTGATGGTTGATCCAAGCAAAATGAAGTCTTTCATGACTTCAATCTTTTCTCCATTTATATGGATGTTTATTGGTCCAGTGGTCAGGATTTTTGTTTTCTTTACATTGAGATGACCCATACCAAAGACGGTGATCTTTGATCTTCATCAGTAAGTATTTTAAGTACTCTTCGATTTCAGCAAGTCAGGTTGTATCTTCTGCATACCGCAGGTTGTTAAAGAGTTTTCCTCCAAATCTGATGTTATGTTTTTCTTCATATAATCCAGCTTCTTGGATTATTTGTTCAGCATACAGATTGAATAAGTATAGATAAAGAATACAGACCTGGTGCACACCTTTCCTAATTTTAAAACATTCAGTGTTCCCTTGTTCTATTCTAACAACTGCCTCTGAGTCTGTGGACAGGTTCTCTTTATGAGCACACTTAAGTATTCCAGAATACTCATTCTCCTCAATGTTGTCCACAGCTTGTCATGATCCACACAATCGGAAGCCTCTGTGCAGTCAGCAAATCAAAAGTAAACATCTTTCTGGTATTCTCTGCTTTCAGCCAAGATCCATCTAACATCAGCAATGATATCCCTTGTTCCATATCCTCTTCTGAATCTGGCTTGAACTTCTGGAAGTTCTCTGTCAATGTATGCTTGCAGTCATTTTTGTATTATCTTTTGTAAAACTTGACTCACATGGGATATCAATGATATTTGTCCAATGATTTCCGCATTATGCTGGGTCACCTCTACTTGGAATGGGCACAAATACAGATCTCTCCCAGGTAGTTGTCTTCCAGGTTTCTAAACAACAATTGTCCTAGAGTGAAAACATGATCTAGAAGTTGATTCAAGGCAAAATTCTCTCTCCCATCTTGTAAGCCAAAATTATCTGTAGGGACCTTATGAAATACAAAGTTTTAAAAGATGCCCTACCCCATGCCCTCTGACACTTGAGATAATGAAATTTCTAGATCTAGGTCACAGATGGAGCTATTAGCTTGCACTATGGAGATTGGTGGGGCAAATGACAGACAATTACTAGGCACATAATTGACCTGTTATGTGTAAGTGGGTTTGTAGGTACACAAGTTGCATAAACTTAGTTAGAGGCAGCATTTCTAGCAGGAAAAAGGTGAGAAAATTGAGATACATTTAGGACCAGGAAGCGCACATCCTTTATGTTGTAAAGCTCAAAGGAGACCATAGGAATGAAAGATCAAAATGGCGCCCTGAGTACAAAAATGACGTTGTGCTGACAGAGCAATGGGAGAGTCATCTTTGCAATTGGAAAACTCTGATGTCGAAAGCCCAGTTTTACTGTGGGCTCCACCACTATCAAGAAGGAGCCCTTGTGAGACAACAGTTAAGCACCTGACTGCTAATCCAAAGATTGGTAGTTCAAACCCACCAGTTGCTCTATCAGAGTAAAGACCTGGCAATCTGTACCCATAAAGATTTCAGCCTAGGAAACCCTAGCACTAGTTCTACTCTGTCCTATAAAGGGCACTATGAGTCAGAATTGATTCCACAGCCAACAAACCTGATGAAAAATGTATTGCATGGCTTCCAATATGTTGCTGTTAAGTGCCGTCAAGTCGGTTCCGACCCATAGCGCCCCTATATAGGGTTTCCAAGAGCAGCTGGTGAGCTTGAACCGCTGACCTTGCAATTCAAAGCTACTTTGCAGTCAGCACATTAACCCACAGCACCACACCAGGACTCCTCCATAACATCTTAAAATCCAGAGTGTCAAACCAGCAAAGCTGAGTTTAGGTTCCTCTCAGAACTTTAATTTCCTTAGGAACTAATCAAGGGCTCTAGGCAAAGGTTTGTCTCTAAGGTGCCCACACAAACTAAGATTTCAAGTGAGGCTCCTCCAGAGAGGAGGCAGTGTCTAGAGGACAGGATTTCCTTCAGCAGGAACCAGAAGCCAGACCGACTCTGCGGGAGTCCGGAAGGAGGCGTCTGCCAGGTGAGTGCAGAACAAAGCAACAGAGTCCCTTGATGCCTCAATAGGAAGCTGCCTCCTCGGGTAGGAAATGGCCCTGGGACAGCAAGGAGTCCACCCAGACAACCCGGGCCCTGTACAAAGGCTTCCCTCCTGAAAGCTGGGACCAAGGGAGCCAATTCAACCACAGACTCCAAAGGAAGCTACACAGAGATGCAGAAAGAGAGAGGGGTTAGTTCAGCTGTCTAAAGTGAGATGAGGTCTCCGAGGTTCAGGTTACACCTACAATCCATAGGCACAGTGAGCCCAGTGGCAACCAAAACACTTGGTACAAAATAGCAGCAAACTGTGACTCAGAATAAGAGAATAACATCAGCACAAAATGGGAAATGGGTTGAATCCAGCTGGCGATAATCTACTCCTCTGCCCAAAAAGTTACACAATTTGCAGCTTCCAGAAAAGAACGATGATGTTCTCCTCCGTCAGTCTCAGCTGGTCATCACAGTTAACACATCTGCCCTACATGTCTCGGATAGCAGAGAGCAGGCACCTACACACAAATGTTCACAGAGGCCTGTCTGCAGCTGCCGCAGGCCTTCTCCATTGATGGAACCGGCCTGAATACGAGAAAATAAATGAGGCGCCATGCACAGCAAGAAAGGAAGACTAAAACAAGCCACAGAAGGTCTATTGGTGTCTTTAAACATGAATTGTAAATGGTTCTTATCAACTGACTCAACATACAAAACTTAACACATCTCTTTCCTTATATAATAAAAAATGAGCACATGATCCCTAATTTCAAAATTAGCAGTTACTCAAGCTAAATAAAATGTGAATGCTTATATCTTATTTGCAAAGCCAGCCATTAAAACTTGAAATATATATATATATACCCTTCACCCACCAACTCCATTCCTGGGAATTTAACGCCACAGAGATAAAAGTACCATTATATACAGATATACGGACAAGGATTTCTACTGAATAATTTTTCATGATTGTCAAGAGCCAAAACAAAGTGAAAGCCCGTCAGCAAGAAAGTAACTTAATCCACATCCATTCATTAAAAATAAGGAATTACAACAATGCCTGATGGCTTAGAGAAGGTTCTATAAAGTATAGCCAAGGTAGAAGAAATACCTAAGTCCATATAGTATGATCCAGTTTAAAAAATAATAATGCTTTTATTAAAGCATAGTGACTCTGTACAGGGTTTCCAAGGGGTGGCTGGTGGGTTTGAACCTCCAACCTTGCAGTAAGCAGTCCAGTGTTATTCACCAGGAGGACCCCGTATATAGGTATACAGTTGTTGATGGTGTTGTTAAGTGCTGTCAAGTCGGTTCTGACCCATAGCAACCCTGTATAGTGTTTCTGAGGAGCAGCTGGTGAGCTTGAACCATTGAACTTGTGGTTCAAACTGACTTTGCAGTCCAGCACATTAATCCAGAATACCACACCTAACAAAAAAATACAAGGGGGGTTTTAAAAGTTCGTACAATTAAAACATAGTGGACTTTCTCCCTGAACATTTTGAAGTCCCCTCTTATGTAAGCCTATACACTAGGTCAGTGGTTCTCAAACTTTAACTTACTTCACTATCACCAGGATGTTCTATTAAACACAGATTGATGAACACATCCCCAGTGTCTGATACAATAGATCTGGGTCAAGATAGGAGAACGAACATTTTCATAAATTCCCAGAGGATGCTGCCGCTGAGAACTACAGCAGTAGGTATCAATAGGAGGACAGGGAGGGAAACAGGACATGGAGAGAAGGGGAGTAGGGGGCTACCCAAGACAAAACAGCTTTTCCATACGATTCCATTATTGAAGATTGCACATGTGTGCACATGCATGTATGTGTGTGTGCACGGGGGCTCACATGTACATGCGCATTTGCAAAAATCACTTCCCAAGAAAACTGTCATAAAAACATAGCAGAAGTTTTTACAGAGGGAGCATCTGAGTAATCTTTACTTTCTTCTTTACAATTTTGTATCTTTCTATTCTTTATACTTTATAAATGAGCAGGTGTCATTTAATGAAGCATTAAAATAAAGTCACTTTATTGAGGAAAAAATCCTTTGAAAACAAAACTTTCTCAGAAAATGCTTTTATGTTTCATTCATAGCACTAAACTGATGCTTTAGGAAGACTATTATTCAATATACTTTACATAAAGATAAAGAAAGCATAATTAATGTAAAAAAAAAAAAAAGCTTCTGAGTAAATAAGTAGAACATGTATTTGTTCTGTAACTTTCTTTTATCCATCAACATTTCAAAAAAATTCCATTAAAAAATCCTAAGAAATACTTGTCAGTCAGTTTGTTCTACTGTGGTGGCTTGCATGGGGCTGTGATGCTGAAAGCTATGCCACCAATATTTTAAATACCAGCAGGATTACCCAGAGTGGAGCTTCCAGCCTAAAACAGACTAGGAAGAAGGAGATGCAGGCTAATTTTGAACGGTTGTTGTTGTTATGTGTCGTCTAGTCACTTCCAACTCATAGTGACTCTGTATAGGGTTTCCAAGGAGAGATTGATGAGTTTGAACCACTGACCTTGCAGTTCAAAACAAGTGCTTATCCCACAGCACCACACCAGTTTCACTTTTAAAAATCTTACGAATGGTAGCTGAACAGTCAGATACAGTCCCGGAAGATGAAACATTATTAACAGCACCAGAATATTTTCAGATATAGTGCCAGAAGATGAGCCCCTCAAGTTGAAAGGAACTCAAAATACTGAGAACAGCTACCTCCTCAAAGTACAGTGGACCGTGATGACCACAATGAAGTAAAGCTTTCAGGGCTCTCATTTACTGATGGAACACAACTCACAATGAGGAGAAAGAGCTACAGTCATCCATTAACAATCGAAACAAGTCATGTTTGAAGAATGAACCTAGGAAAATTGGAAGTTGTCAAAATGAAATGGAACATATTAAGACCGATATCCTGGGCATAAATGAGCTGAAATACAACGATATTGACCATTCCTCTGTCAGTCATATTGTTTGCTATACCAGGAATGACAACTAGAAGAGGAAAGGTGTTGCCTTCATCATCAAAAAGAGCATTTCAAGATCTATCTTGACGTGCAATCTTGACGTCCATACGCCTACAAAAGAGACCAATTAATACCATCATTATTCAGATTTACCCACCAACCACTCAGGTCAGTGATGATGAAATTGAAGAATTCAACCTACTTCTTCAGTCTGAAATTGACCAAACATGCAATCAAGATGTATTGATAACTACTGGTGATTGGAATGCAAAGGTTGGAAACAAAAAGGAAGGATCAATAGTTGGAAAATATGGACTTAGTGGTAGAAATGATGTTAGAGATCACATGAGAAAATTTTGCAAAACGAATGATTTATTCACTGCAAATACCTTTTTTAAACAACATAAAAGGTGATTACACTCATGGACCTCAACAGATGGAATACAGGAATTATACTGACTACATCTGTGGGAAGAGAGGGTGGAAATTTTCAATTATCATCAGCCAAAACAAGGCAGGGAATGACTGTGGAACAGACCATCATTTGCTCATATGCAAGTTCAAGTTGAAGCTGAAGAAAATTAGGGCAAGTCCACGAGAGCCAAGATATGACCTTAAACATGTTGTTGTTGTTAAGTGCCGTCGTGTCGGTTCTGACCCATAGCGACCCTGTACAGGGTTTCCGAGGCTGTAAATCTTTACGGGAGCAGAACACCTCATCTTTCTCCCACGGAGCGGCTGGTAGTTTCGAACTGCTGGCCTTAAGGTTTGCAGCCCGATTCGTAACCACTACGCTACCAGAGCTCCTTAAATATATCCTACCTTAATTTAGAGATCATCTGAAGAACAGATTTGATGCATTAGACACTAAATACCAAAGACAAGAAAAGCTGTGGGATGACATCAAGAAAATTGTATAGGAAGAAAGCAAAAGGTCATAAAAAAAAATAAAAAAAAAAAAGACAGGAAAGAAAGAAAAGACCAAAATGGATGTCAGAAGAGACTCTGAAATTTGTTCTTCAACATAGAGATGCTAAAGTAAATGGAAGAAATGAGGAAGTAAAAGAGCTTAACAGAAAATTTCAAAGGGCACTTTGAGAAGACAAAGCCAAGCATTAGAATGAAATGTGGAGAAACCTGGATGTATAAAACCAAAAGGGAATCATTTCTAAAGCTGAAAGAACTGAGGGAAAAATTCAAGCCTTGATTTGCAATACTGAAGTATTCTATGGGCAAAATATTGAATGATACAGAAAGAATCAAAAGAAGATGGAAACCTTCCATTCACAATAAAAACAACTCAATTCATAATAAAAACTTATTTAAAAAAAAAAGAAGAAGAGAGAAGGTGTACACAGAGTCATTGTATATATATGAAATGGTCAGCGTTCAACCATTTCAAGAAGTTGTTGTTGTTGCTAAGTGCCGTCAAGTGGATTTCTACTCATAGCAACCCAATATAGGATTTCCAAGGCTTTGAATCTTCATGGGAGCAGAAAGTCTCATCTTTCTCCTGCAAAGTGGCTGGCAGGCTTGAAACATGGACTTTGTGGTTCGCAGTCCAATGCTTTTCATATGGAGACACCACACTTCATTTTGACAAGTAGAATATGATTAAGAGCCTGAAGGAAAAAGTCCATACTGCACTGAAGGTGTTGGCAAAACAACAACAACAACAACAAGACTCCAGGACTATCAGAATACAGGTTGAAATCTATCATCAAACTGAGGAAGCAGAGGAGGTGCTCACTCATCTATGCCAAGAAATTTGAAAGACAGCTAATATAGCTAATCTATTAGAAGAGACCCATATTTGTGCCCATTCCAAAGAGAGGTGACCAAACAGAATGCAGAAATCATCAAACAATAAATCATTAATAACATAAGAAAGAAAATATTTCTGAAGATAATTCAAAAATATTAACAGAGAACTGCCAGAAATTCAAGTGGATTCAGAAGAGGACATGGAACTAAGGATATCATTGTAGACATCAGATGGATTTTGGCTGAGAGCAGAAAATACAAGGAAGATGTATTGTGCTTTATTGACTATGCAAAGGCTTTCAACTGTGTGGATCACAACAAGTTATGGTTAACATTGCAAAGAATGTGTATTCCAAGAACATTTCATTGTGCTCATGAGAAACCTATACATAGACCAAGAGGCAGTCATTCCAACAGAACAAGGGGATATTGAATATTTTAAAATCAGTAAAGGTGTGCTCCATGGCTATATTCTTTCATTGTGCTTAGTCAATCTGTGTGCTAAGCAAATAATTTGAGAAGCTGGATTGTATGAAGACAAATGAAGCATCAACATTGGAGAAAGGCTCGCTAACAAACTGAGATACAACCTTGCTTGCAGAAAGCCAAGAGGACTTAAAATATTTACTGATGAAGATTGAAGACCACACAGCCTTCAGTATGGATTGTACCTCAATGTAAAGAAAACAAAAATTCTCACCACTGGACCAGTAAATAACATCATGATAAACTGAAAAAAGCTAGAAGTTGTCAAAGACTTCCTTTTTCTTGGATCCACAATCAACGCTCATAGAAGCAGCAGTCAAGAAATCAAATGATGGGCTGTACTAGGCAAATCTGCTACACAAGACCTTTGTAAAGTGTTGAAGAGCAAAGATGTCAGCTTGAGGACTAAGGTGCGCCTGACCCAAGCAATGGTATTTTCAATAACCTCATATGCATGTGAAAGCTGGAAAGTGAATAAGGAGACCAAAGAAGAATTGATACATTTGAGTTATGATGTCGAAGAAGAATATTAAAAATATCAAGAATTGCCAGAAGAACAAAGAAGTCTGTGTTGGAAGAAGTACAGCCAGAATGCTCCTTAGAAGCCAGGATGATCCGGCTGCATCTCTCATACTTGGAACATGTTATCAGGAGGGACCAGTCCCTGGAGAAGGACATCATGCTTTGTAAAGTGAAGAGTCAGCAAACAAAAGAGCAAGACACCCAATGAGATGGATCGGCATAGTGGCAGCAGCAACAGGCTCAAGTGTAATGACAATTGTAAGGATGGCACAAGATCAAGCAGTCTTTTGTTCTGTTGGATATAGGGTTGCTATGAGTCGTAATTGACTAGATGGCACCTAACAACAACAACAACAAATATTCACCAGCAAAAAAATCAAAATTCAATTGAAGATCCAGTAAGCAAAATCTTTTTAAGGGTCCTTGTGTGGCCCCCTAATGCCTTCTATGTACAAACTAATAAATAACAAAAAATGAGACTGAAAGCAACAAGCTGTCATCTGGAAATCATGACTTCCAGAATAGGACTTTCAAGCTCCCAAGTGCTATGAATTAGAGTTAAGCCAAAACATAAACAGCTTAGATCAACTATGCTGATTCTTGTTTATGCTTTTCCAAACTTTCACACTTCTCATGGACTTCATTACTACAGGCCTTTGCTAGCTTAAAACACACTTCCTCCTTGTACTGTGCTTCCATTTAATATATAAATCAAGCTGGCTTCAAGCCACATGAGAGTCCTGGGTGGTGGAGATGGTTCACATGCTCAGCTGTTCAACAAGAAGTTGGTGGTTCAAGTCCACCCACAGACTCCTTGAAAGAAAGGCCTAGAGATTTATTCCCAATAGGTCAGCCTTTAAAAACCTTAATGAGCACAGTTCTACTCTGACACACATGGGGTTGCCATATGTTGGAGAAGACTCAACAGCAACTAGCTTTTTCCATACAACTAGCTTTTTCCATACAAGATTGAAGGCCTTTGCTCTTTGGGCTGCTATTGATGGGTTTGTTGTTTATTTGTTTGAAGGTGAGGGTAAGGCAACAGCCTGGCCTTCCAGAGCTGCTCCTTCAGCATCCCTTGCCAGGAAACTGCCCAGAGGCTAACAATTGGATTTGCAATGTTTACATCCCTAAGTTCTACAAATTGACATTATAAATCACTTGGCTGCCACTCTTGCCAACCTCTGCTGGCTTCTTTTCTAACTTGATTTCAGTATAATTCTCTCTTTTCCTGATGCTTCATTTTAAAACTTGAGTGGCCCCTTGTGTAAGCGAGTCTGTGACTGAGTTAGGGAATACCCTATATCTCCAATACTAGATGCAGTCTCCTACCTAAAAATAAGCACAAAGAAATGAGTCTCAAACTCCTCCAGCACCAGATATTGGGCCATCCTCTAAAGCACATTACTGAGAGGTACAAAAAAAATTTGTAAATTCCTGCTTTGTGCTCACAATAACGTATAAAAGAGTATCACTATATAAAATAATGTAGGCAAAAGAAAGAAAAAAAAGTCAGGATTTGAGAATACTACATGGAAACGGAGTCCTGGTGTTGCTCTACAGCCTAACAACATACAGAAACCAGGAGCCATGTTGGTGCAATAGTTAAGCATTTGACTGTTAACTGAAAGGTTGATGGTTCAAAACTACCAGCTACTACTTTGAGGACAATGTGACTACCTTCTTCCATAAAGATTACAGTCTTAGGAGAGTGGGACCCTACCCAGAGAAGCAGTGATGCCTGAGATGGAGGCAGAAATGATGACGTGGAGAGATGGAGCAGTTTGGGACTTCAGACCCAGAGAGGGAGAGGGGCTGTGTGCTGACGACTGGGGGGCAGACTTGTAGTGTATACCCTTTCGTTGGTTGATGATGCAT
>NW_006408793.1:2684011-2686245 GCF_000296735.1 Chrysochloris asiatica
GTGATTGGAATACAAAGGTTGTAAACAAAGAGGAAGGATCAGTTATTGGACAATATGGCCTTGATTATATAAACGATGCTAGAGATTCCATGATAAAATTTTGCAAGACCAATGACTTCTTCATTGCAAATACCTTTTTAAACAACATAAAAGACAAGTATACACACAGACCTCACCAGATGGAATACACAAAAATCAAATTGACTACATCTGTGGAAAGAGATGGTGGAAAATTCCATATCATCAACTAAAACAAGGCCAGGGACTGACTGTGGAACAGACCATTAATTGCTCATATGCAAGTTCAGGCTGAAGGTGAAGAAAATGAAAACAAGACCACAATAGCCAAAATATGGCCTTGAACATATTCCACCTGAATTTAGTGATTATCTGAAGAACAGATTTGATGCATTAGACATTAATGACCAAAGACCAGAAAAGTGATGGGATGACATCAAGAACATCATACAGGAAAAAGCAAATGGTCATTAAGAAGACAAGAAGGAAGGAAAAGATCAAAATGGATGTCAGAAAAGACTATGCCAACTTGCTCTCCAGCATAGTGATACTACAGCAAATGGAAGAAATGAGGAGGTGCAAGAGCTGAATAGAAACTTTCAAAGGTCCGCTCAAGATGACAAAGTCAGATATTATAATGAAATGTGCAAAGACCTGGAGTTAGAAAAACAAAAGGGAAGAACATGCCAAGCATTTCTCAAGCTGAGGTAACTAAAGAAAAAACTCAAGCCTCGACTTGTAATATTAAAGGATTCTATGGGCAAAATATTGAATGATTCTGAATGCATCATAAGAAGATGGAAGGAAGTCACAGAGTCACTGTATCAAAAAGGATGGTCAATGTTCAACCATTTCAAGAGGTAGCATATGACCAAGAACCAATGATACTGAAAGAAGAAGTCCAAAGTGCATTGAAGGCATTGGCAAAGAACAAGGCACCAACAACTGATTAGAATGCAAATTGAAATCTTTCAACAAACTGATGTGGCACTGGAGGAAAGAAATTTGGAAGACAACTACCTGGCCAACTACCTGAAAGAGATTCATATTTGTGCCCATTCCAAATAGAGGTGACCAAACGAAATGTAGAAATCATCAGACAATAACATTAATATCGCATTCAAGTAAAATAATGGCTCCAGCCATACATTGACAAAGAACTTCCAGAGGTTTAAGCTGGATTCAGAAGAGAATGTGGAAAAAGGGATATCACTGATGATGTCAGATGGATTTTGGCTAAGAGTAAAGACTACCAGAAAGATGTTTACCTATGCTTTATTGACTACGTAAAAGCTTTCAATTGTGTGGATCATGACAAGCTATGGACAACATTGTGAAGAATGAATATTCTGGAATTCACATATGCACTCCTGAGGACCCTGTACATCGACCAAGAAGCAGTTGTTCAAACAGAACAAGAGAATACCAACTGGTTTAAAATTAGGGTAGGTTTGTACCAGGGTTGTATTCTTTCACCATACTTATTCAGTCTGTATGCTGAGCAAATCATCTGAGAAGCTGGACTGTATGAAAAAAAACATGGCATGAGGATTGGAGAAAGGCTCATTAACAAACTGCGATATGCAGATGATAGAACCTTACTTGCTGAAATCGAAGAGGACTTAAAATAAAGATCAAAGGCCACAACCTTTGGAATAGGTTGTACCTCAATGAAAAGAAGACAAAAATTCTCATCACTGGACCAATAAACAATATCCATATAAGTGGGAAAAAGATTGAAGCTGTCAACAACTTCATGTTTGCTTAGATCAACCATCAACACTTATGTAAGCAACAGTCAAGAAGTTAAATGTCATATTGCATTGGGCAAATCTACTGCACAAGACCTCTTTAAAGTTTGAAGAGCAAAGACGTCAGTTTAGACTGATGTGCAGCTGACCCAAACCATGGCATTTTCAATAACCACAAATGTATGTGAAATTTGGACAGTGAATAAGGAAGACCGTACAATTGATGCACTTGAGTTATGGTGTTGGCAGAGAATATTAAAAGTATCATGGACTGCCAAAAGAGCAAACAGATCTGTGTTGGAAGAATTACAGCCAGAGTGCTCCTTGAAAGCCAGGATAGCCAGAGTCGGTAAGACTCAATGGCACCTAACAACATTAACAAAAGGTATAAACAATAGTGGAATTACTATTAAAAAATAACTTTCAAAAAGTTTCTTTTCATTAATCCCAACAACATACATGGAA
>NW_006408793.1:2686345-2688096 GCF_000296735.1 Chrysochloris asiatica
AGTCAAAAACCTTTGCATTGTCAATTAAGCACAGGTAAACATCTTTCTGGTATTCTCTGCTCTCAGCCAAGATACATCTGACTTTAGTAATGATATTCCCAGTTCCATGTCCTATCTGAATCTGACTTCAATTTTTAGTAGTTCCCTGTCAACATATGGTTGTAGCCACTTTGGAATTATCTTTAGCAAAAATTTACTTGCATATGATATTAATAGGACTCCTGGTGTGGTGCTATAGGATCAGCACTGGATTACAAACCATAAGGTCAGAGTTGAAATTCACCAGCTCTTCCTTGAATACTCTATACAGGGTCACTATGAGTCGGAACCAACTGGATTGCACTTAAAAAAACAGCATGATATTAATGGTATAGCTCAATGATTCCATTGGGTCACCTCTCTTGCAGTGGGCACAAATAGAGATCTCTTCCAGTTGGTGGGCCAGGTAGCTGTCTTCCAAATTTCTTGGCATAGATAAGTGAGTGCCTCCAGTGCTACATCACTTTGTTGAGAAATTTCAATTTGTATTCCATTAATTCCTGGAGTTTTGTATTTTACGACTACCTTCAGTGCAGCTTACACTTTGTCCTTCAATACCATCTGTTCTTGATCATACGCTACTTCTTGAAATGATTGAATATCAATCATTTATTTTTGGTACAGTGACTTTGATATACCTTCCACCTTCTTTTAATGCTTTCTACATCATTCAACATGTTTCCCATAGAATCATTCACTATTACAAGTCGAGGCTTGAATTTTTCTTCATTTCTTTCAGCTTGAGAACTACTAAGCATGTTCTTCCCTCTTGGTTTTCTAACTACACGTTTTTGCACATTTCATTGTAATACTTGACTTTGTCTTCATACCTGCTCTTTGAGATTTTCTGTTCAGCTCTTTGACTTCCACATTTCTTCCATTCTCTTTAGCATTTCTCCAGTGGAGGGCAAGTTTCAGTCTCTTCTGACATCCACTTTGGTCCTTTCTTTTTAATGACCATTGGATTTCTTATTGTGTGATGTTCTTGATGTAATCCCACAGCCTTTCTGGTCTTCAGTCATTAGCGTCTAATGCATCAAATCTGTTTTTCAGATGACTTCTAAATTCAGGTGGAATATGTTCCAGGTCATATTTTTGACATGCTTCAATTTTCTTCAGCTGCAGCCTAAACTTGCATATAAGCAATTGATAGTCTGTTCCATAGCCTGCCCCTGATATTGTTTTGGGTGATATATTGAGTTTTTCCACCATCTCTTTCCACAGATGTAGTCAATTTGATTTCTGTGTATTCCATCTATTGAGGTTCATGTCTATAGTTACTTTTTATGTTATTTTTAAAAGGTACTTGCAATGAATAAGTCATTGGTCTGACAAAATTCTTTCATGCAATCTCATTGCTTCAATCACCAAGGACATATTTTCCAACTACGGACCCTTCCTCTTTGTTTCCAGTCTTAGCATTCCAATCACTAACAATTATCAATACATCTTGATTTCAAGTTTCATCGATTTCAGACTGAAGAAATTGGATGTTGTTGTTGTTGTGTGCCATCGAGTTGGTAGTGACCAATAGCGACCTTATGCACAGCAGAACGAAACACTGCTAGATCCTGGGCCAACCTCACTACTGTTGCCATGCTTGAGTCCTTTGATATCCATCTTGCTGGGGGTCTTCCTCTTTTTCTCTGACCCTCCACCTTACCAAACATGATATCCTTCTCCAGTGACTGGTCCCTCCTGACAATATGTCC
>NW_006408793.1:2689221-2695074 GCF_000296735.1 Chrysochloris asiatica
GATTCGTAACCACTACGCTACCCAAAATTAGAGACAGAGAGGTGTTTTCCCCTATAAAGACACTTCTAAAGTCCAATCAAAACAGGTTATGATCAAAGGAACAATAACAACAAAATTTCCTATAAAACTATCTGGATAAGATGCCCATTTTTGAGAGAATGAGTAAAACTGGGGAGTGAATTTTACCACTGCTTTTATGTTATGATCGTTGCTCCATTTATATGATATAAATGAAAAAAATGTTGCCACGTATGTTTTTCTAGAGCATTAGCATACAATGTGCTAGGATGAGGGGACTCCAAAATATTTGTGGAAAAAATGTAATTAAAAGAGAAGGGAATTTTTACGTGAACTTTTAAAACCTCTTTGTATAATACATGTTTCACAAATTCTAGTTTTGTTTAGATTTTATCTTAATTATATTCTAGCCTAAATTATGTAAATCTTTTTCCAAAATAAGTAGTTATATCAACTAAGTAGAATTGCTACTAAAAGGCCATAAAAGTATCAAAATTAAGAGCGCCAATAAATCACAGTCAAATAAGAAAACACAGTATCATCTCAGTAACTGTCAAAAGGACCTTCAATAAGATTCAATACAGATATCAAAAAACTCCTAGAAGGATATATATCAAAATATCAGCAGTTTATTGTCACTCATGGTGAGATTAAATATGAAGTTTTCCTTTTTCCTTTTTGCTTATCTGTTTCTAATTTACATAGTTAATGTGCTAAAGCTAAAGAAATAGATTGTTTAGCTTTTTGTAATAAACTAGGAGAGACTATAAGTCAGGACAGAAAGAAAGCCTTCTCACAAGACACAGAAATAAGTATAGTCTAGTTTCGAATCTGTTCTCTCTTTAAAAATGTTGCTCATTTGGTGGTGTTTGGCTTAAGATTTAATTTCATTATAACATATTCCCTCTGACCTCTTACTGTAGGAGGCTAAATGACCAAACTGGCTTAGGTCAGTTTGTAATTACTACTAAGAGGGGAAAAAAAGCAGAAGACAAAGTATATGTATGTTTACGTGGGTGTGGGGGATGGTGTGTGGATGTGGAGGGTGGGGGTTGAGGCTTCAAAATTTTCATGGAAAATCAAATGAAAAGATAATGGAATTTTTCCATGAACCATTTGAAGCCCCCTTATATGTATTTGTGTGTTATTGTTGAGTGCTGTTGAGTCAGTTCCAACCCATAGCGACCCTGTTTCTGAGGAGCAGCTGGTAAGCTTGAACCACTGACTCTGTGATAAAACTGACTTTGCAGTCCAGTAGTTTAATCCACAGAACCACACCAGATACTCATAAATATGTAACAATTAGTATATGTCCACTTAAGAAGAATTCTAATTATAACATAATGCTTTATTACATGGAATTTATGCTTATTAAATTATATCTTTTAGATGCATTTAGACACACATTTCCTCACACACATTCTGCTATTTCCATGTTTATCTGCATACACTATAATTTTTCCTTTTAACATCAAACCACAGTGAGGTTGATTTGAATGCAATTGATGTATAGAGTACTAATAAGATACCTAAGCAGACTCAAGTGACAACAATATGAACCACTGTGACCAAGAACACACACAAGTAGATAATGACAGTTAGTTACTTCATGACTTCTTCCAGGATGTAGTGAGCCTAAGAGCAACCCAACTTCACAGATGGCAAAATGAGGAAGGAAAAAGATTTGGAACCTTCAAACTGACAAAATATACTCATAACTTAATAATAATATGTGTTGTTGTTAAGTGCTGTTGAGTCAGTTCCGACACATAGTGACCCAGTATGGGATTTCCGAGAAGTGGCTAGGCAGGGAAGCAGGATGTAACAAGTATAGCTAAGGAGGAGGAAGGTACATACACACAAAAAAAAGTAAAAGGGTACTTTGTAATTTATCCGTGGATTGGTCTTTTTTTTAGCTTTAATTATGGCTGGGCCAAAGCCAACTATCTACAGCCACATTTAAAGGCCTGCAAGTCACAACCTCGAGAGAGTGCTTGGAGACAGCTGTTTTATTATTCTGAAGTTATTTGATTTTATTATTTTATCTTTCTCCTGAGCATAATGGGGTATTTACAAGTAGGACTATGTCTGAGAACACATGCATGAGAGAGAAAAGACAGTGAGTCAGCTAACTGGAAAGTGAAGTATAATCACAGCAAGTGGGTGCCTATAACCTAATCAACTGAGAATTCCGACTAAACTTGGTCCAGCTACTTCATTGGTTTCTCAGTAAATCTGCATTGGCAAATGTTGTGGCCCTGTAGGGTAAGCACTGAACAGCTAACTACAAGGTTGATGGTTCAAACCCACCAGTCGCTCCTTGGAAACCCTCTACAGGGTTGCTATGAATCAGAACTGACTCAATAGCACTTAACAACAATATCTTTTCATTACATTATTTTAAAAAAACTGAAGCTCCAATATATGTTACAACATGGATAAGCCTTGAAAACATTAAGCTAAGTAAAAGAAGCCCAAAACAAAAAATACAAACATTTTTAATTCCACTTATATAAAAATATCTTGTTGTTGTTGTCAAGTGACGTCAAGTTGATTCCAATGTACAGCGACCCTATATAGGGTTTCCAAGGAGTGGATTGTGAGTTTGAGTTGCCACACTTGTGGTTCAAACAGACCTTGCAGTTGAGTGCGTATCCTACAGTGCCATACTGTACACAAATTAATTAAGACCAAAAGAGGAGAGAATAAATTTGAACTGTGGTCATATCCTCATTCTAGATCCAGTACTCTTACTGGACCTTATAAATTGATGATCAAAGGCCACACACACACACACAGACATGCCCACCTGACCAGGCTTATCCCTCACCAGCAAAGTCAGGTCCCAAAGAAAGAGGTTTTGTCAGTAATAGGGAGCCCTGATGTGGCGCTGTAAGATAAGCACTGGACTATTAACCATAGGGTCAGTAGTTCAAACCCACCAGTAGCTCCTGGAAACCCTACACAGGATTGCTATGAGTTGGAACCTACTCAATGGCACTTAACAACAACAACATCAGGAAGGAAGGCTGAAGGAAGGATGAAGCCATCTACCATCTTAAATGTGAGAAGACAGGCAGTTCACTTCCATTATATCCAGGAATCCTCCTGTAATCCAACAGGTGCAGCTGAGCATGTTTCTCACTGAGTAGTCCTGTCACCACGTCCCCCAAACTTCTGTATGTGTCCCTTTTCTGTCTAGATTCCTATGACAAGCTTTTAGCTGACACAATTTTTCATTGATCCTTCCCCCTAAAAAGACACACACAGAAAATGTTCTAGGCTATTACCAGGAAATTACCATAAAATAGTGTGTTCACAATCACCCACATGAGTATATAGCAAGCATTTCTGAGATCAGAAAATGCACAGGTTTTTAAAACTCACTCAGAGGGAAATAAAACGTAAACCCAAATGTTGGAACCAAGAAAGCCAAACAGTACTAAAAGACTCCATGAGAATTCTTAAAGTAGACAGTGGTGCTCAGTGTGTTGTTATTTTAAAAAGCCTTAATCCAATAGCAAGCACCACATTTCTCCCCACTTCAGTCATGTGGGTTTTGAGTCTGAGAAAGGACCACTTAGACCTGAAGACCAATGCTCATGGACTTACGTAAAGAGGTACTTCATTGCAGCTCAACTCCATGGTTTCTGCATCTGCAATGAAAACAATCAAGAGGAGGAGTTATAACAAGAGGTTCTGTGTAGCAAATCGGCAGAGCCCTCTGAGCCCCACCCTTCAGTTATCAGCATCATTGAGGAACAAATCAACTCAGTAGATTAGAAAACTTGCAGAGACAAAATTATAAAGGAAGAAAATAACATCATGTGCATCAAATGTTTTTCCTTTTTTTTTAAAGGCCTGGTTGAGTCAGCGCTGACTCATGACAACCTCATGTGTGTCACGATAGAACTGTGTTCCACAGGGCTACCGATGGCCGATTTTGCAGCAGATTGCCAGGTCTTTCTTCTGAGGCACCTTTGGGTGGATTCTGAACCATTTGTATTAAACAGTCTTCCCTTTGCTTCTTTCTCTAATACTTTCCACACATAACAAAAATCTATGAGCCCAGGCATTATCCCAATTACTACTCCAAGAATAGAAATAATATGTCAGAAAGCCAAGATAAATCAACATATGCATGTTGAAAGGTTCTTCTTAGTTATTCACTTAGGTCATAGGTTACTCAGAGGTTAGAATCCACTTTAGACTAGACCAGGCAGGAGGGTGCAGTGACACAATAGTTCTATGGCCTCCAGACAGACAGCCAGAAATGTCTGTCATAGAATCACACTGTAGGGGGGACGCAGTCCACTGCCATGCTAACCAGCCTCCCTCAGCTGCATGTAGACACAGCCTAGGTTTGTCCCTGGCTGTGCTTGACCCTTTAAAAAAGAGCACCCAGAAACTGGCTTCCTGCATGGCATAAAAGGGGTCCATCAAACCACTACTGAGTGCCAGACATTACACAAAGATGACTGAGAAGTGGTCTTCCTATCAAGACTCACACTGAAAACAAGAGAAGGTGCAGAGTGTCTTGAATAGGAAATCTGAATGGGGCAGTCAGGGAGACTCATCCACCCTTAACAGGGTTCTAAGCCCAACTCTACTTCCCAGGCCACAGTGCAGTAACTTAGGGGATACAAGAAGAAGGCAGGCACAGAGCAACCCAAACAGTTTGCACTATCCTCCTAAAAGAACTTCCTTTGGCAGGGAAGAAAATTTGAAAAGCTCTACTTTTTTAGAAGATGTATTTTTTAAAGATAATTTATTTTGTATGGTTTATTTATTTTTATAGAGACTTATTGTTGATGTTAAGCGCCATTGAATTGGTTTCATAGAAACTCATAGCAACCCTGTATAGGGTTTCTGAGGAACGGCTGGTGAGTTTGAATTTCCGACCTTGCGGTTGACTGCTTATCCTACAGAGCCTAATATTTAATACATGTGGTGACACTGGCATCCTCATAGGTCACACGTTATGACCCATGAGTCATCCTGAGAGTACACCAAGGATCCCACGAGGCTGAGGGGTTAATAATAATTCAACATATTGTACCCTGTGGCAGTTTATGTGGACCACTTAAATGGATATTATAACCATACATTTTTAATGAAACTAACTTTACAAATTAGATAAATGACTTGAAGAGTCAGGAAAGAAACTCCAAATTAAAAATGATATTAACAACAGGATAAGACACTACTGAGACTCCCAATCCTGATACAAATTGTTTATCAATCACATTAGGAAATAGAAATAAAAGTGGATCTACCAAGAGTGTCTACAACTTCATCCTCTCAAAATTCGAAATTATTCAAGAAGGTATTTAAGATATGAATTTATATGGGTTAGATGTTAGGTTTCTCAGTGCCTGTAGAAAGACAAGGCTGTCTGCTTCTGTAAAGATTTACAGCCTCAGAAACGCTATCCAGGGTCACTGTGAGTCAGAATCACCTCAATGGCAGTGGGAGGGTATCACAGACCATAGGAGCTCTACAGTAGGTTAAACACTGGGCTGCTAATTGCCAGGTCAGCAATTCAAACCCACTAGCTCCTCTGTGGCAAACACAGATGAACTGCCTGCTCCCATCAAGATTTAGAGTCTCAGAAACACTAAGGAACAGTCATTGAGTCAGAATAGACTCAGTGACAATGGATCTTTTATCACAGACCATGACCTTCATCCTTCATGTTGACTGTACCTCAAGATATTACAATTTTATATGCATGCTTACAGTCTTGCAGTCCATAATTCCAGTTGTTGTTGTTGTTGTTGTTGTTGCCAGATGCCATTGAGTCGGAACTGACTCATAGCGACCCCATGCACAGCA
>NW_006408793.1:2697369-2699033 GCF_000296735.1 Chrysochloris asiatica
ATTTCAGATTGAAGAAGTTGGTAGAATTCTTCTATTTCAACTTCACTGGCTTTAGTGGTTGGTGAATAAATTTGAAAACTAGTGGTATTAACTGGGCTTCCCTGTAGGCGCATGGACATTATCCAGTACTTTACTAAATTTCACAAAACTTGATGCTAAAATCAGAACTCTTTCAAGATTTCTACTTAAATAGCTAAAGAAATGCATTATAATACTAAATACAATAGTTTAAAAAATGGCTGAAATAATATGCAGAAAATAAAGCAATGAATTAAAATGTCTGCCTTTTTGAACAAGCACTATTGAAGACATGGGTGAACATTTTAAGAAGCAACTACTAAAGCAAATTAAGCTGTGTGAGAGATTTTCTATACAATTAGATGAAAACACAGATGTTTTCCAGGACTCACCTTACTGTATTTGCTAGATTCTTTTTCTCTGATAATAAAGTACCCGAAACAGTACATTCTGGTGAGTATATGGAGAAATGTTCCCAAGAGCGATTTACTTCTTTAATAATAAAAATAATGCTTTGTGGAAGAATTCTCTAAGTACAAAAATTGATAGGAGCAAACCAAAAACAACAACAAGAAACCTATTACCCTCAAGCTGATTCCGACTTAGGGTGACCTATGTTTGAGACAGCAGAACTGCTCCATAGGTTTTCTTGGCTGTAATCTTGCTAGTGGTGCTGAAGGATAAGCACTGCAATGCTAACCACAAGGTCGGCAATAGGAGAAAGATGAGGCTTTCTGCTCTCCTAAAGATTTACAGTCCCTGAAACCTTATACAGGGTGTTTATGAGTTGGAACCTATTCGACAACACCTAACAAGAGCAATCTTTACAAAAAAGGAGCCCTTGTGGCACAGTGGGGAAGCACTCAGCTGCTAACCAAAAAGGCCAAGGGTTCAAATCTACTAGCCGCTTCATGAGAAAAAGATATGGCAACTGACTTCCATAAAGATTACAGCCTCAAAAATCCTGTCCTGTGTGGTCACTCTGAGTCGGAAGTAACTCAGTAGCAATGCCTACTATTTGTAGAAGCTGACCAGCAGGCCTTTCTTTGTGGTGCAGCTGAGTGATCAGAACCACCAACCTTTACATTGGCATTCCACCGCAAACCATTTGCACCACCCTACCTTACTAAGTCCTCGTGTGGCACTGTGGGTTAATGTGCCATACCACAAAGCCGCTTGAACTGCATGGTCAGCAGTTCAAGCTCACAAGCTGCTCCTTGGAAGCCCTAAACAGAGTCATTATGGGTCAGAACCGACTTTATGGCACTTCACAACAACAACAACAACCTTACTGATGGGAGTCCTGGTGTGGCGCTGTGGGTTAATGTGGCAGACTGCAAAGCCGTTTGAACTACAAGGTCGGCGGTTCAAGCTCACCAGCAGCTCCTTGGAAACCCTAAACAGGGTCGCTATGGGTCGGAATCAACTCAATGGTACTTAACAACAACAACAACCTTATTGCTGAAGTCCTGGTGTGGTGCTGCAGGATAAAGCACTAGACTACAAGGTCAGTTTGAATAGCAAGGTCAGTGGTTCAAACTTATCAGCCGCTCCTTGGAAACCCTATATAGGGTCGCTATGAGTTGGAATCGACACAATTACACTTAACAACAACAACCACCTTACTGATATGGCAACTAATCTGA
>NW_006408793.1:2700073-2706919 GCF_000296735.1 Chrysochloris asiatica
TCCGACTCAATGGCACCTGACAACAACAACAACAACAATGACATTTATTTAATATGTCATCTATGACCAAGATACTGCAACCACGAGCTTGAAACCAGAAGCACCCAGGGATCTCCAGGACACAAAAAATGCAAAGAATTTTATAGACATTAGTCCTGCAGTAATAGTTAAATCTTTGTCACATCTGTGGTGAGATATGAAGTGACTATGGAAACTTTTACCGCACTGAGGTTTGCTAGTCATATTCTGAAACAGACATGAAAAAATTGTGAAAACTTAAACGTACTACATAATTTTTTCTCCAAAAATGGAAATATTTCAAAAGTGTTGACTTTTTCTAAGACGAAGAGTGGCTGCACTCTCCTAGTACTATTGGAACACTTTTTAAATTATCTTCAGCAAAATTTTAATACCATGTGATATTAATGATATGATGTGATGATTTCCACATTCTGTTACATCACCTCTCTTAGGAATGGGCACAAATATGGATTGCTTTCCATTGATTGGCCAGGTCGTTGACTTCCAAATTTCTTGGTAAAGATGAGTGAGCACCTCCAGTGTGACATCAGTTTGTGGAAAGATTTCCACTTGTATTCCATCAATCCCTAGAGCCTATTTCACGCCAGTGCTTTCAGCGCAGTTTAGACTTCTTTCTTCAGCACTACTGGTTCTTGATCATATAATACCACTTGAAATGGTTGAACATTGAACGATATTTTTTAGTACCATGACTGTATATTCCTTCCTTCTTGTCTTGATGGTTTCTGCATCATTAACTATTTTGCCTATGTTGTTGTTGTTAAGTGCCATTGAGTTAGTTCCAACTCATAGCGACCCTATATAGAATTCTCTAGGTATGACTTCTGGGTTTGAGCTACCACCCTTGTGGTTAGCAGTCCAGTGCTTATCCAACAACTCTACACCAGGACTCCATTTTGCTTGTTGTTGTTAGGTGCCATTGAATTGGTAACGACTCATAGTGATCCTATGCACAACAGAACAAAACACTTCCCAGTCCTGGGCCAACCTCACACTTGCTGCCATGCTTGAGCCCATTGATGCTGCCACTTTGCCAATCCATCTTGCTGGGGGTCTTCCTCTTTTTCTCTGACCCTCCACCTTACCTAACATGATATACCTCTCCAGCAACTGGTCCCTCCTGACAATATGTCCGAAGAATGAGAGATGAAATCTGGCCATTCTGGCCTCCAAGGAGCACTCTAACTGCACTTCTTCTAACACAGATCTGTTTGTTCTTTTGGCAGCCCATGGCACTTTCAATATTCTCCTCCAACACCACATTTTAAATGCATCAATTTTTCTACAGTCTTCCTTATTCACTATCCAACTTACACATGCATATGAGGTTATGGAAAATACCATGGCTTGGGTCAGGTCCACCTTAGTCCTCAAGCTGACATCTTTGCTTTTCAACACTTTAAAAAGATCTTATGCAGCAGATTTGCCTAATGCAATACGTCGTTTGGTTTCTTGGCTGCTGCTTCCATGAGTGTTGATGGTTGATCCAAGAAGAAATGAAGTCCTTGACAACTTCCATCTTTTCTCTATTAATAAGAATGTTGTTTTTTGGTCCAGTGGTGAGGATTTTTGTTTTCTTTACATTGAGATGCAATCCATACCGAACACAGTGTTCTTTGATCTCCATCAGTAAGTATTTTAAATCCTGTTCACTTTCAGCAAGCAAGGTTGTGTCATCTGTATATCGCAGGGTTGTAAATGAGTCTTCCTCAGTCCAGATGCCAGGTTTTTCTACAAATAACCCAGCTTCTCAGATGATTTGCTCAGCATACAGGTTGAATAGATATGGTGAAAAAATACAACTCTGTCACACACTTTTCTTAATTTTAAACCATTCAATGCTCCCATGTTTTGTTCAAACAACTGCCTCTTGGTCTATGTACAGATTCCTCATGAGAACAATTAAATATTCTGGAGTAATCTTACTTCATAATGTTGTTCTTAGTTTATCATGATCCACACAATCAAAGGCCTTTGCATAGTCAAAAAAGCACCACAGGTAAACATCATTCTGTTATTCTCTGCTTTCAGCCAAGATCCATCTGACGTCAGCTATGGCATCCCTTCTGATGTCACTAACATCCCTTCTGACAGCATCGTCTTCTGAATCCAGCTTGAACCTCTGGAAGTTCTCTGTCAATTTATGCTTGCAGCTCTTTCTGTATTACCTTTAGTATTACGTTACTTGCATGGAATATCAAATTATTGTCCAATGATTTCCACATTCCATTGGGTCACCTCTCTTTGGAATGGGCACAAATACAGGTCTCTTCCAATCAGTTGTCCACATAGTTGTCTTTCAAATTTCTTGGCATAGATGAATGAGTGCCTCCAGGACTTCCTCATTTTTCTTCAAAGATTTCAATTTTTATCCCATCAGTTCCTGGTACCTTGTTCTTTGCCAATTCCTTCAATGCACCTTGGACTTCTTCCTTCAGTATCATTGTCTCTTGATCATATGCTACTTCTTGAAATGGTTGAACATTGACCATTTCCTTTGGTACAGTGACTCTGTGTATTCCTTCCATCTTCTTTTGATGCTTTATGTATCATTTTGCCTATAGAATCCTTTAATATTGTAAGTCCAGGCTTTAATTTTTTTATTCAGTTGTTTCAAATGGAGAAATACTGAACATGTTCTTCTCATTAGGTTTTCTAACTCCAGGTCTTTGCACATTTCATTATAATACATATCAGAGCAAGAATATTATTTATAAAGGATTACTTGTAAATATTTCACTGTTTTGTGTTTTTGCTGCACAAATTATTTAACCTTTGGTACCTACAAAAATCCTCATGTACACAAGCCTTAAAATTTAGGAAAAAGAAGCTTTCAAACCTATTTATTTTTAATCTTCCAAAATAAGAATTTCATAATTTTGTAGTTTTTAAATGTAACAACTTCTGATCAATGTACAGAAAATTTAACTGACACCAGGGAAGAAGGGAATTTACAATCTTTAAACAAACAAAATACCTTTGCATAATTAGAGGATGAGATTAATACATAATTTTCTGAATTATAAGTACAGCTACCAGCACACTGCTTTTACAGTTCATATATCTTAGTGAGCTATCTTTTTCAGCAATGACACATTTCAAAATCATTTCCAAAGTAAACAGTACTTAAAACCGGACATTCAAACTAAAGTACTGCAGCCCGACATTCACACTAAAGTATAACAAGGTATTAAAACTATCAAACCAAGGTTTTCAGAAATAATGGCACACACTCTTCTTACAACTCTGACATGCTCTTTATATTGATATTTTTATGGAGAACAAAAATGTGTATCATTAATAAATAGTTTTTACTGTAATGCTTACTCTTTTAAAATTTGTATGTATGTTTTAGAATATACATTCTTAGAGCAGAATTCACAAATATATAAATTAAGACTACCTGCTGATTTTTTTTTCTTTTTTTAGTTCATAAGAGCTCATGACAACGTTCTAAAGATCTGCCCCTTAAAAAATTTGGTAAGCCTTTTCCCACATGTCAGACTATGAGTGCTCTTCCTAATCGTTGGCTTCCAAGCCTAACAGAATAAGGCAAATCAGTCAGGTGATCTAACTGGACCCTGTGTGGTTATACTGGTTTATATCCACTTTACAGTGAGGCATGCAGGAGCTGGAAGAGAATGCAGACTTCAACAACAGTTTCATGAAGGATCCATTTTCTCCATACATACTCATTTTTCTGTCAGTACAAGGTCAGCCTTGATTTTAGGCAATCATGTGGGATCAGATTTAAAGAGGACATAGTAAGTATTGGATTACATGCTGTTTACATTTCACCTCCTTTTTAATAGCTCAAATTTCATGATTCCTGTCTATTCTACGCTACCTTTTGCCATATTTCAGAACAAAATATTTTGTTTATGACAGAAACTACTTTTCACTTTTTAAAATACAGTGAAACAGAGGACTAGAGCAGAGAGTAAAGCTTCTAGCTGATATGAAATGAGGGGAGATGCACAAGAACACCCATACTTGCAGATAGTACCCACTTGACCTGGCTTCAATGGCTGGATGATCAGCACTCAACTAGAAAAAGAAAGAAGAGGAAAAAAAAGAGTAATCTGCTGCAATTTGATGAACTTGACCTATACCTATGGATGTAGTAGCTCAAAAGAGGAAACGAATCTTTACAGCAAGGATCATTCCCACACCCTCAGTACACAGGGTTGAGAGGGATGGGAAACTTAGGCATTGGCTACCCAAAATGGGGGTGCTACAAAGGCACAAAGTGACTGGCTTACAAAGCTTTCAAGAGGGAGCCTTGTTCCAGAGGGTGCAGGGTAAGGTAGAATCTCTACTGAGTTGTTTCCAACCTATCTGGACAGGGCTGGTGAAAGGAGATAGTGATAAGATTCTTGTGGTTCAATAGTGAATAATTGCTATCAGGACAGACTGTGAGTGTTGGAAATGTAAAGGCAGACATTTTGTAGCAAAAGGAGGAGAGTGGTTGATTTTGCAGTCCAGGAGCGGAGAACCCTGGGACTATCAAGGAAGAAGAGCGGAGTGCGGGACCCTATCCAGAGAAACAGTGACACCAGAGATGGAGGCAGAGACGATGATGTGGAGTGATAGAGTGGCTGAGGACTCTGGATTCAGGGAGGGAGAGGGGCTGTGTGCTGATGACCTGGGGTCATCAAGACTCAAAATTGACCCAATGACAACTAACAACATATATATATATATATATATATATATATATAAAGCTAAATTGTTTTGGTGTTTTGGTAGAGTAGGTGTCTTGGTTTAATGTTTTATGGACATGAATGTGTATATTAAGAATGAGTATTTGATGACATGGAGAGATGGAGTGGCTGGGGACTCTGGACTCAGGGAGGGAGAGGGTCTGTGTGCTGATGGCTGAGGAGCAAGCTTGTGGGATGTACCCTTTGGGTGTTTGATGAGGCACGGAAAGGATGGTAATCCTTACAATAAAACAAATATGATAGGATGAATGTACAGCTAATATTCTCCCAAGTAAACTATGACTCAATTCACAATAAAAACTTTAAAAACAAAAACAAAATACATTGACAGCTGTGAGAGCCAGAAACTCCCAGGAAGATGGACTTACAAGCTTTCTATGGTGATGTTTCTGGCTATTCCATTCTCTTCCCCTCAACTGTCTAGTTTACAACAGTAGGAAAGGGAAACCAAGATTCAAAAGACAGCCAAGCATCTTAACATTATTTCCCCTCTTTTACTCATTCAAATCATGCCTCAATCCCTGTATCCCAGAGCCCTGTTGTTCCAAGTTTATGCATACATCATTATTTACCTCTGTCCCACTTAGCCCATGCAAACCTGCCTAACAGTTCTCCTATCCTCCTTGCTCTTCCATTTCTATTCCTTCTTAAACCGCAGATCCGAAAGTCATCATTGGCAAAAGATCACAGTTATAGCCTGGCAAACTGAGGCCTCCTCCCAAGCCTGGACTCCTAACCATGATTCAATGTTACCTTTTAGTATCAATTCAATACCAAGGAAATAAAATCTAAATTTTATAAACATGATACTTATTTTTATAATTTTAGTTTCATCTTCAAAATAAAACCCCAGTGTTTTATATGAAACACTGTAGGAAAATTTTTTCTATACCACTGTTTTGTATGAAATTTGGATCCTCATTTTAAGGAGATTCATTTTTAAACACCATTCTCTGATATCCCCAGTTAAGAGGACCTCCTATATGCCTATCACCACCTTACCTCTGAGGCAAGAGAAGTTAAGCAAAACTGGGGAGCTTGCCTACCATTAAGCAGCTAGAAGTAGCAGAACTGGGGTGAGTCCAGAGTCCAGGTTTCCCTTTACCTGAGCACAAAGTCCTTTGTAACATAACTATGGTCTGAAAGACAGTAATTTGTTTGACTAACAGAAAACAAAGCACTCGAGTTAGGAGGGTTATGCTCCAGAGCTGCTGTGTTGGATACTAGCTCTGCCACATCACATACGACATTGAACTCATCATTTAACACCTCCTAGATCTGTTTCCTCATCTATCAAATAGAACCTACCCCATAAGATGGTTGTAAAGATCAGGAAGTTTCATAGAGTAAAAGAGAGACACTTAGTACCTATTATAAGCACTCAATGAATGCCAGCTATGGAGTCCTGGTGTGGCACTGTAGGAAAAGCACAGGACTGCTAACCATACCGTTAGTGATTCAAACCAACCAGTCACTCCTTGGAAAACCTGTTCAGAGTTGCTATGAGTTGGAACCAACTCAACAGCACTTAAATACAACAACAACAACTGTTATTATTATTAGGAATCCCTGGGTGGTATAAATGGCGAACATGCTCAGCTGCTAATCAAAAGCTTGGATGTTTGGGACTACCCAGAGGTGACTTGGAAAATAGACTTAGTGATCTAATGTCGCTGTTGCTAAGTACTGTCCAGTAAGTTCTGACTCACAGTGACCCTGTATAGGATTTCCAAGGAGCTGCTGGTGAGTTTGAACCACCGACCTTGTGGTTCAAACCGACCTTGCAGTCCAGTGTTTTAGCCCACAGCACCACCCTAGAGCTCCACATTGTTGTTGTTGCTAAGTGCCATTGAGTCAATTCCGACCCACAGCGACCTATAGGGTTTCCAAGGAGCAGCTGGTGAGCTTGAACCACCAACCTTGCAGTTCAAATGACTTCGCAGTCTGATGCATTAGCCACAGCACCACACCAGGACTCCTAGCGCTCCATAGCTATTTAAAAAACAGCTAGAGAAAATTACATGGAGACAGCCGACTTAAAGGCTTGCGAGAAACCATCTAAGAAGCAACTTTTGGTCTC
>NW_006408793.1:2707179-2752120 GCF_000296735.1 Chrysochloris asiatica
AACACTCTTCAGGCCTGGAACTGAACCCATCCTAAGGGATCACCTTTCAGCCAAATAGTCCTATAAAGTAAATAATATCTAAAATTTGTCCAAAAACAAATTTTAGAAGGCAAGCAGGGCAGGAAAGAAGGATAAATGGAAATAGGGATCCCAAGGAGGAAGTAGGAAGAATGCTGTTACTTTGTGGGATTACAACCAACATCATGAAGCAGGATGCATACAATTTGTAGAATGAAAACGAATTTGCTCTGGTAACTTTCACCCAAATGAAAATGAAAAAATTCAAAAACAACAAAAAAAAATTTATGAAGCACAGCTCTACTACTGTGACATACATGGGGTCACCATGGGTCAGAGTCAACTCGACATCAACAGATTAAACATTTGCAAAGATGTTGATATATTAGACACTAATCAACAAAAGCCTGAAGAGTTGTGGGATGATCATCAAGAACATCATCATACAGGAAGAAAGCAAAAGGTCATTTAAACACAAGAAAGAATAGACAAAAAGCAGATGTCAGAAGAGACTATGAAACTTGTTCTTGAGCATAAAGAAGCTAAGGCAACTAGAATAAATGAAGTAAAAGAGCTGAACAGAAAAAAAAAATTTTTTTTTAAGGCAGCTAGAGAAGATAAAATAAAGTATGATAATAAAACGTGCAAAGACCTGGAGTTAGAAAACCTAAAGGGAAGAACACATTTAGCATTTCTCAAGACAAAAGAACTAAACAAAAACTCAAGCCAAGACTGATCATATTAAAGAATTCTTTGGGCAAAATACTGAATGATACAGAAAGAATCAAAAGAAGAGGGAAGAAATACAGAATAAACCAAAAAGAATTGATTGATGCTCAACTATTTCAAGATGTAGCATATGATCAAGAACCAATGGTACTGAAGGAAGAAGTCTAAACTGCACTGTAGATACTGGGGAAAAACAAGGCTTCAGTTATTAACAGAATATAAATTGATTTCATACAACCCTGGAGGCACTTACTCATCTATGCCAAAACACTGGAAGAGATCCATTCATATTTGTGCCCATTCCAAAGAAAAGTGACCCAAAAGAATGCAGAATTCATTGAACAATGTCATTAACAACACATGCAAGCAAAATTTGTTGTCAAAAATTTAAAAACAGTTACAGTAGTACATCAACAAAAACTGCAAATTGAAGGCAAACTCAGAAGAGGATGTGGCACTAGGAATACCATTATTGATTTCAGATGGATCTTAGCAAAAGCAGAGAATACCAGAAAGATGTTTATTTGTGCTTTATTGACTATGCAAAGGCATTCAACTATGTGAATCACAGCAAACTATGGAGAACATTGCAAAGAATGGGTATTCCAGAATGCTTTATTGTGTTTATGAGCAATCTGTACATAAACCAAGAGGCAATAGTTCTAACAGAACAAGGGATACTGAATGGTTTAAGATCAGGAAAGTTATGGCTAGAGCTGTATACTTCCACCATACTTATTCAATCTGTATACTGAACAAATTATCCAAGAAACTGGATTATATGAAGAAAAATATGGTATCAGGATTGGAGGATAACCCAATGTTGTTGTTGTTAGGTGTCATCGAGTCAGTACTGACCCATAGCAACCCTGTGTACATCAAAACGAAACATAGTCCAGTCTTGGGCCAACCTCACAATTGTTGCCATGCTTGAGCCAATCGATGCCAAGCCATCTCGCTGAGGGTATTCCTCTTTTTCTCTGGCCCTCCACCTTAATCAAACATGATATCTTTCTTTAGTGACTGGTCCCTCCTGACAATATGTTCGAAGTATGAAAGACAAAGTTTGACCATCCTGACCTCCAAGGAGCACTCTGGCTGCACTTCTTCCAACACAGATCTGTTGGTTCTATTGGCAGCCCATGGCACTTTCAATGTTCTCCTCCAACACCATAACTCAAAAGTATCAATTCTTCTATGCTCTACCTTATTAACTTTCCAGCTTTCACATTCATATAAGGGTACTGAAAATACCATAGCTTGGGTCAGGCACACCTCAGTCCTCAAGCTGGCATCTTTGCTCTTCAACACTTTAAAAGGTTCTTGTACAGCAGATTTGCATAATGCAATACGTTGTTTGAGTTCTTGACTGCTGCTTCCATGAGTATTGATAGTTGATCCAAGAAGAATGAAGTCTTTGACAATTTCAATCTTTTCTCCATTGATAAGAATGTTGTTTATTGGTCCAGTGGTGAAGATTTTGGTTTTCTTTACATTGAGATGCAATCCTTACCGAAGGCTGTGATCTTTGATCTTCATCAGTAAATACTTTAAGTCCTATTCACTTTCAGCAAGCAAGGTTGTATCATCTGCATATCGCAGGTTGTTAATGAGTCTTCCTCCAATGCTGATACTACGTTTTTCTTCATATAAGCCAGTTTCTCACATTATTTGCTCAGCATACAGGTTGAATAAGTATGGTGAAAGAATACAACCCTGTCATTTTTAAAAACATTTCTTAATTTGAAACCATTCGGTGTTCCCATGTTCTGTTCGAACAACTATGAAGAAAATGTGAAGAAACATGAAGAGAAATGTAGCATCAGGATTGGAGAAAGACTCTACTAACCACCTGCAATATGCAGATGACACAACCTTGCTTGCTAGAAGTGAAGACAACTTGAAATACTTAATGTTGTTGTTGTTGTTGTTGTTGTTGTCAGGTGCCATCGAGTTGGAACTGACTCATAGTGACCTCATGCACAGCAGAATGAAACAATGTCTGATCCTGGGCCAACCTCACTACTGCTGCCACACTTGACGCCATCAATGATGCCACCTGGCTGATCCATCTCGTTGGGGGTCTTCCTCTTTTTCTCTGACCCTCCACCTTACCCAGCATGACATCCTTCTCCAATGATTGTTTCCTCCGGACAATATGTCCAGAGTAGGAGAGACGAAGCTTAGCCATCCTGGCCTCCAAGGAGCACTCTGGCTGCACTACTTCCAAAACAGATCTATTGGTTCTTTTGGCAGAAATACTTACTAATGAAGATCAAAGACTACAGCCTTCAGTATGGATTGCACCTCAATGTAAAGAAAACTAAAATCCTCACCATTGGACCAATAAAGAACATTGTGATAAACAGAAAAAAAAAGATTGAAGCCCTCAAAGACTTCATTTTTCTGGGACCCACAATCAACACTCATGGAAGCAGCAGTCAAGAAACCAAATGATGGATTGCATTAGGCAAATCTGCTGCACAAGACCTCTTTAAAGTATTCAAGAGCAAAGATATTAGATTAAGGACTAAGATGTGCCTGATCCAAGCCATGATATTTTCAATCAGTCATATACATGTGAGAGTTGGTCAGTGAATAAGGAAGACTGCCAAAGAATCGATGCATTTGGATTATGGTGCTGGAGAAGAATATTAAAAGTACTATGGGCTTCCAGAAAAACAAACAAATTAGTGTTGGAAGAAGTACAGCCTTAGACATATGATGGCGAAAGGTCGTCTCTTGTACTTTGGACATGTTGTCAGGTGGAACCAGTTCCTGGATAAGGACATCATGCTTGGGAAAGCAGAGGGTCAACAAAAAGAGGAAGACCCCTATAAGATGGACTGACATATGGTGGCATCAATGAGCTCACACAGAACAATTGTGAGAATGGTGCAAGACTAGGCAGTGTTTCATTCTGTTGCAGGGTCATTATGAGCCAGAATCGACTTGACAGCCCCTAACAACAATAACAACAACAACAACAAAGGTGTTTTATGAAGTCTTTATTTCAAATGTTATCCTTCCAAGCCTCTAAATACGAGATTGACCCAAGTGACTCAGTGGTAACTGAGTTCAGAAGGGGAAAGTCTAAAATAGATCCAACCAGTTAAGAATCTCACTCTTAACGGCTCAGAAGAATCTCCTGGGATCAGGAATTCTCAAGACCATTTTAATATAACTGTTGCTGTTGTTAAGTGCCTTTAAGTCAGTTCCGACTCACAGCAACCCTGTATAAGATTTCCAAGATGCAGCTTGGAAGTGGGTTTGAATGGCTGACCTTATGGTTCACAGACAAGTGCTGATCCTACAGCACCATACCAGGAGTCCCATTTAAGTATACTATTACTTTAAATGTATGATTGTAGCCGTTTCTGTATTACCTTTAGCAACACTTTACTCACTTGAGATATCAAAGAGATTGTCCGATGATTTCCACATTCTGTTGGGTCACCTCTCTTTGGAATGGGCACAAATATTTATCTCTTTCAATCAGTCAGCCAGATAGTTGTCTTCCAAATTTCTTGGCAGATATGAGTGAGTGCCTCTTGTGCCACCTCACTTTCTTGAAAGATTTCAATTTTTATTCCATCAATTCCTGGTGCCTTGTTCTGCATAGGAACTTTTTAAAGTATTGAAGAGCAGAGATGTCACCTTGAGGACTAAGGTGGGCCTGACCCAGGCCATGGTATTTTCAATAACCTCATATGGATGCGAAAGCTGGACAGTGAATAAGGAAGATCGTAGAAGAATTGATGCCTTTGAGTTGTGGTGTTGGAGGAGAATACTGAAAGTGCCATGGACTGCCAAAAGAACCAATAGATCTGTTTTGGAAGAAGTGTAGCCAGAGTGCTCCTTGGAGGCCAAGATGCTAAGCTTCGTCTCTCATACTTTGGACATGTTGTCCGGAGGAAACAGTCGCTGGAGAAGGATGTCATGCTGGGTAAGGTGGAGGGTCAGAGAAAAAAAGGAAGACCCCTAACGAGATGGATTGGCCAGGTGGCATCATTGATGGCGTCAAGTGTGGCAGCGGTAGTGAGGTTGGCCCTGGATCGGACATTGTTTCATTCTGCTGTGCATGGGGTTGCTATGAGTCAGTTCTGACTCTATGGCACCTAACAACAACAACAACTACTTTAAAGCATCAAGAATTTTACTTGATTTTGTGCTGTTGTTAAGGGCCCGAGTGGACTCCAACTCATAATAACCTTGTTTAGGGTTCCAAGGAGAGGCTGGTGGATTTGAACCATTGATCTGGCAGTTAAGAGTCCAGCGCTTATCCTATAGCACCACACTAGGACTCAAGGATTTGATTTCATAGAATTGAATATTGTAAATGAAGTTTAAAACACTCAAATTGTTGTTGGAGCAATTCTTTTGCCATGCTAGTTTGAAACCTGGAATTAGAAGAAAATGTTGATTCCTAACTCCTCATACCAACCTATAGATACAGAATTATACAAGGAGGCTTTAAAAAGATCTTAAGAATTAAAAGATAATGGAATTTTTCTACAAACTTTGTGAAGCCTCTGTCATGTTAAAAATGTATTTCGTACTTTTTACACTCAATGGAGATGAAAAAAAAAAAGCAAAAGTTAAGCAATTGAGAGGTAAAGTCAAGTCTAAGGACGAACCTTCCAAGCTAACACAATGACAAAAGAATAAGCAAAGAGGATTTTGGAAATAAACCTAATGTTGAATACACTACGCTGTCTATAGACCTGTTTCAAACTAAAGTTATCTATCTGAGTTCCACGGATCTAAGCGGCTTTAAGTGAAAGAAGAATTATTTGAACTCCGAGTGCAGGGAGATGTCTGAAGATTAGAAAGGGAACAACACAGTAACTATTCAATAAGATCTCATTAATTCAGACTAATGGGGGTGGGTGGGGGTGGGGAGGAAGAAAGGGGAGCCAGTCAGTCTGAAATGGTGCAGCCTAAATTAGAGAATGTTTATAAAGTACAAAGAGGAGCGTGAGCTAGCTGCTAACAAAATGTTCCGCCAAACCTGTCACCCTCACTTGTATTCCGCAGGATATATTTGCTTGCAGACAAAGTGATTAAGTCCTTAAAAGCTTTTTCTACACTGACTGAATACACTCTTTACAATTTCACTTACGCTACTAATCTGTTTAATACATCTTTCACAAGTCCCTGGGTGGTGCAACCGCTGAGCGGTGGTCAACTGCTGAGCGAAAGGTGGACAAGTCCACCCACAGGCACCTTAGAAGTAAGGCTTGGCATCCTGCTTTTAAAAAATCAGTCACTGAAAGCCCTGTGGAGCCTAGTGCTACTCCTGTATACATGAGGACACCATGGGTCAGAATCAACTTCATGGTAACTGCTATATCCCTCATGGCCAATGCAACTCAGTTAGCTTGGGCTGGATGCAACCTAGTAAGGCATGGTTTTCCTCATTGGCAAGGTTGTTTAAGAGTCATCAAGTCCATTCCGACTCATAAAGTGAATGACCCTGTATAGGGTTTCCAAGGAGTAGCTGGTGGATTTGAACCACTGACCTTGTGGTTGAAACTGACATTGCAGTCAAGGGCTTATCCTTTAAGGTGTAAAAGTTCATTCACTGTCATTTATTGTTGTTAGGTGCCATCGAGTTGGTACCAACTCATAGCAACCCTAAGCACAGCAGAACGAAACTACCCGATCCTGGGCCAACCTCACTATTGTTGCCACTTGGCCAATCCAGTTCACTGTCACTTAGTAGGTAGAAAGTCCAATTCTGGTGGTTAGGGAAGAATTATTCAAATATATAAGACACTGCTTCTAAGCTCACAGTCTCTGGTTTGGATATATCCATGAAAAGCTAAATGGCATAAGGAGTATAATACGACTGATCAGAACATGAATGTGTCAGGCGAGCCTTATGGAAAGATGAATTTGTTCTATGAATGGAATTGGGGGTTGGTGCACAATGCACTAAGGGGCATGTTATTTTTAGAAAACACTAAAAATTCTAATGGAGTCCTGGTGTAGCACTACGGGATTAAGCACTGGACCTCAAAGTTAGGTTGATCCACAAGATCGGCAATCCACCCTCAGCAGCCACTTCTTGGAAACCCTATGCAGGGTCACTATGAGTAAGAATAGACTTAACAGCACTTAACAACAACAAACAAGGAGTTTGATAGGTTAAAGCTGCAGCTCTGTGAACCAGAGGATGAAAACCTGGCCAGGCTCCTACCTTTATACATGTTGTTGTTGTTGTGAAGTGCCGTTGAGTCGGTTCCGACCCATAGTGACCCTGTATAGGGTTTCTGAGGAGCACCTGATAAGCTTGAACCACTGACCTTTCAGTTCAAACAGCTTTGCAGTTTGGTGCATTAACCCACAGCGCCACACCAGGACTCTACCTTTATACATAGTCCATCCTTAAAACTCACACACAAAGTCTGCAACAAAAGTAAACAAAAGACTTACAGGGGCCAAGCGTCCTTTTCCAGAGACCCAACAGTAACACCCCTAATCAAAAATCAGGTACCAACCAGTCAACTCTGATTCACAATAACCCTATGTGTGTCTGAACAGAACTGTGCTCCATACATAGGGTTTCCAGTGGCTGATTTTTCCTAAATAGATCACCAGACCTTTCTTCTGAGAGCCTCTGAGTAAACTTGCATCACTAACCTTTCAGTTAGCCGTGAGTACATTAATGGTTTGCACTACCTCAACCTTAATTACACATTATCTTTTAGTCAAAAATTCCAACAATGTATCTTCTAGCCTTTCCGACCAGTGCTTAACTTCTGCTTTTTCTTCATAAATGAAACGCACACACTGACGTTTGATGAAGCCAAACTCATTGGTGAGATTCTCAGCTTGGGTACACTAGTGAGCATATTAAGAACCCTCGTGGTACTCAGTTTTTAACCAAAAGATCAGTGGCTTGAACCTACCAGCCACTCCCAAGTAAAAGAGGAGGCCGTCTGCTTCTATAAAGGTTTACAGCTTTAAAAAAAAAAAAAAAGAAGAAGAAAAGAAAAGAGAAAGAAAGAAATAAAGAAAGAAAGAAAACCTATGGGGAAGATCTATTCTGTCTCATAGGGTAACTATGAATTGGAATCAACTCCACAGCACACAATAGTGGCAACTGTAATCCTGGTATGGTGCTCTGGATTAATGCACTGGGCTGTAAAGTCAGTTTGACCCTGAAAATCAGTGGTTCAAGCTCACCAGCTGCTCCTTAAAAATCCTATACAGGGTCACTATGAGTCACACTTGACTCGACAGCACTTAACAACAACAGCAAGCTTCTTCATCAATATCTCTTTTTTTTTATTTTATTTTTCCAGTCATTTTCATAAAATTAGAACAAGGACAATAATGAATTGAATATATAGGGCAGAAGGATTTGCTGTAAAACTGAAGCAGTAGCTGGAAGCTGTGACAGTTTAGAAGTTCAGTCATCAGCTGATGGCTGGAAGTCTGAATTCAGTGTAAGAAAGACTGTATTTGCAGTGCAGTATGTCACTCCGGCAGGGTCTTCTAGAGCACTCGCCGAGGGAGGAGCACTTCACTTAGGTCCTAAGAGACAGGAAAGGCTGGCTAAAAAGTCAGCTCTTATTTTGTAAGCTACAGGACTTCCCACTTTGTATCTTGATAACGGAAAGGTAAGTCACCCTTGTGGGAAACTGCTATAAATTATTGCAGCATTAATTAAGCCATGAGTTCCTAACACATGATCTGTGGACAGACTTCATAGAGTTCATGAACCCCATAAAGTCACGTGCAGAATTCTGTGTGCATATGCAGTTTTCTGACAAGAGAGTTTATAGCTCCCATCAGATTTGCAATGGATTATAGGACCTACACAAGGTTAAGCGTCATTTTTCTTTCTTTTTTGTAAACCATGTTAGACATGAAAATGTTAAAGTTCTGCTCTATGAAAGTGCATGTGAGCAGGATAAAAACACATGGTACAGACTAAGAGAAAATATCTTCTGACCACATAACTGGCAGAGGACTAGTATTTAGAATGCATAAGAACTCTCAAACAATCTAATTTAAAACTGAACAAAAGACATGAACAGACATGTCACTGAAGAGGATCTACAAATGGCAAATAAGCATATGGAAAGATGTTCAATTGTATTAGCCATTAGGAACACACATATTAAAACCACATGTGATATCAATATATACCATTCGGAGTAGATTAAAAAGCGTAATAAATAATGACAACACTGAATGATGGTGAAGATAAGGAAATAAACTGGACTGTTCATCCACTAAAGGCACTCTGGTAGCATAGTGGATTATAAACTGAGCCTCTAACTGAAAGGTCAGCAGTTCAAAACTACCAGCTGCTTTGCGGGAGAAAGATGAGGCTTTCTGCTCCTGTAAAGATTTACAGCCTTGGAAACCCTATAGAGGGTCGCTGAGTCAGAACCAACTCCACGGCACAAGACCACCACCACCACCATAGTTTATTCATTGCTGACTGGAATGTAAAATGGTGGGGGATTAAAAATTGGCCGTTTCTTAAAAATTAAACCATACAGCCAGCAATAGCACTACTTGGCAGTTAGCTCCTAAAGCATGAAAACTATGTTTATATAAAATCCTACACATGATTTTTCACAGCAGTTTTATTTATAATAGCCAAAAGCTAGAATTAGTCCAGATGCCCCCCAACAGGGAAATGATTATAGAACATCTTGCATGTTGACTGCTTGGTTATATGCCGTGGACTTGGTGCTGACTCATAGCGACCTTGTACAGGGTTTCCGAGGCTGTAAATCTTTATGGGAGCAGAAAGCCTCATCTTTCTCCTGTGGAACAGCTGGTAGTTTTGAACTGCTGACCTTGAGCTTAGCAGCCTGACTCCTAACCACTACACTACATATGTATACATACAAATATATGAGGGGCTTCAAAAAGTTCATAGAAAAAGGGAATTATCTTTTCATTTCCTTTCTCCACAAACTTTCTGAAGCCCTTGTGTAGATAAACATATACATATGGAGTCCTGGTGTAGCACTGGACTGGCTAGCCACATGGTCAGTGGTTCAAACTCACTAGCCACTCCTCAGAAACCCTATACAGGGTCTCTATGAGTTGGAACCAACTCAACAGCACTTAACAATACACACACATGCTACAGTAATACATAATACTAAACAAAAGAAAGGAACAAACTATTGATACACACAACAGCATAGATGAATCGCCAGAAAATTATGCTGGTAGAAGCCAATTCCAAAAGGTAATATGTTGTGTAAATCTATTTATATGACAGAGTTTGTTGAAATATAAAACGGTAGAAATGGCGGAGAGCTTAGTGGTTGCCAGGGGTTAGAAACCGCAGGGAGTTGGGAGAAGCCACAAGGCCAGGAGAAGATTTGCTGTTGTTGTTAAGGGCCATCGATTCGGTACTGACTCAAAGCAACACTAGAAGGGTTTCTGAGGAGCAGCTGGTAGGTTTGAACTGCCGACCTTATGGTTTGCAGTCCAGTGCTGATACTATAGTGCCACACAAGTGTGGCTGTCAAAGGGCAACAAAATGACTCTTGTGGTTTGGGAGCTGTTGAGTATCTTGACTCTGGTAGTTTGTGCATGAACCTATACAGATGACAAAACTGTACAGAATTTAATACACACACAAACACTAATGAAGACAATAAAACTAGGGCAACCTAGATTGGTAAATTACATCAATGCCAATATTTTAGTTTCTATATTGTACTATTTGTTGTTGCTGCTAAGTGCCATTAAGTGAGTTCTGATTCATAGTACCCTGTATAACGTTTCTAAGAAATGACTGGTGGGTTTGAACCACTGACCTAGCAGATAGTCCAGTGCTCATCCTGCAGCACCACACCAGGACCCTATATTATATTACAGTTTTGTAAAGTGTTATCATTGGGGGGAATTGCACAAAATGCACAAGCTCTCTCTGAATCATGTCTTACAACAGCATGTGAATCTATAATTATCTCAACAAAAATTTCAATTAAAAATAAAATCAAGCTAAAACTTACACATCCTGATCAGTTTTCTCTCTTTTGCAGTGGCTACTATAGGTAGTTTTGTTTGGAGGATGTTTTTGTTTGTTTTTGCTTTTCTTTTTGTTTGGGTGGGTGGGTGGGTGCGTGAGTGTTTTGCTTCAGTATGCATGGGGTGCCATGAGTGGGGGCCAACTCAATGATACTTACCAGCAAGCTATGATATGCTAGGCACTGGGGATGTAAAGATGGATCCTGTTCTATAGAAACTCCTAGTATAGTCAGAAAAGAAATCAACTAAATTATAATATAATGTGTGAGTGTGTTTCAATGAGAACAGAGGCAGAAATGCTCAGATGAGTAACAATGGAAGTATTGGACATGTTTCCCAAGGAGATGGAGCTTGAGTAAGCTTTGAAAAGTATAGTTTTTAAGTAGGGACACTACATACCCGTAGGGCATTTGGAAATTGGAGTGGGCAACTTTTTTTTGTTCTCAAAATGACTGGGATAATGTAGGCAAAGAAACAGGGCTACTGTTACTGGCTTTTCCATTTATGAATCATGAAAACTAAGTGTTTTATGATGCCAGATCAGCCTTTCACAATGCAGAATTCTCCCACCCCAAGCTTACCGTTAAGTATCATTGAAGTAGACAATAGATGTTCACCAGGCAGACCGTGAAATGAAAGGGCATTTCAAGCAAAATAAACAATAGACACAATTACATGGAAACATGAAAGAAAGGCCTCTAAGAGAGCTAAAAACACCTTCAGGGTTATTGAGCAGGGTATTTATATAGTGTTGGGATAGAAAGTTTGTCCAGGTCCCAATGATATTATCATGCTAAAGATATGTACTTCAAGTGAGCGAGAGGCTTTAAGCCAAGGGAGAGAGGCAATCCAAGTTGTGTTTTAAAGAGATCATGGTGGCAGCAGGTGGAGTCTGGGTTGGAAGACAACAGAGACCAAAGTTAGGGAAAGTAGAAAAAAGAATGCCATCATTCACATAAAAGACAAGGAGAGGCTGAATGAAAGCAATGTCATAGGGAAAGCAAGATCAATACAAGAATTATATAAGGGGCAGGCCTTGATATTGAAATGTAGGGGAAACGATCCAGGAGAAATCTAGTGTCTTTTTTAGGACTATGTGGTCATTAACCACCAATGGGAAAGTGGAAAGGAAAGGAGTTGAAGAGAGAAAATAAGTATGGGCTAGGAGTCGTTCAAAACCACCAGATACTCCTTGGAAACCCAATACAGAGTAGTCGCTATGAGGCAGAACAGACTCGATGGCACTTAACAACAACAGGAGTCCTGGTGTGGCATTGTAGAATAAGCACAGGACTGCTAACTTCAGTATCAGCAATTCAAACCCACTAGTCACTCCTTGGGAACCCTATACAGGGTTGCTATGTGTCAGAATCGACTCACCAACACTTAACAACAACATGATAGTTTGAGATGTGGGGACCATGATGAGTTTGAGATGTGATGACTAGTGTCCATGATGGGTTGAAAGCACAGGTCAAGAGGAAACAGAGTGGGCTAGAGAAAGGGATTTTGATATTATGGTGCCATGGTTAAGGTCAGTGGAAGATAATGAGATTATCAAGCAGAGGATGCAAATGAATGTGAAAGGGTTTCACTTAGACCCTAAACTCCGGAGAAAACTAGAGGAAGAGGAGACATTGACCAAGAAGAGTCCAAGAAATAACAATCATGGTGGACATTTGTTGAGAACTTGTTATTGGGATAAGAAATATTCTGAGGGCTTTATGAATTCATGTAATCCTCATAACTACATAGAGTAGTTCCAATTATTATCTCCATTACATAGAAGAGTGAAGCACAGAGAAGTTGAATATCTTCCCAAAGATTACACAACTAGTAAATACAGAATCAGGATTTAAACCTAGGCTGTCTGACTCCAAGTCCCACATGCCCAACCATAAAACTCTATTGCTATGCGAAAAAATTGTTGTTGTTGTTGATGACCATGTTAAACTGTAGCTATTCTAAGGGTTCCAGAAAGGGAAAGAGCTTTATGGCTGAAGTCATCAGAAACATCTTCATTGGGGAAAGGGATCATGCATTGCATCTCACAAAAGGAGGAAGGGTTTGAGAACAGGCGTCCAACCAAATAGTTTCTTTCACTGGCAAAAGCGAGTCCAAGCTGCTTAGCTATTGTGATTGAAATCCCGTTATATCCCTGGGCTCCTGTGGCCTGCACCAATGCAACCTACATCTGCTGAGAATAATAAACTCTAAAAATTTCTATTACATACAAAACAAAGTCTGTTGTTAAATTCAGCATTTGGAAGCCAAAGTAAAAACAGAAAAGAAAAAACAAACAAACAAAACTTTCCTAGAGAACAAATATATTAAAGCATTACAAATTAAACATTTATTGAAAACTTTGTGCTGAATATCACAAAGGGCTTAGAGAAGCATAAGGCCCTGCCCACTAGAGTGTCTGCAGTTGTTGTTGTTAAGTGCCACCGAGTCAGTTCCGACCCATAGCGACCCTGTACAGGGTTTCTGAGGCTGTAACTCTTTACAGGAGCAGAACACCTCATCTTTCTCCCGCGGAATGGCTGTTAGTTTCGAACTGCTGGCCTTAAGGTTCGCAGCCCGATTCGTAACCACTACGCTACCAGAGCTCCTTCTACGCTACCAGAGCTCCTTTGCAGAGACAAGCCCAAATACATTCAGAGTTCAGCAACCGTTCAAGCACTGAGTAACAGTTCAATAATAAGGCACAATGCTTAAAGCCTATTAAGGACTACAGCTAGGCCTAAGGGGTCATGGTATTTGGTAGCGAGAAAGTTTCTAGTTCAAGTGTAATGGATAGAAAAGTGGAGAGAACTTTGTTTTATGTCTGTTTTTACGATGAAGGGGATCTGTGCATGCTCACAAGGGCAGAAGAAAGAAAATGAAGACATTGAAAGTACTGGAGAAATTACCCTGGCATTTGGTGCCCTGTAGACTCGACAGCACTTAACAACAAGAAGCCAGGGATGTTAAATGTCCTATATCAGGGACTGTCCTTGTGTTTCTTTGAAAATTGGGCAGATTTTAGTTTTGTTTCTGATGGCTTGCATGTGCCTTTTCCCTAAGGCAAAGAGAAAAGGTTTGATCATCTTCAAAAGTCTCCTTCATATAGCTTTTTAATGTATTGGAAAACCAAAAAGTTCATGTGATTCTCACTCTATTGTGGTGGTCTGGAATGAAACCTGAAATATCTTTGAGTCATGTCTGTACCACTTTTATCAGGGATTATAACCAAATATATTATTATGTAGTTAACTGGTGTGGCATTCCTAGAATGTGGGGAAGTAGCCTGGGAGGACTCACATTTCTGAGGAGACTTTTGGAGATGACCTATTAAATGGAGCCATGATAGCATAGTGGGTTATGAGTTGGGCTGTTAACTGTAAGGTCAGCAGTTTGAATCTATCAGGAGATAGATGAGGCTTTCTGTTCCTGTAAAATACTTTTTTAATTAAATATTTACCAGATAAAATTTTGAAATATTTTCATTTACATTATAATATAATAATTACCTTACTTACTTTTCTTCATCCATTAAAATTCATTTGCAATAAAATATAAAAACAATACCAACATTACTTCAATATTTTAAAAATATTATGGAAAATCTTTACTGTCTAAATCTACATAGAATTCGTTGGGTGAGTGGTTTTATTATATGGTACACAACTTGGACAAGTAGGTGATTCTGAACATTGGATATGCCCCAAAAATGGCAATACCTGCTGTGAAGCAGATAGAACTGGAGTCTTTTCCCACTTCATAGTATTTACTTATACTCAAAATCTCAGGATCTTAAAAGGTTTGCTTTGCAGATCATGTTTTCTATGGCTCTTGCTTATCACTGGGTTACCTAAAGCAACACTGACTTCAGTGTGTTAGCATATGTACTCAATATGCACTGTATTGCAAAGAAACTGAGAACTAAAAGCTAAGTTTGGCAGAATCTAAGGCAGAAAATGACAAATTGAGGCAGATCTTCATGTGCCATGACTTAAACTACCTGTTCTAGAAAAGAAATGTAATCAGAAACACCCACATCAGTAGTAACAGGGTAAATACGTGTGCAACTACCAGTTAGATTGCTGGTGACAGCTGCTTTCCAGTTACTAACCAATGGCCACCTCTATACATAACAGAACAAAGCATTACCTGGTACTGCGTCGGCCTCACAATTGTCTCAGAAGAGCACGTGAGAGTCCTCATCCCAGCTATTGTACCAATCCATCTCATTAAAGGGTCTCCCTTTCCTTTACTGGCCCTCAAGTTCACTCCCCCCTGAGGAGCTGTCCAAAGCCAGTAAGTTGGACAAGATTCCACTGTGATCCATTAAGTTTTCCTTTGCTCCATTTTGGAAGTAAATCACCAGGTCTTACTCCCAACTCTGTCTTAGTCTTGAAGATCCACTGCAACCTGTCCACCATGGATGACTCCACTCATATTTGAAATGCCAATGGCAAAGCATCCAGCATCATAGCAACATGTAAGCCACCACATTAATACAAACTGACAGATGAATGGTGGGCCAAACATAGGGTCTATGCTTAATGAGTATTTGTGATATAGTGAATTACTTGCAAGGGTTCTTCTGTTTATAGTGTTTGTAACTGCCACCAAATGACTGGGTGTTGTTACTGTTAAAAGTGCTGTCAAGTCAGCTCCAACACATTTCAAGCCTGTATAGGGTTTCCAAAGAGTGGCTAGTAAGTGTGAACTGCCAAACTTGCAATTCAAACCAACTGAGGTCCAGTGCTAATCCTACAGTGCCACACCAGGACACTAAAGTGACTAGGTAAGACCACGCTAAAAGAATGTATGACACTCTAATGATACTAGAGATCACATTATAGAGTTTTGCAAGACCAGCAAATTTTTCACTGCAAATATCTTTTTTTAAACCACATAAAAGGTTTACACATGGACCTCACCAGATGAAGCACACAGGAATCAAACTGAATACAGCTATGGGAAGAAACCGTGGAAAAGCTCCATATCATCAGCCAAAACAAAGCCAGGGGCAGACTGTAGAACAAACTATCAACTGCTCATATGCAAATTCAAACTGCAGCTGAAGGAAATTAAAACAAGTCCACGAGAACCAAAATACAACCCTGAATACATCCCACCTGAATTTAGAAACCAATTCTAAGAAAAGAATTCATACATTAGGCATTAATGACTGAAGACCAGAAAAGTCATGAGCTGGTATCAAGAGCATCGTACGTGAAGAAAGCAAAGGTCACTAAAAAGACAGGAAAGAAAGACAAGACTAAAATGGATGTCAGAACAGACACTGAAACTTGCTCTTGAATACAGAGATACTACATTGAACGGAAGAAATCAGAAAGTGAAGAACTGAATAGAAAATTTCGAGAAGACAAAGTATTATAACGAAAGGTGCAAAGATCAGGAGTTAGAAAACCCAAAGGGAAAAACACATTCAGCATTTCTCAAGCTGAAAGAACAGAAGAAAAAAATTCAAGGCCCATCTTGAAATAATGAACAATTCTATAGGCACGGTCTCTGTAGGAAAACACAGGACTATAAACCACAAGGCGAGCAGTTCCAGCCACTCCTTGGGAGAACGATGAGGCTTTCAGCTCCCCTAAGTATTAACAATCTCAGAAACCCTATACAGGGTCACTATGAGTCAGAACTAACTTGACGGCACTTAACAACAATAATGAACAATTCTATAGACACGGTCTCTGTAGGAAAACACAGGACTATAAACCACAAGGCGAGCAATTAACAACAATAACATGGGCAAAATACTGAACAATGCAGAAAGCATCAAAAGAGGATGGAAGAAATACAGTCACTGTCCCCAGCACCCCCAAAAAAAGTCAATGTTCAATCATTTCAAGAGGTAGCATATGATTAACAAACCAACAATGCTGAAGGAAGAAGTCCAAGATGCACTGAAGGTATTGGTGAAAAACAAGGCTCTGGGAATTAACAGAATACAAACTGAAATCTTGCAATAAACTAATGCAGTCCTGCAAGCACTCGCTCATCTATGCTGAAAAATTTGGAAGACAGCAACCTGGCCAAGCTATTGGCAAATATCCATATTTGTACCCATTCCAAAAGGAATAAACAAACAGAATGCATAAATCATTGAACAACAAATATCATTAACATTAAATGCAAGTAAAATTTTGATGAAGGTAAATAAAAAATGGCTGCAATAGTACATTGACAGGGAGGTGACAGAAACTCAAGCCAGATTCATAAGAAGACATGGAACTAGGGATATGATTGCTGACATCAGATATCATTGACTGAAAGCAGACAATATCAGAAAGATGCTTACTTATGCTTTATTAACTATGCAATGACTTTCACTGTGTAGATCACGACAAACTATGAATAACACTGTGAAGACTGGGTATTCCAGAACACTTCATTGTGCTTATGAGGAACCTATACATAGACCAAGAGGCAACTGCTAGAATGAAATAAGGTGATACTGAATGGTTTAAAATCAGGAAAGGTGTGTGTCAGTGTTGTAACCTTTCACCATACTTTTCCATCTGTATGCTGAGCAAATAATCCGGAAAGCAGGTGATAAAAAGAAGAACGAGGCATCCGAATTGGAGAAAGACTCATTAACAACCTGTAATATGCAGATGACACAGCCTTGCTTGCTGGAAGCAAAGAGGTTTTGAAGCATTTGCTGATGAAGATCAAAGACTACAACCTTCAGTATGGATTACACCTCAGTGTAAAGAAAACAAAAATCCATATGCATGCGAAAGATGTACAGCGAATAAGGAAGACCGCAGAAGAATTGATGCTTTTGAGTCATGGTGTTGGAGGAGAATATTGAAAGTGCCATGGGCTGTCAAAAGAACCAATAGATCTGTTTTGGAAGAAGTGCAGCCAGAGTGCTCCTTGGAGGCCAGGATGGCCAAACTTCGTCTCTCAAACTTTGGACATATTGTCAGGAGGGACCAGTCGCTGGAGAAAGATATCATGTTTGGTAAGGTGAAGGGTCAGAGAAAAAGAGGAAGACCCCAATGAGATGGATTGGCCACATGGCAGCATCAATGGACTCAAGTGTGGCAACAGTAGTGAGGTTGGCCCAGTATCAGGCAGTGTTTCATTCTGCTGTGCATAAGGTCGCTATCTCGATGGCACCTAAAAACAACTGTAAATAAAAGCTCCAAGATTCTGTAAGCAGTCACCAGCAGACGGTCACCAGCAGGCGGTCACCACTTCTGACCCATCCTGGATAGTTAAGATTAAATATTCATAACAGCTTTTCCATCATTTCACTAGTCTGGTCAAGAAAAATCCTGAGGCTCTGATGCTTATCAGATCAAATGTAAGCTCTCTGCTGGCTATCCAGAGCCCTCCATAATATTGCTCCATCTCCCACATAACCTCTGAGTCACCACTTGGCAATTTATACCCTCACCTGACTCAGATTGGTCTCCCAGTGGTTCCCACACCCAGCCTCAACAAACTTCACCCTACCCAAATGTTAGAGTCCTGGTGTGATATTGGTTAATGTGCTGGACTGCAAAGTCTGCTTGAACCACAAAGCCAGCTGTTCAATCTCACCAGCTGCTCCTTGGAAACCCTATACAGGGTCGCTATGGGTTGGAACCGACTCAACAGCACTTAACAACAACAGCAACACCCAAATGTTACCACTTTCATGAAGCCTTCCCTAACTATCCTAGGGCTGTGGTATCTATCTCACACTAGGATTTCAATCTTGGATCAAATACCTACTAATTCTATGGCCTTGAACTACCTCACCTGACTCACGATACCTGTTGTAAGATTCAAATGAAATACACAAGCAAAACCCTTGAGTATAGAACTAACACATTTGTTGTTGTTGTTAGGTGCCATCGAGTCGGGACCGACTCATAGCGACCTTATGCACAACATTCTAGAACCCTCCCTTCCCATGTACAAAATGACTCCCTTGTATCTTATTTTATGCTACAATCTAACAGTTACTTTCTAGTTAATTGCTAATTGTTACTCCTTCACTAAACTATTTTTTTTGTGTCCTCAGCTGTGCTCCACATAGACCATACATGTAAAATTTAATTCATAAATTAAGTCATTAGATCACTTGACTAAGACTAGGAGACAAATTGACTGTTTTAAAAACATTGTATATTCATTCATTCAGCACTGAAATACAAAGTCGGTTTGAACTGCAATGTCAGCAGTTCAAGCTTACTAGCTGCTCCTCAGAAAACCTATATAAGGTTTGCTATGAGTCAGAACTGATTGACTGCACTTATTAACAACAAACATGGAGTCCTGGTGTGGTACTCTAAGAGCACTGGATTGCTAACCAAGGCTGATGTTACAACCCTACCTTACTCCTGAGAAACACTTTCCAGGGTCACTATGAGTCAGAACTGACTCCACTTAACAGCAACAACACATGGAACCAAGATTGTTGTGGTGCTAAGGATACATCACTTAATAAGAGAAACAAAAAAATCTCAACTATCCTGAAGCTTATGTTACAATTATTTATAGAAAATGAATAACATAAATATATTTGCACAACAGAAGGCAGTAGGCACTATTTAAAATAATAAAAAATAATGCAAAGGAGGAGGAAAGGGTGGCTGATTGCTGTCAAGTGCTGTAGAGTCAGTTCCAACTCACAGCGACCCAGTATAGGGTTTCTGAGGGGCAGCTGGTGAGTTTGAACCACTGACCTTGTAGTCCAATGCTAATCCTACAGCGCCAAACCAAGGGTAAATTGGTAGCTATTTAAAACACAATACTAAAAGAAGGCATTATTGAGAAGGTGATATTTAAGCAAAAGCTTAGAGGAGATGCAGAAAACTGTCTTGTAAGTATTTGGATGAACAGTGTTCTGGCAGGGGAAGCAGTATTGAGAAGTCCTGATGCAAAATAACACATCTTTTGTATTTAAATAACAGCAAAGATGCTAACATGTCCAGAGCAGAGTGAGCAGGGAGAGAAAACAGGGTCCAATCAGATGAGACCTTGAAGGTCATCATAAAGACTTTGGTCTTTCATCTGAGTTGAGAAGATCCATTTGAGGGTTCTGAACTGAGGTGAGACATGGTATGACATATACCAAGAGAACTTCAAAAAGTCATGGAAAAATGGAATTAGAAGATAATGGAAGTAGGCAGGCCAAGTTGCCCCTGGCTCCCTGTGGACAGGCTCCGCCCTGCCTCAGCCTCAAGACTTTGTTTCTCAATATGTACAAACTGCAGCAGGGAAAAAATATTTTCCACTGCCCACCCACATGGAGCTTTTGTGAGGGTTAATGAATTAATGCGCACAAAACACTAGGAGCTACTCAAATAATGGGGACAATGGAACTCTATTTGTCAGTTTTCCAGGTCCAGAGCAATCTTAACTCTTTCCTCACAAACCCCACTGAAAACCAGACAAAGATCTCAGAAGTCATCTTGAATGGGCCTGTAGAGAGAAACTGAGATTATATGTGGAAGGCCTTTGTGAAGTGGAATTCTGAGGTAACGATTTCTAAAAATGATCTCTTGAAACAAAAACTGCAATTATCAAACAGGTTAAAATCATGAAAATGAACACGTAGGGAGTTCTGACTCTAGGAAAGCTCCGCATTGGGTTAAATCTGTTGACCTGTGAACCAAAGTTAGGCAAAACTCCTAGTTATTATACAAACAAGAAGTGTGACGAGACCCCCGGGGAAAACAGGGACTTTTGTCTAAGAGTCCTAGAACCAAGCACATTGTAAGAACCATCCATGAAAAGAGCTTTGTTGGAGGCATTTCCCCATATTTTTCAAATGCTCTCCGACTTCACTTGAATGGTCAAAATTAACATTGAAGTAAATGGGCCACTGTATAGATTCTCTTCATAATCCAAATAAATGGTTTTCCCTGCCCAATGTGATTTGACATCAGTATTCAAACAGCCTTTTACTTTGTCTAATTCCTGGCTCAGAACATGCCAAAGACCAGATGAATGCGCAATCTGGAGGAGAAATCTTTTTCCTGCACAAAGCAAGGATGTGCTTACATTACTGTTAACATCAAGTTTTCACAGAACTCAACTTTTCATTTTGGGAGTTAAAAAAAAAGTAAATGGTAGCTAGAAAAACATCAGACACATACAGGGTGGAGACACACACTAAACTGAAAAATGAAACTAATTAACCTGAATCTTAACCAAAGAGTTAATCCCAATAGGGTTCCACTAAGTGGGCCAGCATAATTACCCCACTGCAGACACCAGAGGCAAGAAAAATGTGATGACTTTCCCAAGGTCAGTGAGTTGTAATCCCTGCTCTGCCAATGACTCACAGTCAATTCCAGATTTCCAGTTCTGTGTTCTAAGGCACAATGCATGCTGCCCCTAATCTCCCAACTGGTCCCTCTACTTTCAGCCCAGCTCTCAGCAGCCCATTTCGCTCATGAGCAAAAGCTTCAAATTCTTAAAATACCACCCTACTTATCCATCCCTCTACCTCTTCTCAGGAGTCCTGGTGTGGCGCTGTGGGTTAGTACGCCAGACTGCAAAGCCATTTGAACTGCAAGGTCAGTGGTTCAAGTTCACCAGCTGCTCCTTGGAAACCCTATACAGGGTTGCTATGGGTCAGAACTGACTTGACAGCACTTCATAACAACAACAACCCCTTCTCAAAACTCCTCAGTGGTTCCCCACTGCTTCCATGCCTGCAATTCAAGACCACTGTGTGTGAGGATCCCTAATTCAGTGTAACTGGTACGACATTTATTGGTTTCTTGTACTCTGGCATTTCCCCCAAATAGCGCACAATGGTCCTTCTAAGGAATTCCCCATTGTCTATAGTTTTGATAGGAAGTGGGATACCATTGTCCTTATGGAGAAGACTTCACTGCCCCAGTGCAGTGCAGTGTGGGTATGGGTGTATGAGTAGATTGCTTAAGCAGGGGATCAACCGCTCTTAAGCAGTTAGGGTCATATTTAGACACTAGCCTCTGTTTCTATTGTTTGTAACCAAGAACTCTGGCTAGTTCCCTCCCCAGCTTATTTCAGACAACTTCCTTATACAAAATGACTGTTCTACCCAGGGTGGCCTATTCAGCATCCTCTGTATACCACATGTCCATTTCCACCCTATGCCATTACCATGGAAAAGAGAGGGCATAAATGCCCAGATTGGGATAAGCACAGGACAGAAACAGCCAGGGAAGCCCAAAGGAGAAGACTAGAGGTTGGACTAAGTCTTGAAGGATGAACATCAGACAAAAAGGAGGAAGAGAGAAAGCTGGAGAGGAAAGGAACACTCTAGGAAAAAGCAGCAGCATAAATATGCACTGAGAACAGAGAATATGTCAAACTAAGAGCAGGATTTCCACAGGGCTGGTTGGAAGGTACAAAGGGTTAATGAACTTGGAAAGAGTTGAGACTAGGGATCTAGGCACAGTTCACTCACTCAGCATCTTGCATGCAATACTAACAACTGAAACCTAAGGGATAGCTTAGAAGAACCATCAGTGCACATGCCCAAAAAAGACTACAATTCTATTCTTTTTCCTAATTAGCTTGTTCAAATATCTCTTTTCTTTTTTTTTTTTTAAGTTTTTATTGTGAATTACGTGACAGTTTACATGGGAGAACATTAGCTTTACATTCATCCTACTGTATTTCATTGCATTGCAATGATTACAGTCCCCTCAGTGCATCATCAAACAACCAAAGGGTACACCCCCGCAAGCCTGCCCCCTGGCCATCAGCACACAGACCCTCTCCCTCCCTGAGCCCAGAGTCCCCAGCCACTCCATCTCTCCATGTCATCAAATATTCATTCTTAATATACACATTCATGTCCATAAAACATTAAACCAAGACACCTACTTTACTAAAATACCAAAACAATTTAGCTTTATATGTGTGTGTGTGTGTGTGTTGTTCATTGTCTTTGACTCAATTTTGAGTCCTGATGTAGTGCTAAAAGATAAGCACTGGACCACAATGTTGGTTTGGACTGCAAGGTAAGAAGTCCAAACTCACTAGCCACTCCTCAGAAACCATAAACAGGGTCATTATAAGTCAGAACAGATTGACAGCACTTAACAACAACAAAAACTACAGCAATTCATCTCATCACTGGCTGCAATCAGGCCAAGAGTCAAGTAGTGAAAGGAACCAAGATGGGAAAGTCTTATAACCTGGATTCATTCACTCTGCCTCTAACTGGATGTATGACTTCGGGCAAGTTACTTAACCTCTATGAGTTAAGTAAGCCTCAGTTCCCACACCTGCAAAATGGAGCTATTGACACCAAACTATAAGGTTATTAGGATGATGAAATCAAATGTATGTAAAGCACCAGGTACCCATGTTGACATCCTCCTTTTCTTTCCAAGAAGCACTTCCTTTAACAATGGCCGAGGCTTCTGGAAGGCACGTCCCTTACTCCCTGAGCTATCACTGGAAAAGTAATGGCTAGGAATGAGGTGATTTGGGTTTTTACATCTACCATTTCCTACCTGGGTGATCCTGAAAGACCACCCAAACAACATTTGGAAGTTCATTTTCCCATTTGTGAAATGGGGATAATAGTCCTTGCCCACTCCCAGATCTGTAAGGATTCAATGAGATTCATAGAAACTGTAAAAATTCCAGATGCATAAAATATTACTACTATTACCAAGTATCTGTGTACATATAAATGACCTTCTCCAAGAGCTATTTCTGACACCGCCTTTGAATTTCCAGTTCAACCACTTTCCTCTTGTCACTCATAAAACCTACAAAGACTCTTTTTTTACTTATTACGCCTCTCACAAATTCTGTTTGGCTTCCAATCCTCCTTAATCTGGTCCCACCCCCAACCCCCACAGATGTAATATGAGTTCCCCCTGCTCCCCAAAATGTGCAGTAGTGTCCGTCACAGGGTCCACACTAATTCACACTCACAGAGGTGCTCCTACCTAATCCCTTTTACTCATCTAAAACCCAACTCATTTCACCTCTCCCATGAAGACGTCTCTGCTTGCCCCAATAATACTAACTCTCTTGAATTTCTGAACTCCTAACCTTGATGGCCTGATGCGGTGCTATAGGTTAGGCACTAGACTGCTACCCATAAGGTCAGAAGCTCAAACCCACAAGCCACTCCTAAGAAGCCCTATATAGATAGGGTCACTATGAGTTGGAACCAACTCAACAGCACTTAACAACAACTACCACCCTGATGACATCATAGGTTTAAAGCTGGGTTGCTAACCGAAAGGCTGACAGTTTGAACGCAGCAGCCACTCTGAGGGAGAAAAGTTAGGCTACTTACTACCGTGAAGATTTACAGCTTCAGAAGCACTATGGGGCACTTCCACTCCATCCTCAAGGGTCCTCTAGGATGTGGAGGGAGGGACACAGAATGCCCTGCTTAGGTTGTGTGTCTCCCCTTCCTTCCCTTGACTGCAGAGAGAAGCAGGGAACTCTCCTGCTCTCAGCATCAACACCCTGTCTTTTCTTTTTCCCCTTCAACAGCTGAGGAACAGATTTGGTCCCAGTTTCTCTGTTGCTATTAAGTACCATTGAGGCAGTTCCAACTCATAGCAATTTTATAGAGAGTTTCCAAGGAGCAGCTGATGGATTTGAACTGCCGACCTTGTGGTTCCCAGTCCAATGCTGGCCCTACAGTGCCACACGAAGAGTCCAGTTTTTCTATTATCCTGCTGTTAGTCCTCAAGCAACCTTACAGTCCTTCTGATAATTTCCAGGCATTTTCCCTACTGGTAACAGAGACAAACAATAGAAATAACGAACTAGGGTTGATTATAAAATTCTGAGAGGTGGCACTGAAACAAAAATACTAAAACAATGGATAGGAGCCCTGGTGACATTGGAGTAACATATTGGGCTGCTAACCATAAGGTTAAGAGTTCAAATCCACCAGCTACTCCACATGAATAAGATGAGGCTTTCTGCTCTCATAAAGATTTATAGCCTAGGAAACCCTATACAGAGTCAATATAAGTCTGAACAGACTTAACAGTGCACAGTAACAACAACAATACAATAGATGGCTGTCCGAAGAGAGCAGATTCAAGTATGCCATCTCCCTCGATTTTACTCCTAGGGAGGAGAATGGCCTCAGGTGAGTAATTTCACTTCTCTAGACACCAGTTACCACCACTCATCTGCCAGACTGTTACACTTTGGCGGCTTGCATGGATGTTGCTGTGATGCCGGAAGCTATACCACTGGTAATTTAAATACCAGCAAGTTCAAACATGGTGGAACAGGCGTCAGTGGAGCTTCCAGATTAAGACTAAGAGGGAGAGGCACACTACTTCTCAATGATTAGCCACTGAAAATCTTATGAATAGCAGTGTGTCTCTGTCAGATATACTGCTGGAAGATAAGACTGTGAGGATGGATGGCACTCAAAATACAACTGGGGAAGAGCTACCTCCTCAGAGAAGAGTTTACAATTACGTGAATAGAGCCAAGCTCTCCAGACCTTCATTTGCTGATAGGGCACCATTCAAAATGACAAGATACAGCTGAAAGCATCCATTAATAACTGGAACATGGAATGCATAAAGTATAAACCTAGGAAAATTGGAAATTGTCAAAAAAATAAAATGGAACACATAAAGATCGATATCTTAAGCATTAGTGAGCTGAACTGGACGGCTATTGGTCATTTTGAAACTGACAGTCACATGGTTTACTATGAGAGAATGCTAATTTGAAGGGAATGGTATCATATTCATCATCAAAAACAACATTTCAAAATCTATCTTGAAGTACAATGTTGTCTGTAATAGGATAATTTCCATACGTCTACAAGGAAGACCAATAAATACCGCTATTATTCAAATTTATGCCCTGTCCACTAAAGCCAGTGATGGTGAAATTTAAGAATTCTACCAACTTCTTCAGTCTGAAACTGATCAAACATGCAATCAAGATGCACTGATAAATACTGGTGATTGGAATGCAAAATTTGAAAACAAACAGGATCAGTAGTTAGAAAATATTACCTTGGTGATAAAAACAATGCTGGAAATCACATGGTAGAATTTTGTAAGACCAATGACTTACTCATTGCAAAAATATTTTTTAAACAACATAAAAGATGACTATACACATGAACCTCGCCAGATAGAACACACAGAAATCAAACTAAATAGATCTGAGGGAAGAGACGCTAGAAAACTTCAGGATCATCGATCAAAATAAGGCCATATAAACTTGCTCATATGCAAGTTCATTCAGGCTGAAGCTCAAGAAAATTACAAGTCCACAAGAGCCAAAATATGACCTTGAACATATTCCACCTAAACACACTTGATGCATTAGACAATAATGACTGAAGACCAGAAGAGTTGTGGGATGACATCAAGAACATTATGCAGGAAGAAAGAAAAAGGTCATTTAAAAGACAGGAAAGAAATAAAATACAAAAATAGATGTCAGAAGAGACTGAAACTTGCTCTTGAGCACAGAGAAGCTAGAGTGACTGGAAGACATGAGGAAGTAAAAGAGCTGAACAGAAAATTCTAAAGAGTAGATCAAGAAGACAAAGCCAAGTATTATAGTGAAAAGTACAAATCTGGAGTTAGAAAACCAAAGCAAAAGAACACACTCTGTGAAGCTTCCAGCTGATATGAAGTGAGGGGAGAGGCACAGGAACACCTGCACTTGCAGATAGTACCCATTTGACCTGACTTCAATGACTGGATGACCAGAACACAACTAGAGGAAGAAAGAAGAGGAAAAAAAGAATAATCTACTACAATTAGATGAACTTGGCCTATGCCTGTGGATGCAGTATGGCAAAGGAGCAAACCTTTACAGTGAGGATCATTCCCACCCCCTTGGTATATAGGGTTGACAAGGATGGGTAACTTAGGCACTGGCTCCTGGTATGAGGCTGTGGGTTAATGCAGCAGACTGCAAAGCCATTTGAACTGCAAGGTTGGCGGTTCAAGCTCACCAGCTGTTCCTCAGAAACCATATCCAGGGTCACTATGGGTCAGAATCGACTTGACAGCACTTTACAACAACAACCCAAAATGGGGGCTACAACGGCAAAAAGTGACTGGCTTACAGGCTTTCAAGAGGGAGCCTAGTTCCAGACAGGGTTGGAAAAGGTAGAATCTCCACTGAAAGGTTTCCAATCTGTTAGGACTGGGCTAATGAAAGGAGATGGGGATAAGACTCTCATAGTTCAATAATGAATAATTGCTATTAGGACTGACTGTGAGGGTTGGAAATGTAAAGGTAGATGTTTTGCAACAAAAGGAGGGGAGTGGTTGAATTTGCAGTGCAAGATCGGGGGTCCCTGGGACCATCAACTAATAAGAGCAGAGTGCAGGACCCTACCCAGAGAAGCAGTGATGCCAGAAATAGAGGCAAAGATGATGACATGGAGAGATGGAGCAGCTGGGGACTCTGGGAGGGAGAGGGGCTGTGTGCTGATGGCTAGGGAGCAGACTTGCAGCGTGTACCCTTTGGTTGTTTGATGGTGCATGGAGGCATGGAGGGGATTGTAATCATTGCAACGAAATGAAATACAATAGGATCAATGTTCTCACATGTAAACTATCACATAATTCACAATAGAAACTTAAAAAAGAACACATTCAGCATTTCTCCAGCTGAAAGAACTGTAGAAAAAATTCAAGCGTCTACTTTCAGTATTGATGGATTCTACCGGCAAAATACTAAATGATGCAGAAAGAATCAAAAGAGGCTGGAAGGAATACACAGAGTCATTGTACCAAAAAGAAACAGTTGATGCTCAGCCATTTCAATGGGTAGCATGTCATCAAATTCATGGTACTGAAGTTAGAAGTCCAAGGTGCACCACAGAAATTGGCAAAATAATAATAATAATAATAATAATAATAAGGCTCCAGGAATTAACAGAAAACAAACTGAAATTTTTCAACAAATTGATGCAATACTGAAGGCACTCTCTCATGTATGCCAAGAAATTTGGAACACAGCAATCTGGACAACTGATTAGGAGAGATTCCTAATTGTGGCCATTGCAAAAAGATATGACCCAATGGAATGCAGAAATCATTAAATAATAGCATTAATATCACGTGCAAATAACATTTTGATGAGGATAATTCAAAAACAGTTGTAACACTACATCAATTGAATTCTAGAAATTCAATCCAGATTTAGAAGAGGAAATGGAATGAGGGATATCATTAATGACATCAGATGGATCTTGGCTGAAAGCAGAGAATACCAGAATGATGTTTGCTTATGCTTTATTGACAATGCAAAGGCTTTCAACTGTGTGGGTCATGACAACCTATGGATAACACTGTGAAGAATGGAAATTCCAAACACTTAATCTTGCTCATACTTTGACCAAGAGGCCACTGTTAGAACAAGGGTATATTGAGTGGTTTAAAATCAGAAAATGTGCACCTCAGGGTTCTATCCTTTCACCAAATTTATTCAACCTTTATGCTGAGCGAATAATCTGAGAAGACATATTATGTGAAGAAGAACATGGCATCAGGTGATTGTAGGAAGACATTAGCAACATCTGATATGTATATGAGACAACCTTGCATGCTGAAAGCAAAGAAGACTTAAAATCATTACTGAAGAAGATCAAAGACTGTATCTTCAATATGGATTACACCTCAAGGTAAAGAAAACAAAATTCCTCAGAACCAGACCAATAAATAACATGATAAATGGAGAAAAGAATGAAGTGATCAGTTACGTATTTCGCTTGGATCCACAATCAACATTCAATGGAAGCAGCAGTCCACACTGTAGGATAAGCACTGGACTGTTAACCACAAGGTCTGCAGTTCAAACCCACTTCAGAAACCCTACACAGGGTCACTATGAGTCAGAACTGACCCAACAGCACTTAACAATAACAACAACAGCATACGCATGGGAAAACTGGACAATGAGATCAGGAAGGACCACTCTCTGGAGAAAGAAATCATGCTAGATGAAGTGAAAAAGAAGACTCCCAACAAGATGGATTGACATGGTGGCAGCCGTTATGGGTTCAAACATAACAGTAATTGTTAGAATGGAGCATGACCAGTCCGTGTGTGCTTCAGAAATGACTCAACAGCATTTAACAATAACAACAAGGCACTACTAAGGAGCCCTGGTGGCATAATGGTTAAGTGTTTGACTGCAAACCAAAAGGTTGGTAGTTCAAACCCACCCAGGAACTTCGTGGGAGAAAGATCTGGTGATCTTCTTCCATAAAGCCTGTAGCCAAGAAAACCCTAAGGGCCATTCTACTGTGTCCTTGGAGGAGTCTCTATAAGTGACAATCAACTCAATGGCGCCTAACAATGGCAGCAGCATTGACTGAGCAGTAAAACAGGAGGGCTGAATTACCCATTCAATACTGGAAGCTTAAATCTTTGTGGATGTTTTTTTCCAGTTCATACATGCATGGGTTTATTTCACACAAAACATGTTTAAATGTGTTTCTGTAATCAGTGGATGGCTGAGGACAATTTTCTCAGGAATAAAATTGTATTGGTTTCATTGTCATTGTTAAGTGCTGTCAAGTTGGTTCCAAGTCATAGCGACCCTGTATAATGTTTGTGAGCTTGTAAATCTCTGTGGGAGCAGAAAGTGTCATCTTCCTCCCTTGGAAGAGCTGGTGGGCTCAAACCACTGACCTTGTGGTTCGCAACCCAGTGCTTAACCTGGAGAGTCACAATACTCCCCTTAGTCTCATTTGTTTTTTTGTTTTGTTTTGTTGTTTACAGCAGAGGCAACTGCAGGTTTTATTAGGTAAAGTACATAAAAGAGCATTCACTGAGAGACCGGCTTATTAGCAATGACATTCCTATAAAATGTCATTATCACAGCTATTGGACTCCTGGTGTGGCACTGCAGGATCAGCGCTGGACTGTAAACCACAAGGTCGGTAGTTCAAATCCACCTGCTGCTCCTTGGAAACTCTATGAGTCAGAAGCGGCTCGACAGCACTTAACAACAGCAACATCATAGTTGTTACAGGACTACTTGCGGAAGCTTAAATCTTAAAGAGGGACACAATAAAAATGACCCCAATACTCAGAATGCAAACAAGGTGGGGCGCTAAGATTTCTGACTCGTCCTTGCTCGACCAACAAATCATCCTTGTTCCAAAAGCCTTATCAAAACCTCCTCAGCGCTCTCTATTCTAGATCACATTCAGCTGAGTCCCTCTTGCCTCTTGTCCTCCACTCTCTCTATATATCCAATCACCACCACTAAAAGAAAAAAAAAGTCACAAATGTATTTAGGAGGTTGTTGTTGTTGTTAAGTGCCATTGAGTCGATTTTGACTCATAGCAACCCTGTAAAGGGTTTCTGTGAGAGCAGCTGGTAGGTTTGAACCACCCACTTTGAGATTAGCAGTCCAGTGTTTATTCTACAGCATAGATACAAGGCTAAACGCCCAAGATTTGACATCAGATATGAGTATTAATCCAGTTTAGTAATTTTATTAGCTTGTGGCCTTACGCAAGTATGTGGCTTAGTCTCTCTAAGCTTCTTTTCCCTCATCTATGAAATGGGAATCTTTATAATGGTATTTCATAAGACTGTTGGAAGGATAAAGGAGTAACACACAGAAAGCCCTTCATACAAAACCTGGCACTAGCACGCCCTGTAATGCCTTTATCCTGGTGATCATGATTATTACTGCTATAAATATTACCTTCCTGAAGGATGCCAAAAGTCTAAGAGAAGTGCAACTCTCCCCCTGAAGGAAGACCAATCCAGGAAATTCATCTCAAGAGTCCCTCAAGGGATGGGGAAGAGAAGCTTCTGTTATCAAGGGGACTGAGGGACCCAGGGGTAAAAGAAGCTGTTGATATCCTTCCCCTCTAATCTCACGACACTCTCCTCGCCAGGGTAGACATCTCAGGGGCCAGCCCAGGAAAGGTATTCTTGCAGCTACCTTTGGTGCAGAATGCATGATGGACTTGTGCAAGATGAGAACAGACAGTAACATTCAGAATATAACTTACTTAGGGTGCATTCAGTCCTCCATTTCATTTCATGGCAAATTGCATTTATGTCTCATATAATTCTAGGAATTGTTGATAATTTTTGCAAACAAATTATGACTTCTGGTAATACTGTGTTTCACATGTACAATATTATCCTCTGCCCCTCTGTTATGACAGCAACAGATGTAGAATAACATTTCCTAGAAATGGCATATTTCATCAAACCCTGAATAGGAACACTCAATGCAAGGGGGCGGCACAGACAGCTCCATGCTGTACCTTCAGACTGCAGAGGTCTGAATGTTCTGGACACTGAGCATATTACCTAGTAAAAGATTTGTAAGTCTGCTTGTGGAACCAGAGAGCCTACCATTACATCAAAGTGTTAATGTTAATGTCATTCAAAAGTTTCTCTGTCCCATGTAAACTATCATATAATTCACAATAAAACATTGAAAAAAAGAATCCAAATACATATATAACCCTAGGAACAATATTCTTATGACTTTTGATGCATTAAAAAAAAGAAAAGAAAAGAAAGGATCCTAGGCATTTGTCTATGAATAACAGAGTTAAGCAATTTTATGAAATCATCATACAATTACTTCATTCATCCATTATTTAGTATTTAATGAGTAATTAAATGTGCCAAGGCAAAAAGATAATTCTTGTCCCTTAAGACACTCAATCCAATGGGAGAAATGAGCTAAAACAGGTAATTATATGTACAAGATCCCAAGGTTCTAAGTAGATGCATGGATAGTTGGTGGTGTGCCGTGGAGTCGGTTCCAACTCACAGTGAGCATGTATAGGCTTTCCGAGGCTGTACATCTTTACAGAAGCAGAAAGCCTCTACTTTCTCCCATGGAACCACTGATAGTTTCAAACTGCTGACCTTGAGGTTAGCAGTCTAACTCATAACCCACTATACTTCCAGAGCTCCTTGTTGCTGTTGTTATGTGCCATGGAGTTGGTTCCGACTCATAGCGACCCTGTTCAGGGTTTCCGAGGCTGTAAATCTTTACTGGAGCAGAAAGCCTCATCTTTCTTCCCTGGAACAGCTGGTAGTTTCGAACTGCTGACTGTGAGATTAGCAGTCTGATTCATAACCACGATGTTACCAGAGCTCCTTGTTGTTGGTGTTGTTAGGTGCCATTGAGTTGGTACTGACTCACAGCAACCCTATGCACAGCAGAATGAAACACTGCCTAATCCTGTGCCAATCTCACTACTGTTGCCACGCTTGAGTCCATCGATGCTGCCACTTGGCCAATCCATCTCGTTGGGGGTCTTCCTCTTTTTCTCTGACCCTCCACCTTACCAAACATGATATCCCGCTCCAGTGACTGGTCCCTCCTGACAACTGAAAACCTTATGAATAGCAGAGAAACCAGAATTCCTTAGTGGACTCAAATTGGAGAAGTGGGCACAGAGGAAGTATGACACAAACTGCTAGTTGAACTCCAAATCATTCATTTGAGTGAAGGCCCATCAACATTAGCTGGGCATATGGTCAACCAGCTAAAGTCCCACTATCCAATACAGTCACTGATAGCCATCTATGGCTTTTGAATACTTGAGAAATATGGTTAGTTCTACACACTGACATTTTTTTAATACATTGGGTTAATGTCATCTGCTTATTTTTACTTTTATAACATGGTTATTAGAAAATTTAAAGTTATACATGTGGTTCACATGGACATCACTAAGCTAAAGACAAATTATCCAGTCTTTCCTGAAGTTGCTGTTAGGGTTTTGTTGTTAGGTGCTGTTGAGTTGGTACCAACTCATAGCAACTCGGTGTACGAGGGAATCAAATACTGCCTTGTCCTGTGCAACCTCACAAATAGTTGCTATACCTGAGCCCATTGCTGTTACCACTGTGCCAATCCATCTCATTGGGGGGTCTTCCATTTTTCATTGCTGCATCACATTACCAAGCATGATGTCCCTCTCCAGGAACTGGTCCCGCTTAACAATATGTCTCAAGTATGATAGACAAACTCTGGCCATCCTGGCTTCAAAGGAGCATTCTGGCTGTACTGTGCTCAACACGGATCTGTTTGTTCTTTTAGCAGTCCATAGTACTTTCAATATTCTCCTCCAACACCATTAACACAAGTGCATCCATTCTTCTATGGTCTTCTGTATTCATTGTCCAACTTTCACATATATATGAGGTTATTAAAAATATCATGAATTGGGTCAGGCACACCTTACTCCTCACACTGACACTTTGATCTTGAACATTTTAAAGAGTTCTCATGCAGTGGATTTGTCTAATATATTACATTGCTTGATTTCTGGACTGCTGCTTCCATGAATGTTGATGGTTGAACAAAGCAAAATTATGTCTTTGATAACTCCAATTTGTTCTCCATTTATCTTGATGTTATTTATTGTTACAGTGGTGAGGATTTTTGTTTTCTTTACACTGAGGTGCAACCCATACCAAAAGCTGTGGTCTTCGATCTTCATCAGTGATCATTTTAAATCCTCTTCACTTTCAGCAAGCAACGTTGTATAATCTGTATATTGCAAGTTGTTAATAAATCTTTCTCCAACCTTGATACCACGTTTTTCTTCATACAATCCAGCTTCTCAAATTATTTGCTCAGCATACAGATTAAGTATGGTGAAAGAATACAATCCAGGTGCACAATTTTCCTAATTAAAAACCATTCAGTGTTCCCCTCTTCTATTCTAACAACCGTCTATTTATCTATGCACAGGTTCTTCATGAGCACATTTAAGTATTCAGGAATATTCATTCTCCACAATGTTGTCCATAGCTTATCATGATTCACACAATCAAAAGCCTTTATGTAGTCAGAAAAGCACAGTTAAATATCTTTCTGGTATTCTCTGCTTTTAGCTAAGATCCAGCTGACCTTAGCAATGATAGCCCTCATTCCAAGTCCTCATCTGAATCCAGCTTGAACCTCAGGCAGTTCCCTATCAATGTACTATTGCAGCTGTTTTTTAATTATCTTTAGCAAAATTTTAATTGCATGTGCTATTGTCTGATGATGTCTGCATTCCATTGGGTCACCTCTCTTTGGAATGGGCACAAATATAGATCTCATCCAATTAGTTGGCCAGGTAGCTGTCTTCCAAACTTCTAAGCACAGATGAGTGAGTCCCTTTAATGCCTCATTAGCCTGTTGAAAAACTTCAATTTGTGTTCTATCAATTCCTGGCTTCTTGTTCTTTGCCAATGCCTTCAGTATACCTTGGACTTCCTCCTTCAGTATCATTGGCTCTTCTTATGCTACCTCTTGAAATTGTTGAACATCGACCATTTCTTCTTGGTACAGTGACTCTGTGTATTCCTTCCATCTTCTTTTGATGTTTTCTGCATCTTTCACTATTTTACAAATAGAATTCTTCAACAAACAGTGCAAATCGAGGGTTGAATTTTTTTCTTCAGTTCCCTCAGCTTGAGAAATGCTGAGCGTGTTCTTCCCTTTTGGTTTTCTAACTCCAGGTCTTTGCACATTTCATTATAATATTTGACTTTGTCTTCTTCAGCTGCCCTTTGAAATGTTCTGTTCAGCTCTTTTACCTCCTCATTTCTTCCATTTGCTTTAGCATCTCTATGCTGGAGAGCAAGTTTCAGAGTCTCTTCTGACATCCATTTTGGTATTTTTCTTCTTTCTTGTCTTCTCAATGGCCTTCTGCTTTCTTCTAGTACGTGTTTTTTTTTTGTCATCCCACAATGTTCCTAGTCTTCGGTCATTAGTGTCAATGTATCAAACGTGTTCTGAGATGATCTCTAAATTAAGGTGGGATATGTCACATTTTGTCTCTCCTGAACTTCTTTTAATTTTCTTTAGCTTCAGCCTGAACTTGCATATAAGCAACTGAAGTCTGTTCCACAGTCTCCCCCGGCCTTGTTTTGGCTGATAATATGGAGGTTTTCCACCATTTTTCCACAGATGTAGTCAATCTGATTTTTGTGTATTCCATCTGTTGAGGTCCATATGTATAGCTGCCTTTTAGGTTGTTTTAAAAAGGTAGTTGCAATGAGTAAGTAATTGGTCTTGTGAAGTTCTATCATGCATTCTCCAGCACTGTTTTTTATCACCAAAGCCATATTTTCCAATTACTGATTCTTCCTCTTTGTTTCCAGCCTTTGCATTCCAATCGCCAGTAATGATCAATATGTCTTTATTGCATGTTTGATAAATTTCAGACTGAAGAAGTTGGTAGAATTCTTCAATTTCATCATCACTAGCTTTAATGATTGCCCAGTAAATATGAATAATAGTGATATTAATTGATCTTCCTTGAAGGCAATATTATCCTATCACAGACAGCATTGTACTTTAAGACAAATCTTGGTATGCTCTTTTGGATGATGAATGTGATGCCATTCCTCTTCAATCTGTTATTCCAGCATAGCAAACCATTTAGTTATCAGATTCAAAATGACCACTGCCCGTCTATTTCAGGTTACTAATGCCTACGTTATTGATATTATACACCATTTCATTTTTGACAACTTGCAATTTTCATAGACTCATACTTTGTACATTTCGTTTTCCAATTATTAATGGAGGTTTACAGTGGTTTCTCTTCATTTTGAGTTATGCCCCATCTGCAATTGAAGGCCCTAAAGCTTTATTCCACTCATATTATCACTGTCAACTCTACTTTAAGGAGCCAACTCTAACCCCAGTCATATTTTGAGTACCATCCAACCTGAGGGGATCCTCTTCTGGTACTATATCTGACAATATTTTGGTGCTCTTCATCATGTTTCAGTATTCAATATTCTGGTACTAGCTGATAGTCTCCCATTGTTATTCATAAGGTTTTTAGTGACATAATATTCTAAAGCAATCCATCACTCCTTCTTCCTAGTCTGTCTTAATCTAGAAGCTCACCTGAAACCTGTTCATCTTGGATGACCCTGCTGGTATTTAAAATACTGGTGGCATAGCTTCTGGAATCACAGCAACATGCAAACCACCCCAGTAAGGCAAACTGACAGACAAGTGGAGGTTCCTGAAGTTAGGTTTGGGCATATGGTGAATCCTGGGCTGAGGGACTGTCAGCAGGGGTAATGTGTACATGCCTGAATTGGGCTCTTCAAAGGAAGGAGGTGAACGGTGGTGAGCCACCTTCACCACACCAATGAGGGCAATGTCCTGGGGATGACAGAGCAGTAAGCCGTCCAGGAACAGAGCCACCTTACCTTCCAGACCGCCTGCCAGCTTCAACGTTTACATAAGAAAGAAAACCAAACACTACTTACAATGAGAGTCAATTCCAACTCCATGTATGTCAGAGTTGTTATTGTTAAGTAGAACTGTAGAACTGGGCTCCAAAATGCCCCTGGGTGGACTTAATCCTCCGACCTTTCAATTAGTAATCAAGGACATTAACCATTTGCACCTCTCAAGAACTCCACAGAAGAAATTGCTACCTTAACAAACCTCCGTGTAAGTGTCTTTAAAGTACCCTAAACTAAATTCTTGCAAACACAAGAGGACATAGAAAGCTTCCTAAAAGAGACAATAACTAATGCAGTGCTGGATGTGCTCATTGGTCTATGCCAAGAAATGTGGAAGACAACTGCCTGGCCAGTTGATTTGTGCCCATTCCAAAGAAAGGTAACCCAATGGACTATGGAAATCATCTAACAATATTATTCATTATTAATATCACATGCAAATAAAATTTTGCTACGATCATTCAAAAACAGTTGCAGTAGTACATCAATAGGGAACTGCCAGAAATTCAACCAAGATTCAGAAGAAGAGGAGAAACAAGGGATATTGTTGTTGACATCAGATGGATCGTGGCTAAAAGCTGGATTATATGAAGACAAACATGGCATCAGGATTAGAGGAAGACTCATTAACAATCTGTAATGAAGTCAACAGGTCTGTCTGTAATGTAGTGAGGTTGGCCCAGGATCGGACATTGTTTCGTTCTGCTGTTCAAGGGGTCGCTATGAGTCGGTTCCGACTCAATGGCACCTGACAACAACAACAACAATGTACAGATGATACAACCTTGCTTGTTGAAAACTAAGAGGACTTAAAACACTTACTGATGAAGATCAAAGACCACACAGCCTTCGCTATAGATTGCACTTCAATATAAAGAAAACAAAAATCCTCACCACTGGATCAATAAACAGCATCTATATAAATGGAGAGAAGACTGAAGATGTCAAAGATTTCATTTTGCTCAGATCAACCATCAACTTTCATGGAAACAGCAGTCAAAAAAATCAAATGACATATCACATTAGGCAAATCTGCTGTACAAGACCTCTTTAAAGTGTTGAAGAGCAAAGTTGTCAGTTTGAGGACTAAGGTGCACCTGACCCAAGCAACAGTATTTTCAATGACCTCATATGCATGTGAAAGTTGGAGAGTGAATAAGGAAGATTGTAGCACAATTGATGCATTTGAGTTATGGTGTTGAGGAAGAATATTAAAAGTACCATGGACTACCAAAAGAACAAACCAATCTGTGTTGGAAGAAGTACAGCCAGAGTGCACGTTGGAAACTAAGATGACCAGAACTCATGTCTCATATTTCAGGAGGCACTAGTCCCTAGAGAGGGACATCTTGCTTGGTCAAGTGGTGGGTCAGTGAAAAAGAGGAAGACCCCTCAACAAAATGGACTGGCAAAGTGGCAGCAGCAATGGGCTTAAGCTTGGCAACTGTTGTGAGGATGGTGCAGGACTGGGCAGTGTTTTGCTCCGTTGTACATAGGGTTGCTATGAGTCAGAGCTAACTGAAACAGGCAGCATTTGCCTCAGAGTTAAAATGCCACGGTAAAGAGGGGCAAGGAAACTAGGCGATGGGAGTAAGGAAGGCCAGTTGGAAATAGTGAGAGTGATGACAGACTGTGGGGAAAGAAGACAATGTCACAAAATAATTTGTGTATAAATTGTTGAATGAGAAACTAATTGGCTGAGTAAATTTTCACCTAAAACACAAGAAAGTGTTCAAAAAACAGAAAAGCTTCTTGTTGCTGTTAGACGCCTTTCAGTCAATTCCAGTCCACAGTGACTCTACGTGAGGGAACAGGACTGTTCCACAGGGTTTTCTTGGCTACAGTCTTTGTGGAAGGAAGTCAACAGGTCTGTCTCCCATAGAGCTGGCGTGTGGGTTCCAAACACTAACCTTTTAGTTAGCAGGCAAGTATTAAACTGTCTGCATCAACATAGCATCTTTAAAAGCTTCCTAAGAGAGGGTGCAGCTGAGGACTCTAGATTCTTGGAAAGAGAGGGACTGAGAGCTGGTGGTATAAATTATTATATATGCGTGAATGTTAAAAAAAAAAAAGTTAAAATGAATAGAGAGAAATACTGTTAATTGATGGTACATGGAAGGAATTATAATCATTGTAATGAAACAAAGTATATGATTTGTAGAATGTGAAACTGATGATCTGTCCTATAAACTTTCACTCAATTCTCAATAAAAACTTTTTTAAAAACAAAAAGCTTCCTAGGCAACAAAATCTATACTAATGAAGTTTAATACACATTCTAGGACCCCAATATCCAAGATTCTGATTCAATATTCAGGCATTCCTATTTCAAAGTGGTCTCAAGTGGTTCTAGATTTGTGAACCACTGGTAGGATAAGCACTGGACTGCAAGGTCAGTTTGAACCACAAGGTCAACAGTTCAAACTTAGCAGTCACTCCTGGGAAACCCTATATAGGGTTGTTATGAGTAAGACTTGACTAGCTGCCACTTAACAACAACTCTGCCTTAGCTAGAAAGCACAGTCCCCAATCACAGAACTTTGCAGCACACACTGTATTCATCTGGCTGGAACTTATATGTACCTGTATATTCATTCATCTGGCTTTTATTGTTGTTAAGTGCTGTTGACTCAGTTGCAACTTGACACAACAGAAAGAAACACTGCCCAGTCCTGCACCCAATTTGCACTGACTCAAGTACTGGGAATGGCACTGTGGATTAATGCACTGAACTGCAAGGTCTGTTTGAACCACAAGGTCAGTGGTTCAAGCTCACCAGTAGCTCCTCAGAAATCCTATACAGGGCTGCTATGAGTCAGAACCAACTCAACAGCACTTAACAACAAAACAACAACAAGTACTAGGTGCCTGTGGCACAATGAGTAAAAGCATTAAAGCCAAAATGCACACCAGCGACGACAACACAGGAGAACAGCACAGAGGACAGCCAGGGCAGGGGCTGTAGTTAAGACACCATTATAGTAACAGAGAAATGGAGAGCCCTGAACAACAGGTAAGCAGGTTGACATCACAGAAAGAATTCCACGGAATTCTAGAACTAGAATCTGGACTCTCAGTTAACTTTACAGATAATGCCCAGTCGGAGGATACAGGAACAACACTTAGAGCAATCCTAGAAGAGGCTTCCTTAGTGTATTTGACCCCTCAAGAGGGTGACTAGACTGTGCCATCCCTCCTGTTGACATGGTGAAGCTGAGCAAAGAGGCCAAGCAAAGACTGCAGCAGCTCTTCAAGAGTGGCCAGGTTGCCATCCGCTGGGGCTTCATACCTCTCGTGATTTACCTGGGACTTAAGAGTGTTACAAACCCTGCAATGCCTAAACCACCTGCTTTGAGCCTAGTCTGGGTATGAAGGAATAATTGGTCATTTGGACTGGGAAGTAATTTGAAAGACATGTATGAACTCTGGGATAAGAAATGGAACAGGACAGAGTCCTTAAATCATAGATGCATCTGTAGCAAAGGGTAACCGCTACAAAGTTATTTAAGATAGACTGTGCCAAAATAAATGTTTCTAGCAACAAAGTCATTCAACAAGTTCTTTATTTATCCTCTGTTGTTGTTGTTAATGCCAAGTTGGTATGGACTTCTAGCAACCCTTTATAGGGCTTCCGAGGAGTGGTTGGTGGGTTTAAACCAATGACCTTATCGTTACTAGTTCAGTGTTTATTGCACAGTGCTACACCAGGACTCCATTTATCCTCGATAAAATAAAATTATTTTCAATAATAATCATCAAATGAAATGCAAAATAATAATGACCAGGGGGAAAAAAAAGTCAAATTTTTCATTGAATTGAATTATAAATCCACCATTCATCTGTCAGTTTGTTGTACTGTGGTGGCTTGTGTATTGCTGTGATTCTGGAAACTATACCACATGTATTTTAAATACGAGCAGGGTAATTCATATTGAACAGATTTAAGTTGAGCTTCCAGACAAAGACAGACTAAGAAGAACAAATGGACTACTTACAAAATGGAACACATAAACATCAATATCCTAGATATTAGTGTATTGAAATGGACTGGTATTGCCTATTTTGAATCTGACAATCACAGTTCACTAAACTGGGAATGACAGATTGAAGAGGAATGGCGCCATATTCATCATCAAAAAGAACATATCAAGATCTGTCTTGAAGTACAATGCTGTGATTGGACACATAATATTCATACACCTGCAAGAAAGACTAGTTAATACCACTATTATTCAAATTTATGTACTAACCACTAAAGCCAGTGATGATGAAATTGAATTCTACCAACTTCTTCAGTCTGAAATTGATCAAACATGCAATTAAGAGGTATTGATAATTACTGGTGATTGGAACGCAAACTTTGGAAACAAAGAGGAAGGAAAAGTAGTTCCAAAAGATAGCCTTGGTGATAGAACTTATGCTGGAGATTAGATGATAGAAATTTGTAAGACCAATAACTTCTTCATTGCAAATATCTTTTTTAAACAACATAAAAGATAACTATACACATGAACAGCAATAGATGAATACACAGAAATCAAATTGACCAAATCTGTGGAAAGAGACAGTGGAAAAGCTCCAGCTCACCAGCCAAAACAAGGCCAGGGGCAGACTGTGGAACAGACCATCAATTGGTCTATGCAAATTTAGGCTGAAGCTAAAGAAAATTAAAACTACTCCACAAGAGACCAAAAATGACCTTTAACATATCCCATCTGAATTTAAAGATCAACTAAAGAACAGATTTGATGCATTAGACACTAAAGATGGAACATCAGAAGAGCTATGGGATAACATCAAGAACATTATATAAGAAGAAAGTAAATGGTCATTAAGAAGACAAAAAAGAAAGAAAAGACCAAAATGGATACCAGGAAAGACTCTGAAACGTGTTCTTCAGCATAGGATGGTAAAACAAATGGAAGAAGTGAGAATGTACAAGATCTGAACAGAACACGTCAAAGGTCAGCTCAAGAAGACAAAGTCAGAAATTATAACAAAACATGCAAAGACCTGGAATCAGAAAACAAAATGGGAAGAACACACCCAGCATTTCTCAAGCAGAGGGAACTAGAGAAAACATCCAAGCCTCAAGTTGAAATATTGAAGGATTCAGTGGGCAAAATATTGAATGATGCAGAATGCCTCAAAAGAAGATGGAAGGAATACACAGAGTCACCAAAAAGAAATGGCAGATGTTCAACCATTTCAAAAAGTTGCGTATGATCAAGAGCCAATGATCCTGAAGGAAGAAGTCCAAAGTGCACTGAAGACATTGGCAAAGAATAATAAGGCAACAAGAACTGATAAAATATAAATTGAAATCTTTCAACAAACAGATGTAGTGCTGGAGGCACTTACTCACCTATGCCAAGAAATTTGGAAGACAGATACCTGGCCAACTAACTGTAAGAGATCCATATCTATATCTGTATGCATTCCAAAGAGAGGTGAACCAATGGAATGTGGAATTCATTGAGCGATATCCTTGATGCCACAAGCAAATATAATTTTGCTGAAGATAATACAGAAACTGCTGCCACCATACATTCAACAGATAACTTTCAGAGATTCAAGCTGGATTCAGAAGAGGATATGAAACAAGGGATATCAGTATTGATCTTGGCTGAAAACAGAGAATTTCAGAAAAATGTTTACCTGTGCTTTTTTGACTACACAAAGGCTTTCAGTTGTGTGGATCATGACATGCTATGGACAACATTGTGGATAATAAGTATTCCAGAACACATAACTGTGCTGATGAGAAACCTGTACATAGACCAAGAGGCAGTTGTTCAAACAGAACAAGGGGACACCAAATAGTTTAAAATTAGGAAAGGTTTCTGCCAGGGTTGTATTCTTTTAGCATATTTGTTCAATCTGTATGCTGAGCACACAATCTGAGAAGCTGGGTTATACGTAGACTGTGGCAGCAGGATTGGAGGTAGACTCATTAACAACCTGCGATATGCAGGTGATACAACCTTGCTTGCTGAAAGCAAAGAAGGTTTAAAATACTGATGAAAATCAGAGACCACAGCCTCCAGTTTGGGTTGCACCTCAATGTAAAGAAAGCAAAAATCCTCACCACTGGACCAATAAACAACATTCATATAAATGGAGAAAAGATTAAAGTTGTCAAAGACGATCAACCATCAACACTCATGGAAGCAGCAGTCGAGAAATCAAATGATGTATTGCATTAGACAAATCTGTTGTACAAGAAATCTTTAAAGTATTCAAGAGCAAACATTGAGGGCTAAGGTGCCCCTGACCCAAACTATGTATTTTCAATAACCTAATATGCATCTGGAAAGGAACTCTGGTAGCGTAGTGGTTACGAATCGGGCTGCTAACCTCAAGGTCAGCAGTTTGAAACTACCAGCTGTTCCACGGTAGAAAGATGAGGCTTTTTGCTCCCGTAAAGATTTGCAGCCTTGGAAACTCTGTGTAGGGTCACTATGAGTCGGAACCAACTCCACAGTACTTAACAACAACAATATGCATGTAAAAGGAGCTCTGGTAGCGTAGTGGTTATGAATCGGGCTGCAAACCTTAAGGTCAGCAGTTCGAAACTACCAGCTGTTCCATGGGAGAAAGATGAGGCTTTCTGCTCCCGTAAAGATTTACAGCCTCAGAAACCCTGTATAGGGTCGCTAAGAGTCGGTTCCGACTCCACAGCACATAACCACCACCACCAATACGCCTGTGAAAGTTGGACAGTGAGTAGGAAGACGATAGACGGATTTGAGTTATGGTGTTGGAGGAGACGCATTTGAGTTACGGTGTTGAAGGAGATTATTAAAATTACTATGTGCTGCCAAAAGAACAAAGCAATCTGTCTTAGAAGTAGTACAGCCAGAATGCTCCTTTGAAGCCAGGATGGCCAGACTTTGTCTCTCATACCTCAGACATATTATCAAGAAGGGCCAGTCCCTGGAGAAGGATATCATGTTTGGTAAAGAGGAGGGTCAGACCTCCAATGAGATGGTTTGGCACAGGGGCAGCAGCAATGGGTTCAAATGTAGCAACAATTGTGAGTGTTTTTTTCTGTTGTGCATAGGATCATTATGAGTTGATACCGACTCTAGCATCTAACAACAACAATAAATATAAAATGGTGTTCTGGTATGGAGTTGTAGGATAAGCACTGGGTCATAGGTTAGCTTGAATTGCAAGGTCAGCAGTTCAAACCTACCAGCTGCTCCTCGGAAACTCTAAACAGGGTTGCTATGAGTTGGAACCAACTCAACAGCAATTATCAACAAAAGCAACAACAGAAATATAGAATAATTACAGTGGAAAAGAAGGAAAAAAACAACAACTAAGAAAGCAAATTTAAATAAAATCCTTAAATACTACCCAAAGGTACAAGTAAAGGCAATGGTTAAATTATGCAGCTGTTAAGACATGGTGCATGAGTTTTCTTGATTCAGCTTTAGTTTTTAAATTTGAAAAAAAAAAAATCAATTTGGAATATACTATTTAAATTCAGGAAAATGTTCATGAACTAAAATTTGTAATTAATGCACCAAAATATTAAAACTCACTGTTCATTCTGTTTTATCACTTTATATTTTAAGCACAAACACTCCAAGTGGCCACAGGGCACTGCAGAATTAAAGTGGCTCATGATTTGTTTCCCAGTCTCTACTATCACTGTGCTACTACAGAGACTAGAAGTACAAACTGGACCCAAAGAAAACTTGAACAATCAAACGTTTGTGAACCTGTTCTCAGAACAAATGTGTGCAGAGTTGTCTGAATCAAATTCAATGGAGAATACAATGTTTATTAAAGGATTGTTGCTGTTAAGTGTTGTTCCAACTCACAGCAACCCTGTATGGCATTTCCAAGGAGCGGCTGGTGAGTTTGAACCACCCACCTTGCAGTCCAAACCAACCTTGCAGCCCAGCACTTATCCTACAAGTGCCACATAAGTCACTAATATGTGTTAGGTCTCTCAGTGACAGAATTCATGTCTTCTATTAGAGATCTTGCTTTGATCCCAAGTGGTTTGATTCCCAGTAACAACAGTACCTCAGGTCCAGCCAACACCCATCTGTGAGTGGAGGTTTGCAAGTGGCTACAATACTAGACAAGTTTCAGCAGAGTGTCCACATAAAAACAGATCAAACTTGGAGGGGATTATAATCATTGTAATGAAATACAGTGTATGATTTGCTGAATATAAAGCTGATGATCTGCCCTGTAAACTTTCACTCAATCCACAGAAGAACCTTAAAATAATTTTTTTTAATTAAAAAAAAAAAAGAATAAGTAGTATATCATGATGTAGAGGGTAAGTCCGACCTTCCCTTGAATCCCAGCTTTTGCCCAATGTATAAAGCCAGCCTAGGACTACTGCAGTTTCCTCCTAACTGGTCTTCCTGTTTCAAATCTTGCCTTCATTCAATTAGTTCTTTATGTGGTGACTCAAATGATCTGTGTAAGCACAGATCTCACCATGTCTTTCAACTACTTGGTAACCATACATGCAGTGGCTCTCCACCTTTATGTGCCTCAGTACCTAGAGAGCTTACTAAACCAAAACCAGTTGCCATTGAGTTGCCACCAACTTCTGGGACCCCATGTGTGCCAAACGAGAACTGTACTCCATAGAATTTTCAAACACTGATATTTTGGAAGTAGATGACCAAGTCTTTTTTCCAAGGTGCCTTTGGGTGAACTTGACTTTCTAACCTTTCATTTAACCATCAGTACCACCCAGAGACTCTGAGAGCTTGTTACAAACTCATATTTCTTTTCCAACTCAAAGATTTTGATTCAGCAGGCCTAAGGTAGGGTCTACGGAGTCCTGGTGTTACACCATAGGATAAACACTTGACCTCAAGGTCGGCAATTCAAACTCATCATCAGCATCTTGAAAACCCTATGCAGGGTTGCTATGAGTCAGAACCGACTCCAATGGCACTTAACAACAGCAACAAGGTAGTGTCTAAGTCCCTGCATTTGTAAGAGGTACT